>NC_133146.1:47576692-47896542 GCF_048418815.1 Hemitrygon akajei | reverse complement strand
AAACTTATTATTCATTAAAAAGAGAATGGAATACCAATGTGAAAAGGAAATAAAGAAATCTGTGTTTCAGAATAGGAACTGGAGGATGGAATTAATCCGATAGCTTTGGCAAAAAAAGTAGAAAAGATATGAGAGACCAAATGGCCTTCTGATTTTCACTCCATTAGTCCTCAATTAATTGTCTTCTGTGCCTGCAAGCAATACATTATCATGATGTGATGTATTGGTTGCAAGAACAGGGAAGTCATTCATCTGATCTATGTTGAACATCCATTGTCTGAGAGTAGTTGTATAGTCTCCACTATTATCAAGCAAAACACTCGTTTATGAAAGTCTGTATTCAGTGTACCAGGTTATAATTGCTAAGCGCCACACCCAAAAAGTGAATTGTGGGGGATGATCTACAGATGTGGTTACAATAATTTTTATGCAGACAGAACTCAGAAGGCTGTACGTTATTTCAGCCAACTGTGGTTGGAAATATCAGCATTTGTATATCAGGTCGGGCCTTGATTCAGTCTCCTACCGAAATAATTTCTGTGTAGCTTTGTGTTTCCGTGCCAAAGCCAATAGTGGCAGGAAAGACCCAGTTTTCAAAGACAGCAAGAAACAGTGCTCGGTATTGTCTCGTCCAAAAGTGTAGAAGCATATGGTAACAGCAAACAAGCAACATTAAGGCAAAGAAGGAGTGCAGCAAGTAAAAAAGACATGACAGAATCATGCTTTTAACAATATACAGCATATGTAATAGTATAGAAACACAAAAGCAGAAAGCTCTTCAGGTATTCAGCTTGCTTTGCAAGCAAAAATATGATTGATCTTTGATCCATTCCGTGTATCCAATTTTTCATTGTCTTCTTTTGCATTGTTGTTTAAAATCTCAGATTTAAAATCATAGTAGCAATCCCAGGAGGGTTTCAAAATTCGGACACCCTCTAAGTGTAGGAGTCCTTATGATCTCACTCCTGAAACATGATTTTTTTTGTACAGTTGAACGATGACTCACATTAGTAAAGAAGGCAATTGGTCATCTAATTGAGATCACCAAGAATGACCTTCAGCCACATTAAATGACTTATCTTAGGAGGTCAAATAAGAGTAGGGCATACACAATTAATAGTAGGGCCTTTTGGAGTATTGAGGAATATAGGGAACTTGAACAAGTCCTAAGATCCCTGAAGGTAGCTGCAGAGATAGATGTGCTGGTAATGCAGGCTTACAAGATTCATTAGTCAGACTTAGAGCATAAAGTGTTAGAAAAAAAAAGTTATGGTACGGCTGTATAAAAACTTGGCAAACATTGCGTGTAGCCTTGGCTGACATGCTCTAGAAATTATGTAATTCCTATGGAAAAAGTATAAGGGTTGTCACGAGGGTGTTGCCAGATGAATATTCGGTGGAGGGATCTAATGGAGGAGTAGAGAATTATGAGAGCATACTGTATGTAGAGTAGTCTTTTCCCCATAATAGAGATGTCTATAAACAGAGGGTGTAGGTTTAAGGAGAAAGATGTTTAGAAGGGATATAAAGAAAAATGTTTTCACCCAGTTTTGAATGCATTGCCCAAGAGGCCACTGACACAGAGACTTCCACAACATTTAATAAGTATCCATTTGAATACCAGAATTGCTAATGCATAGAATGCTATGACCCAAGTACGTGCAAGTGGGTTTAGTGTTTCTGCTTGGCATGGCCAAGACCATTGACCGTGATGGACACTGGACTTACGCTCTTGGAGTCTGGTGATAAGTGTAATGTTATGCAAAGGTATACACCCATCAGATAATGAAGATAACACTTAAATATGCATCATCTATGTCAACTGCCTATGACTTGGTGAAGAGAACAGGGCACTTGCTTTTCATTTTTTGAGAAATGTTTATAGGAATGCATTATTATCCTTTTCACAGACTGGTAATCTGGCTCAGGAGAGGTGCAACTGTGCTGGTGGTGAAGACAACTACTGTGTCAATGTCATACTTCAGCTGCTTGACAGGTTTCAAAGGTACATTTAATGTCAGAGAAATGTATACAAAGTACATCCTGAAATGCTTTTTCTTCGCAACCATCCACAAAAAAGAGTGCCCCCAAAGAAGGAATGACAGTTAAATGTTTGTACCCTGAAGTCCCCCCCAGCTCCCCTCCTTCCCACATGTAAGCGGCAGCAAGCAATGATCCCCCCTCCCCCTACCGGCAAAAAATGCATCAGCACCCACCACCAAGCGTTCAAGTGTGAGCAAATCAACAGCAAAGACACAGACTTGCAGTACTCCAAAGACTGCTCGTTCACCCAGTATTCAACATACCACAGGCTCACTCTCTCTCCCTAATAAGGGAGAAGGAGGTGTCTCCATCACACAGTGAGAGGGGAGACATAACAAACAACTCACTGGTTTATGACGTTAAAAGTCTGTTGCATCGCTTTTTCTGAGCTCTGTGCCCAAAGATCTTGGGTCTCTGAGCACACAGCCTTAGATCTTCCATCTCCCATGACACTCCAATCTCCTGCTCGGACACCAACCTCCGATTCTCCCGTCTCCAGAGTCATGAAATGGTGGGAACATTGCAAAGCTCCCCAGGAAACTGCTCAAGGATTGTTGTTATCTACTTTGCTTTACAAAGGTTTCCATCATGCTTGAGGCTTAGCCTGCAATTTGTAGGCAAGCTTGGTGGGATAATGGACAGTACAAATAAATTCTATGAGGATATCATTCCCAATGGCCCCAGGAGACTTAGATAATGTAATAACTTAAATGGGATGGACATTAAGAGATCAGCAGCTGGCAGATGCCTCTAGTTGTGGATAAGTTCAGTAAGTTACAAATTCAATGAGGATGGAAGGAGGGGAAGAGGACTGTACTTAAATGCACTTTAAAAATTTTATTGATAACTTAAGAAATCAGTTAACAATTACTTGATTAAAACAAGTACAACATATTATTTAAATTTCAACTGAGGAGTTTAAGAAAGCCAAATACCACGAGCTGGTAGAGCAGTGCTAGAGACAGGGGTGAAGGGCACAATGCAAGTCTACAGATGTGGGGTATTGAGGTTTTGCTGGCTCCTCTATGTGCAGAACCAACTCTTTCCTTGGTGTTACAGGGGCTGCAAAGAAAAGAGCCATCAGGACTGTCACAGAGGATGTTAAGCTAGCCTCCAGATGGCTATGGGTCAAGAAGTGTGTGTCTGAGCAGGGACACAAGCCAAGGCCTGATCAACCCTGGGTGAGAGTGTCTGATGTTGAAAGACCTGAAACACCTGATCACTGATGATGTGTCCCAGTACATCCTAGGGTGTATCTCAGCATTAAACTGTAACTTGGCACTGTTAAGTGTTGTTGTTGAAAATTTAACAAGTCCTCTTTAGTGCCTTTATTTTCTACTTCATTGTTACTTTGCTCTTAATTCATTCTCCCAGTTTTTAGTTTTCTAAGAATGTCTGTAGTACTTTATTTCTGGCCTTATCCACATACCAAACTGAATTTTTTTTCTATTTCTTTTTCTACTCAATGAAAATTTTAAGTGAAAATCAAATAACAGTTGTTGGAGGCACTCAGAAGGCTAGGCAGCATCTGTTGAAAGATGTTTGAGATTGAAAAAGCTTTTTCTATGTTTTTTATCTATTTTAATTATTCAACATATTGTCATTGCTCCTGACAAGCCTTTTTCCTAAACTGCAGAAAAATCATATGGTGATTTTATGACCCTTACAACTTCCATTTTGTACTACTGTGTAGACCATAAAATCTTATCTTCATATTTGTCACAGGATTCAAGCTAATATTCTGTCTTATGTTTTCTCATTTTGTCTCTGTGTGGTCTATAACTTCCAGCCTTTTTTTGACAGCCTGAACTTTTGCCCCTAAAGCAAGGTTCATATTTGCAGAGACTCTGTTTTTGAGGATTTCCTACTGCTCAGATATGATTTTATTCCTTCACTTTCTTGCCTGGTTTACAGTGAACACATTTTTGAAACAGCAAGATTCATCCCCAAATTGTGTAGCTCAGAAAAATGTTATACCATCTGAAATATTTTCAAGCCCACTACATTCCATACCTGTTAAATTACTCAATTCTGTTTGAGAAAATTAAAATCTTTTTTCCTAATCATTCTGTTTTTGCTTCCACTCATAGAACTATATAGTATAGAAACAGGCCTCTTTTCCCAACCAAGATCGCACTCAAACTAGTCCATTTACTCGCGTTTGGACCATGACTCTCTGAACTTTTCCCATCCTTGTACCTGTTTAATGTCTTTAAAGCATTGCAATTGCAACTGCCCTCTGTATGAAAAAGCTTCCCTTCAGGTTCCTTTTAAATCATTCCCCTATCACCTTAAAACTATTTCCTCCAGTTTTAAACTCCCCTGTCCTGGGAAAAAGACAATGACCATTTGCCTTATCTATGCCCTTCATGCTTTTATATGCATTCATAAGCCTCTGACGCACCAAGGAACAATATCAAATCCCTCCTTATTAACTCAAGCTCTCCAGTCTTGTAACATCCTCATGGATCTTTCTTGTACCCTCTCCAGCTTCATGACACTCTATAGCTGGTCGGCCAGAATGCACACAATACTCCAAGGGAGGTCTCACCAACAACTTGCGCTACTGTAACAAGACATCCCAACCCCTGTACTCATTACCCTGACTCATGAAGGCAAGTGTGTTCATGAGTCATCACCCTGGCCATCTGTGTTATGACTTTCAGAGAACTTGTACCTGAAAACGCAGATATTTTTGTTCTACAAGTTTCTAACACCTTATCATTCTGTATGCAAGTCCTGCCCTGGTTTAAAAAAATATTGTCGTCCAAGATGCTCATTTATTTTTGCACTTGGTATTCTACTACTTTAAAAACATTGCAAGAGAACCTTTCAACATTCCTGGGTGTATTTTTTATACTCCAGTCTTCACTGTCTACTTAGCTCTTTACATATTGTAGGTCAGAAGGAACTACAGTCTACAAATTTGTGGATTTGAATGAATCAGGGACGGTAGACAGATAAACCAATTGCCTTTGCTTCCCCCCATTTTGTCAACTCTGAACTGACTCTTGCTCTGGGGTAATCTAATGGGAGGAATTGAATGTGGGCACAAGGAGCCTCAAGTAATGACCTGCAAACCTGAGATCATACTCAGACGAGCAGTTATTTATTACGTAAACTGCCAGACCTATCAATGAGAGAATCTGTCATCTTGTTAGTCTCAGTGCAGCAGTCAGGGTTGAAAGGAAAAAATACACAAGGCTGGGGGACAGTACCATAAAACAATGTTGGTTGTAGCCAGTAAGAAGGTGATCTAGGTAGATCAGATGACCTTGTGCCAATGGGATGGAGATCCACAAGTTGATCTGATGAGAAAACCCATAAGAGTCAGGAGCTCCAAATATGTAATGGCACATGGAGATCAGAACCATGAGGAATGGCTGGCCAACATAGACTCCTTTCCTGAGTAATACCTTTTTTCTTCATTGACTGTTCATGGAGGGTCAAGAAACTTTAGTGGGTGTACACACAGGTAACTAGTTTGTGAACCCATGTGCTTTTTAGTTGAGACAATAAATGTTACTTGTCAATAAATACGAATTCTCTCTATGCCTCTCATCATTATTGCCAGGGATGATCCCTATAACAATATCGTCTCATTAATGGACTGATTTCTTCACATTTCTAAACTTCTCCTGACAATTCATGTAGCCATGACTCAGAAATAGTTGAAATTAAGCAAACTAGATTTTCACCAGGTAGCTATAGGACCATAAAACCATAAGATATAGGAGCAGAAGTAGGCTATTCACCCATCAAATCTGCTCCGCCATTCAATCATAAACTGATTCAATTCTTCCAGTCATCCTCACTCACCTGCCTTCACCCCATACCCTTTGATGGCCTGGCTAATCAAGAACCTTTCTATCTCTGCATACACCTAATAACTTGGCCTCCACAGTCGCTTGTGGCAACAAATTCCACAGATTTACCACCCTCTGACTAAAGCAATTTCTCTGCATCTCAGTTTTAAATGGACGTCTTGTCCTGGACTCCCCTACCATGGGAAATAACTTTGCCATATCTAATCTGTTCAGGCCTTTTAACATTCGGAATGTTTCTATGAGATCCCCCCCTCATTCTCCTGGACTCCAGGGAATACATCCCAAGAGCTGCCAGATGTTCCTCATACAGTAACCCTTTCATACCTGGAATCATTCTTGTGAATCTTCTCTGAACCTTCTGATTCCTCAACACTACCCAATCCTCTACCTATCTTTGTAACACCGACAAATTTAGCCACAAATCCATTAATAACGTAGTCCAAATCATTGACATACATTGTGAAAAGCAGTGGTCCCAACACTGACCCCTGTGGAACTCCACTGGTAACCCGCAGCCAGGCAGAATAGGATCCCTGCATTCCCACTCTCATGTTTTCTGCTGACCAGCCAATGCTCCACCCATGCAAGTGACTTCCCTGGAACTCCATGGGCTGTTATCTTGATAAGCAGCCTCATGTGAAGCACCTTGTCAAAGGCCTTCTGAAAATCCAAATACAGCACATCTACTGCATCTCCTTTGTCTACCCTGCTTATAATTTCCTCAAAGAATTGCAGTAGGTTTGTCAGGCAGGATTTTCCCTTCAGGAAACCATGCTGGCTTTGGCCTGCCTTGTCATGTGCCTCCAGGTACTCCGTAATCTCATCCCTAACAATCGATTCCAACAACTTCCCAACCACTGTTAACCTGTCAGGCTAACAGGTCTATAGTTTCCTTTCTGCTGCCTCCCACCCTTCTTAAATAGCAGAGTAACATTTGCAATTTTCCAGTCATCCGGTTCAATGCCAGAATCTACCGATTCTTGAAAAATTATCATTAATGCCTCCGCAATCTTTTCATCTACTTCCTTCAGAACCCGAGGGTGCATTCCATTAGGTCCACGAAATTTATCCACCTTCAGATCATTAGGCTTCCTGAGCACCTTCCCAGTCGGGATTTTCACTGCAAAAACTTCACTTCCCTGACACTCTTGAATGTCCAGTATACTGCAGACGTCTTTCACTACGAAGACTGATGCAACATACATATTTGGTTCCTCTGCCATGTCATTACAATATCTCCAGTGTCATTTTGTATTGGTCTACCCTTGACTCTCTTTTACCCTTTATATACTTAAAAAAGCTTTTAGTATCTTCTTTGATATTAGTTGCCAGCTTCCTTTCATAATTCATTTTTTCGTTCCTAATGACCTTCCTAGTTTCCTTCTGCAAGTTTTTAAAAGCTTCCCAATCCTCTATCTTCCCACTAGCTTTGGCTTCCTTGTATGCCCTTTCTTTTGCTTTTACTTTGGCTCTGACTTCACTTGTCAGCCATGGTAGTTTCCTTCTTCCCTTTGAAAATTTCCTTTTATTTGGAATATAGCTGTCTTGCATTTCCCTTATTTTTTGCAGAAACTCCAGCTGCTCTGCTGTCCTTCCTGCAAATGTCCCTTTCCAGTCAACTTCAGCCAGTTCCCTTCTCATGCCATTGTAATTTCCTATATTCCACTGAAATACCAACACATTGGATTTTATTTTTTCCCTCTCAGATTTCAATGTGAACTCGATCACATTGTGATCACTGTTCCCTAAGGGTTCCTTAACCTTAAGCTCTCTTATCACCTATGGATCATTGCACAACACCCAATCCAGCACAGCTGATCCCCTAGTGGGTTCAACAAGCTATTCTAAAAGCCACCCCTTAGACATTCAACAAATTCTCTCTCTTGAGGTCCAGTACTGACCTGGTTTTCTCAATCCAGTTTCATGTTAAAATCCCCGACGATTATCATGACATTGCCTTTCTCACATGCCTTTTCTATCTCATGCTGTTTATTTGTAATCCACATCCCGGTTGCTGTTTGGAGGCCTGTATACAACTGCCTTTAGGGTCTTTTTACCTTTGCCATTTCTTAACTCAACCCATAGAGACTCTACACTTTCCAATCCTACGTCATCTCTTTCTAATGATTTAATATTATTTATTATACACAGAGCCACACCACCCCCTCTGCCTACAAATCTATCTTTCCGATACTGTACACCATATATCCTTGGACGTTCAGCTCCCAGTGGCAGCCATCCTTTCGTCAAGTTTCAGAGATGGCCACAATGTCATATTTGCCAATCTGTAGCTGTATTTCAAAATCAAGTTGCAGGATTTGTTACTATTTCTCTGTTTGTACAATCTAACCTGTTTCTATATTCTAATATTTTACTCATATATTCCTTCCCTCTTGTTGTTTAAATGCATGATATATTTTATATTTCACTTCATAGATAATTGTCTTGGCAAAACCAAAGCAAAAGCAAAACAATTTCTGAGAGCTTGTGACTGCTATGGAGTTGTTATCCATAAGTGATGTGCCCCCATCTCCAATGAGTGCCCCAAAAATCCTTTATTCAATCCTTTATTAGCAATTAGCAAGCATAAAATCTTAAGCACACCAAAGTGTAAGCTAAGTATTATTAAGCATTATCTTAACAGTCAACAAAAGATATGACCTCCGCTGGTCCCAAGCTACAAACTGCCACAAAATAAGTATGAATACGTTACTTAGTCCCTTAGCCTTCACCACGCGGTGATAAGTTACCACAATAAACTTGCAACAGAGAACACAAAGCAGATAGAGAACAGATACATGGCTTCTACAATAACCTTACATGATTTCCTTCTAGATAAAGTCAACAGTTGTGGCAACTAAACACGGTTTTATGTGTTTCATGACAAAATATTAATAACTATGAAAAAAAGCTGGAGTAGAGGTAAGTTTATACTTGCAGAGTGGGCACTGGATTATAGAGCTGAATGAATTGATTGTGTAATAATGTTATGATAGAATGCATAAACTTTCAAGTTTCATGTCAGTATGAAACAGTTCCTATTCCCAGTAATGTTGAACCTTCAATGAAAAGAGACAGCTTCAATGGGACACAAGAGAGGGCAAATGCTGAAATATGGATTAAAAATAAGAAACTGTTGGAGGAACTCAGCATCATATGAGGGGGGAGCAACTTTATTGATGTCTTGGGTCAGCACCCTGAATGAAGACTGCTAATGGAGAGAGAAGATAAAGAAGGAGAAGTGTGAAGCAGGGGCCAAGGAGGGGTGAAGGAATGATAGGCAAAAGAAACCAAGTGGATGAAGGGTATTGGAGTATAAAAGTTGCATTGTTTGCTGTGTAACCAAAACTATGTAGTCAGCTTTGAACTTGCTATTTGCTATGCATGTATCCAATTTAGTAGGAGAATGAAATCTTAAGAATGTAGAAGACAATGGTGTGTTAATGAGAGGTAGCTAAGAGATGTAGATTAGAACATGATTAAGTCAATGGGTAGAAACAATAGTGGCAGATGTACTTGTGATACACAACTATAGACCGATTGGATATGCTAATACAACTAAACCAGGAGATTGCCTATAAAAAATGCTATGTACAAGGATCGGTGGGCAATCAGCGACTAGCTCAATGACTGTCTCAGCTTTGATTTGCAAAGTAAAGTTTAACCCTTCTTGAAGAATCTTCTGCGTCTCCTGGTCATTTGTGGGGCATGAGAAACCACGACAAGGGGAGATGTGGATTTGGGAGACTGGTAGGTTAGTGATGCATGGAATCCAGCAAGAAAGAGTAAAGAGATGGATAGAGGCATGGGGAAGGGGAGGGTGAAGATGAAGATTGAGACTGTAGCATGATGGGGACACAAGGGTTTCCAGTGCTGGATCCATTTAGTAAGGAAGGTGAGAATGGGAGAGATGAAAGTCAGTTGGATAGGGAATGCAGTTCATTTCAAGAAGACTTAAATATAAAAGCAAGTATGTAATGCTGAAGCTTTAAAGGGCATTGGTTAGGCCACAGTTGGAGACTTGTGAAGAGTTTTGGGCACAATATCTAACAAAGTATGTGTTGTTGTTGGAGAATGTCCAGAGGAAGTTTATAAGAATGACCCTGGGAATGACATTCCTTTATAACAAAGATGAAAAGGATTTTTTTTAGCCAAAGGATGATGAATCTGTGGAATTCATTGCCACAGACAGCTGTGGAGGCCAAGTCATTGGGTTTATTTAAAGCAGAGGTTATTAGGTTCTTGATTAGTAAGAGTGTCAAAGGTTATGGGGAGAAGTTAGGAGAATGGATTAAAAGAAAAATATATCAGCTGTGATCTGATGGTGAAGCCTTTCAATGGGCTGAAAGGCCTGATTCTGATCCTGTGTTTTATGGGAGTAGTGTGTGGTTAGTCGATTGATGTAACCAGGAGGGTGAGGGGAATTAAAATGGGTGCTGGATTCAGGAGAAAGGGGTATGGGAAAACTGCAGATTGATCAGAATGTTAGAGAAAAGGAAACACAGGAGGTAAGGGTTATCTGAAATTAGAAAATTCCGTATTCATACCAGAGACCACCCAGGTGAAATATGAGGTGGTGGTGTTCTAGCTGGTGCTGGGCCCCATCTTGGCCGTGGAGAAGGCCAAGGATAGACAGGTCAGGAAGGAGAGTATTGAGATGGCTTGCAACTGGGGGTTTGGGATGGACATTGCAAACAGAGCTCAGGTGCTTGGCAAAATGGTTGACTAGTCTGCACTTAATTTCACCAGAGCACATCAGGAGCATCAAATTCAGTAGATGACGTTGGAAGAGGTGCACACAAGTTTTAACAGAGTCTTACTGAATTCTTCCAGTGTCACACTAGGTCCAATTCTGAGAAGGGTTGCACTAACAGCAGTTTAAAGCAACATAAAAGCACAGGAGCAGAGGAAGTAGTGAAGTAAAGCAGAGATATTGGCATGTAACTGCAAAGTCACATCATTGGGTAGATTTGGAACTGGTCTATTTCCTGTCAAAGGCTGAAACTCAGCCTTCAGCTTGGTTAAAAAACATTACTGTGACACCTGCGCTGCCCAGACTGTACCAGGTTAAAACAATCAACCCATTAAAATAAACTTAATAGCTAAAAGAAAGGGAAGTTTTTTTCTTTGATTTAAGTAGGAATATTTAAACATTTTAATTTACTTTGTGTGCACTTTTAATTTGGTCTTCTAATTTAATTTTAAATGCAATATTCTTGGCATTATTGAAATGATTTAACATGAACTAAAGTCATGTTAAAGGATAAAGGATGGTCACCAAGAAATTCTAAAGTAACTTCTTTACCCAAAGATTGGTGAGCACTTAGTATTCCATACCCCAGGGAATGGTTAAAGCAAATAGTATAGATGCTTTTAAGTAAAGGCCGGACGAGCATGTGATAAGGGATTCAAATTTCTCTTGACAAACTTAAATGAGAAAAAAGGCAACAGGGCTTGTGTGCAGCATAAATGTTGGCACAAGCTAATTGAGACATATTGGCCAGTTCTGTACTAAGCAGCTTATGTAATTGCAGTGATTTTTCTGATCAGAATTGGAAGCTCCCTTTAGCTGGTGAAAAAAAGACGTGAAAGACTGTTGTGAAGATGATTGAGAATAAGTTTCTTGAATGCTAATAGTCACTAATGGTTGCATTATAAATGATGTGACAGAGCACCAGCAATCATTTCAGTTATTGGCCCCAGTGAAAATGCCATGGCCTTGAAACTGACTAGATCTTATTCTGCCATATATTCCTTTTAAAGGCTTTGTTCCAGATGGCCATGGCTACAGGACTGATTGGATGACAGCTTTGTGATAATGGTACCAGTGCCAAAAGGCATCAGTATGTCGGATGCAAGATCAGGAGGGGAAGGATAATGGGAGGACACGGTGCCCAGAGAATGGAGTAAGTAAATAAGTAAACCACGAATAATAGCTGAGGTCTTTAATGAATGCCTCTTATCTATACTTATCATAGAGAAGTTCATGTTAAGTTTTTATTGCCATGCTGTATGAAGGATGTGCAGAGAACATTCGCAAGACTGGTGCGAGAATTTGAGGGCTTGAGTTAAAATAAAGACTAAAAAAGCTGTTACTGTTTTCCCTGCAATGAAAGAGGCTGAGCAGTGACCTTGTACAGCAAGAGTTCCTAGCGTTTTTTTACGCCATTGAATTGAATTTATTACTTACATCCTTCATATACGAGTAAAAATCTTTGTTACATCTCCATCTAAATTTGCAATTTATAGTAATTTGTAATAAATAGTATGTACAACAGGACAGTCACTATACCATAGAAATACAATTGTATCAGCAGGAATTAATCAATCTGATGGCCTGTTGGTCCTAGCTTTTAAGCTGTGTTACTGTTTCCTGGATGGCAGCATCTGGAACAGTTTGTGGTTGGTGTGACTCGGGTCTCCAAAGATCCTTTGGGACCTCTTTACACACCTGTCTCTGTAAATGTCTTGAATAGTGGCAAGTTCGCACCACTCTCTGCAGAGTCCTGCGATTGAGGAATGTACAGTTCCCATACCAAGTAGTGCAGTCAGTCAGGATGCTCTCAATTGTGCCTCTGTAGAAAGTTCTTAGGATTTGGGGGCCCATACCAAACTCCTTCAACTGTCTTGAAGTGAAAGAGGTGCAGTTGTGCTTTTTAAACCACACAGCCGGTATGTACAGACCATGTTAGATCTTCGGTGATGTGCACGCGGAGGAAATTAAAGCTTTTCATCCTCTCAACCCCAAGGTTCATTGATGCCATTAGGGGTTAGCCTGTCTCCATTCCTCCTGTAGTCCACAACCAGTTCCTTTGTTTTTGTGACATTGAGGGAGAGGTTGTTTTCTGACACCACTGTGTCGGGGTGATGACTTCTTCTCTGTAGGCTGCCTCGTTATTATTTGAGATTAGACCAATCAATGTAGTATCATCAGCAAATTTAATTAGCAGATTGGTGCTGTGTGTGGCAACAATCATTAGTATAGAGACCCCCTACTGTTAACTGAGGGGTCTGTGGACTCCAGGTTGGTAACCCGTTATAAAGGTTTAAAAAATCAGGATGGCGTTAGATAGGTCAGATGGTTGCCATGTATTTATAAAAGCAGGTAAGTCTAAAACTAGAGGGCACAGATGAAGGTGAGAGGAGAACAGAGGAGAAAGTTTTACTACAGATGGGTATATTGGTGTCGACGAGCAGGTGGAAGAGGGTATACTGACTGTTTTAAAGGCTTCCGAAATCAGTTGTGCTCTCTTAGCCAACCTATCTTTTCAGAATGAAAACTAAGGTGTAGAATTAAAGCTGGAAATTGGTAGATTTCAGGTGACAGGAGGTCAGAGAGTAGTATGTGAGGGGATGTAAAAGGAAAACTAATAAACATTTAGTGAATGTATTAACCAAATAATTGTTCCATTGCTGACTTAGTAGTGGGTTAGTCTATAGAACTGGAAGATTAGTAATATCTCCTTAAAGGTATTGTGGGATCGCAAGGTATAGTCAACTTCAGGTATAAATCAAACATATTAAGGAATTATACTGTTGAGGTGGCCATAAATTACACTGAAAAGTTGCTCTCAACCTTAACATCTCATTCATTAGCACATATACGGGCAATTTGGCATTGGTAAACTTACAAACATTTAGTAATTAACTTTGTCCTGTTTAGGTGCTTAAAGAACCTACTTCTGGAATTGGCTCGGAGAGTCAGCAGCAGGCAGAAATCACTCTTTCACAACACCCTCTATTTTGTTTAGGTTAATTACACAGAAGCTACATTTGAGTGAGTTTTAATCCGAAATGTCATCTTCAATCTTCTGCCTAGAGACACTGTGACCGCGCTTTCTGTTTCTCTCTCAGCCCGGTAACAGGCCCTTCGGTCCATCTGGTTCAGGTCGACCAAGATCCAAGCTAATCCCATTTGGCCCAGAACCTTCTGAATGTCTCCAATCCGTATATCATTCGGTCTTTTGAAAGCTGTTATTGTCCCAGCCGGAACCACTTCCTCTGGCAGCCTTTTTCACATACAAACCACTCTTTATGAAAAAGCTGTCCATCAAAATCTATTAAATTGTGAAATAGTTAACGTCTGCATTTTTGTGTATTTTCTTTTAAACATTTTCTTCAACGCGCGTCTTCCATGCAAGATACTTAATAATAAAAAAAACCAAAATGCTTAAAACATTATCGGGTTTACTTTTACTGAAAACGCGTCTACCTACTGCACTCCGACCTTCCCTCACCTCACTAGAAACCTACCAGTTCACACTCCTACTTTTCGTTCTGAAAAGATATGTTAATAAAAGAAGCAAGAACGGTTTGAGAATCCTTCAAAATATCGCCATTCCCCGACTGCGCAAGCGCAGTGGACCTGCCAAGAGAACGTCACATGACAGTTCATCGGCCGTAGCGGCCAGCCAATCGGATCGTTTGGCGCCGGAATTCGAACCGGTTGTTTTTTTTCGAAAATCACGTTGGAGCAGAATAGAAATTGAGTAATTTATGAGGTAAGGAGATGAACGGCTTAAAGGGGAAAAGAAATGCGTTACCTTTGGAGGGGGAAGGGGGATGCCTGGCGGTCCGACCGCGTCTGTGTGCGGACCGGCCCCGCGGCGGCAGGTGACGGTTAGGCGGCGGGAGATTTGAGCGGGCGCGCGGGGCGTTCATCATCAGTCGTCGAGTCGGAGCCGAGGACGCACGTCGGGTCGCCAATTGCTCGGAGGAAGAACATAGTTTCTCTGGAAGTGAATGGGCTGGTAGGTCATTTAAATGCTCTCATTCGGTGAAGTGGAGAGTGAGAAGCCGTCAGATGCTCGGGTTAAATGCGCCATAAGTGGAAAAGCATGGCGGAGGGCCACTTGCAGAGTTGGGCGCCGTTCCTGAACTGCCCGCGGCGGCTGGCGGCGCTTTATCTCTGGGAGCGAGAGGGGCTTTAAATATCTGCCCTGTGATGGAGGTGTTTTGTCTCTTGGGGATGCACAGATGCTGGAATCTGGTGCAAAGTGTTGGAGGAAACCAGCACCCGTGGGGGAAATAATGCAGTGAAACCGACAGTAGTTGCTGTTCGACCGCTGAGTTCCTCCAGCATCTTGTTTTCTTTTTTTTGTCGCTCTGGATTCTAGCATTTGCTATGCCTTGTGCCTTCAGATTTTTGTTTATTGGTGCTCGATTTCTGAAGGGAGTGTTGTCTGATGGTTCATTCTGATCCTATTTCTCTAACGCTGCGGAGCTGTCTTAACGCCGATCCGACAGTCAATGTTCCCCTTTGACGATTCGGGAGACGTCGGAGGTTTCTGAGAAGGAAACCTGACTAACAGACCGGGGGGCTTTGGACGAGTCTGCACCTCTACCTTAAGACTCGCCATCTCGTCGATCTGTTTGATCGTGGGACATGCCTGCTTGTTCTGTGGAGGATGTTGTGCTTCAAAAGGTGCCCACGCTTCGGTTAGATCATTGCTGTGCGCTGGAGTTTCAGTCGTAAGGCACCGAAACGGGCCCGTTCGGCCCATCTAGTTCGTGCCGAAGCATTTAAACTGCTTAGTCCCATCGACCCGGATTGCTTTTGTAAAATAATCTCCTGATCTCTAGATTATAGAGATGACATTGAGCTGGAAGCTGGCATAGGGCACAAGGAAATGGCTGATGCTGTCAGTAGGACAACTTTACCACAATCCCCACCCCTGAAAATACCTCTGTGACCCGTTGACAAATTTGGTGTCGGTGCTGTGAAGGATCTGTCATGTTACAGGTTCTATGTCTACGCACAACAGTGTGAAATCAAGCAGAGCTGACAATGATCCCTTTCACAAGTGGTACAATTTATCCAGCTTTCTGTTTTTACTGTAATGTTTTTTAAAATCTTTTTTGTGCTTTGTTTTTTAATTAAATTAACAAAGAATAATTGATTGACTTCCGCAAGGGCAGTCAGTGACAACCTGTAGGAAAGGAAATGTACATGAGGAAATTGTTGTTTAACGCGAGTTAACTAGATCAAATGGCCAAAGACGACAGTGATATAATGAAGTGATAGTGATATGTGCAATGATATAAATAATATACACTACAGATGATTGTTAAAGGAATGTTGGCTAAACTTTATAAATTATGAGGGATCGGTAATGTTTTGTCTTAATATTTACCATTATAAATTCTAAGCTAGAGAGTTTGAATCAATGGCATATGTCATGAATATTTATAGCAATTTTAGTTGAAGTTAGAGGAACTAAGCATGAAGACATTAGCTGGGAGGGTTCACCTAGTGGTGAGGTAAGCAGTTTACTAATAACTTCAGAAGCATGGAGAAGAGGCACATAATCAAATTTTATTAATAAAGAATTTTAAACTAGGTGGATAAACTTCCTCACAAAGACATGCTAATAAGCAAGTATTAACGGAACTGGAAGAAAAACTATATGTTTAAATGTTGAAAAGCTTAAGAGGTGAAGTTGGAAAGAGGCATAGAATCCATGTGCATAAATAATTTCAATGTCAAAAGCATAGCAATGAAATGCTAGTATTGACACCAGAGTTAGAAGATAATTGTATATCTGTAGTATAATTTTTTTGTTTGGGCTCCATGCTTCAGGGTGTCATGGCCATGGGAAGATACTGCCATGCAGGTTAAATGGAATTAGGGAGCATTTATACAAGAAGAAGATAGAATAAATTTGGGACCCTTCTTCACAGATTATGCATGCAAGGTTGATGATCTGGAACAATAGCAGTTAGTTGCAGTTCACTGAATAGTGGTCCATGTTTGAATTGAATTGACTTTATTACTTACATCCTTCATGTACGTGAGAAGTTAAATCTTTACGTTATGTGAAATTTATAGTAATTTATAATAAATACTATGTACAACAGGGCAGTCAATATAACATAGAAATACAATTGTATCAACATGAATTAATCAGCCTGTTGGCCTGGTGGAAGAAGCTGTCCCGGAGCCTGTTGGTCCTGGCTTTTATGATGTGGTACCGTTTCCTAGATGGTAGCTTCTGGAACAGTTTGTGGTTGGGGTGACTCTGGTCCCCAATGATCCTTTGGGCCTCTTTTACACACCTGTCTTTGTACATGTCCTGACTAGTGGGAAGTGCACATCTACAGATGCGCTGGGCTGTCTGCACCACTCTGTAAAGGGAATTGAGGGAAGTTTAGATCCCACACCAGACAGTGATGCAGCCAGTCAAGATGCTCTCAATTGTGCCCCTATAGAAAGTTCTGCTAAATGCACCAATCCTGTTCCAGTGGAAGTTTGTACCTATTATTGTTGACCACTCAGTTCATCTGCAATCTGTCACTCTTGGACAACTCCTTGGATCCTGACTTTTCTGCATCTAAACTAAACAGCTGTTTAGTTGCTCTCTGCAGCAATAACCTCAAGATGCATGCAACCTATAAAATTACTGGTATCAGAATGAAAGTAGGTCACCATTATCAGACCTTTGTACAATTGGGCACACTTTTGGGGTAAGAGAGGAAAAATCGATAATGGACCTGCAGGACAACTTTTTCCATGAGTTGGTGGGTGGTGAGTATAGGGAATAGAAACATAGAAAATAGGTGCAGGAGTAGGCCATTCGGCCTTCGAGCCTGCACCGCCATTCAGTATGATCATGGCTGATCATCCAACTCAGAACCCTGTACCTGCTTTTTCTCCATACCCCCTGATCCCTTTAGCCACAAGGGCCATATCTAACTTCCTCTTAAATATAGCCAATGAACCGGCCTCAACTGTTTCCTGTGGCAGAGAATTCCACAGATTCACCACTCTCTGTGTGAAGAAGGTTTTCCTCATCTCGGTCCTAAAAGGCTTCCCCTTTATCCTTAAACTGTGACCCCTCGTTCTGGACTTCCCCAACATCAGAAACAATTTTTCTGCATCTAGCCTGTCCAATCCCTTTAGAATTTTATACGTTTCAATAAGATCCCCCCCTCAATCTTCTAAATTCCAGTGAGTATAAGCCTAGTTGATCCAGTCTTTTTTCATATGAAAGTCCTGCCATCCCAGGAATCAATCTGGTGAACCTTCTCTGTACTCCCTCTATGGCAAGAATGTCTTCTCAGATTAAGGGACCAAAACTGCACACAATATTCAAGGTGTGGTCTCACCAAGGCCTTGTACAACTGCAGTAGAACCTCCCTGCTTCTGTACTCAAATCCTTTTGCTATGAATGCCAACATACCATTTGCCTTTTTCACCTCCTGCTGTACCTGTATGCCCACCTTCAATGACTGGTGTACAATGACACCCAGGTCTCGTTGCATCACCCCTTTTCCTAATTGGCCACCATTCAGATAATAATCTGTTTTCCTGTTCTTGCAGTCAAAGTGGATAATCTCACATTTATCCACATTAAATTGCATCTGCCATGAATTTGCCCACTCACCTAACCTATCCAAGTCACCCTGCATCCTCTTAGCATTCTCCTCACAGCTAACACCGCCGCCCAGCTTCGTGTCATCCGCAAACTTGGAGATGCTACATTTAATTCCCTCATCTAAATCATTAATGAACTGCCAGAGGAAATGGTTGACACAAGTACAGTAGAATCATTTAATAAGCGCTTGCATAGGTACATGGGCTAAACACAGGAAATTGGGACTTGCTGGTTGTACGATGAGTTTAGCATGGACTCATTGAGCCAAACGCCCTATATCCATGTTGTGTTGCTTTGTGACTCTTATCATTTTAATAATATATTGCCCAAAGTGAATGTTTCAAAACTTAACAGTGTAATTGAGAGGATTGTACAGAACCAGCATGACTTCAGTGACTTCCACCATCTCCAACAGGATCGCAGTATCAAGCACATCTTTCCTTCCCCCCCCCCCACCACCCCACTTTTCATTTTATTGAGCACCTAAGCTCCATCTGCCAGAAGAAGCAGGATTTCCTAGTGGCCACCCATTTTAATTCCCACTTCCTATCCACATTCTGATATGTCAATCCATGGCTTCCTGTACTGTCGTGATGAGGCCACTTTCAGGTTGGAGGAACAACACCATGTATTCTGTCTGGTTAGCCTCCAACATGAAGGCATGAATGTTGGTTTCTTGAACATCTGGCAATTCCCCCCCTCCTCCCTATTCCCCATCCCCTTTCCCCTCTCTCACCTTATCTTCTCACCTGCCCATCACTTTCTTCTGGTGCTCTTCCCTCCCCCCCCCCCTTCTTTCTTCCATAGTCTCTATCTCTATCCTCTCTGATCAGACTCCCCCTTCTCCAGCCCTGTATCTCTTTCACCAATCAACTTACCAGCTATTTACTTCATCCTCTCCCTCCCGGTTTCACCTATCACCTTGTGTTTCTCTCTCTTCCTCCCCCACCTTTTAAATCTACTCTTCATCTTTTTTTCCCTCCAGTCCTGTCGAAGTGTCTCTGCCTGAAACGTGTGTACTTTCCATAGATGCTGCCTGGCCTGCTGAGATCCTCCAGCATTTTGAGTGTTGCTTGGATCTGCAGATTTTCTCTTGCTTGTGGAACTCAGCAGGTCGGGCAGCATCCGTGGAAATGAACAGTCAATGTTTCGGGCTGAGACCCTTTGTCAGGACTGATGCTGCCTGACCTGCTGAGTTCCTCCAGTGTGTTGTGTGTGTTGCTTTGACCCCAGCATCTGCAGAGTATTTTGCGTTCTCTTGATTGTGACTTAAGTGAATTTTTTTCTCTCATTGAAGTGCTACTTTTTTTTACTATAATTTCCTCATATTTGTGTGCATTGAGTTCATGGACATCAACTTAGGTTTCCCAACAATTACACTGTTGAACCTCAGCAAATTGCCATGATTCAGGTCAAGCAGGCTCATTGTGTGTGATTGAATACAAGTAAACTTTTTTATTTGATTTATTTCAATGCTAGACACGCATAGATATTTCCATCCAAAAAGCATCTTTGCCAGCTGGTGAACTTGGTTGCTCGCCAAGGCAATCTATTAATTTGGAGGGCCATTCCACATTGCTTTTCTGCAAGCCTCCACTCCCATCCCACCATCACCGGCTTTCCAGTGTAGTACTGCACCTGAGAGTCCACAGCAGTGAAAATGTGTTCAAAATGTTGAAGATCAATGAGTTCAGGTGGCTTGCTGCCCATTGGAAAATACATCACCCTGCTCCTTAACTGTATTTTACTGCAAGGATACTTTATTCAGTATGTCATGTTTTAAGTATGTTGTTGTGACATTGCACAGAAGAGTATTCTCAGTGCAACTTACTAATTTTAAAACTATGCTTACAGGTAAGAAAACATTGTCAAAAATGCCCCTTTTTGGCAAAATTATAGTAATCAAGCGTACTGGAGCAGATGGATACAATTTTCCTTTGACATCATCTTCATGTTTATTTGGAAGGTAAGGCTGCTCTACTTGTGGTTCTTTATGCAACTGTTCTACAGTGTCATTTACTTTTCCATTTGTTTTCTTTCTGTAGGAAGTCAGAATGTGACATACGTATCCAGTTACCTCATGTTTCAAAAGAACATTGTAAGCTTGAAGTGAATGAAAATAATGAGGTGATTTTTTTTTTATCATTAGACTTAACAACAGTAGACTTAACACCATTGTACTACATTTAATACTGTTTTCCTTTTCAGGTTATTCTAACTAATTTGAGTGAAGTAAATCAAACACTGTTAAATGGTAAAATTATTCCACATTCGGAAAGACTGAAACATCGTGATACATTTACTGTTATTGATCGTTCTTTCAGGTAAGTAGGATCTTAAACTAAAGGGTCTCTACTAATGGCTTAGCTTGGTTTAGTTGATAGTCCTATATAATTGATAGGTAGGCGGCATTAATGTAGCAATAGATATCCAAGGGTGTTTTATAATTATGTGATTTTAAAAATGTTTAAACTTTATTAATAATTGTCCCTTGCTTTAAAACCACTGTGCAGACATCATAAAGAGCTATGCTGTTAGATTATATAGCCAAGAGTATATTTTTGTCATATTTTAAAATGTTTCTTTGTAAACCATTTATTATTTAGTGGTACAGCGCGGAATAAGACCTTCGAGCCACGCCACCCCAGCAGCACTGACCAAACCCAATTAATTCTAACCTAATCATGGGACAATTTACAAAGGCAATTAACCTATCTTGTACGTCTTTGGATTGTGGGAGGAAACCGGAGCACCCAGAGAGAAATCACACATTCCATGGGGAGAACAAACAGGCTATCCTTACAGAATGGCACTGGAATTGAACTCTGAAATGCCCTGAGCTGTAATAGCATTGTGCTACCTGCTGCACTGCCGTGGCATCTAAATTCCAATTAAATGAGAATTTGCAAAATGGATACACGTGTGATCCAATGTTCCCTCTAACGCACACATAAACATCTTTTGTTTGTTGTTGCTGTTCAGTCATTAAGCTCATAGACCATAGGGTTTCCATGGAAAGATATGGAAATAGATTTCCAGGCCTTTATTCCTTGCAGATACTGCTGCTACCTAGGTTGGGACCTGGCTGGGTTTGAACTCATGATCATCTGCTTTTAAGTCCAGTGCTGATGCCACTACACCACCATCCAGCCCACATCTTTTGCTACTAGCGCACAAAGGGATTTAAACATCTCACATAAGGTCACAGTCTACCTCATTGGCATGTTAAGTATATTTCACGATTGTGCACAATCACTTTTCCGGTTTCTGATGCGGGCAGTGTTGACAACGTTGAGTTCACAATGATTAAATTGCAGATTTTAGATCTGGCTTATTTATACTGTTTTGAAGAAATTATCGATTCACTGTCAAATTCCAAAGAAACAAAGGGCATGAAGCACAAAAGAACTGCTAATTCATTTAAAGTGGAATGTCTTAATGAAACAGTTGAAACTGCTACACCGAAAGCTCGTGTAGTCGGGAATGTGCAGCTGCAAAATATATTTGTGTACAATATAGAACCTGTAGTTACAGTAACTGTGAGTATTGTGATGCAAGAGTTGCTGGAGAATTTGCAAGTGGGAAGAAATGGAGTGATATTTGGAACCTTGACTTTTTACAGTGTCATTTAGCAAGCAAATGACATATGGACGGTGTGCAAAAGCCATCACCTTGGAGAAATAACCAAATATAAAATGCTAAGTTGAATCTATTTATCTTTTTTAAAAGGGACAGCACAGAGTATTTACTATTTCTGCTGTAATTTTCTGACTCCTTGTGTAACTGGGTGCATAGTTTTGTCATGTGTTATAATTCATTACAGACTATCCTCATATAAGAAAACATTCACTAATTTTTCATTAATTTGCCTCAAAATCTCTTGAATATCATGTTAGCTATTACATTTAAATTACACTATAAATGTGAAAATCTGGTTGTGCATTGCTTGCTGTCAGTTTGCATGTGGCAAGGTTCTTCTGCACCTTGAATATAGTCTGGAGTGTGAAATGAATAAAATGAGTTTAATTGGAAAGATGGAGAGACAGTTAAGTGACTTAAATATAGCTGGAATTGTCATTTTTTAAAAAACTTTTAAAACTTAATATTTCCTTTGCACTTTGAAACAACTGAAAGTTAAGAATCCTTAGGAGCAGTAAACCAAGTTTGTGGGTACAGAGAAGCTTTGAAATACTCAATATATATATATATTAGAAAAATTAAATCTTGAAGATTTAAATTACAGAATTATTACCTGAATGAATGCCTTGCATCATTCATTTACATTCCAATTAAAGAATGATGTACTCTTTTTTTGACAATGTTGTAAAATTTTTCATTGCATTTGTGTTAGGCATTTATTCCAAATTTCCTCTTCCATGCTGAATTTCATAGTGAGCTTAGAATTGGAATGTTTTATACTGCCTACCGGTGAGTTTCTGAGAAAATTTTCAGAAATTCAGCTTTCACAGAAGGTATATGTAAATCCTGTGTTGGTGGACTGAGCAGCATCTGGGAGGAAAGGAACTGTGAATATTTCAGGTTGAAAACCTGCGATCCACAAGTCCATTTCTCCAGTAAAATTTGTTACTCATTCACTTGTAACTTCTGCTTTAATGTGGCGAATATCCTGGAAATAAATTTATTTTATTCTTTTTGGTATTAGATTTGAATATCCTTTGGATTCGGTGCACAACACTAGCCCAAGGAAAAAACGGAATTCATTAACCTTGAAGAATGAAACTCTACAAGTATGTGCATATATTCTTATGTGGTAATAAGAAAAGGGGAAGGGGGAGAGAGAAAGACAGTATGTCAGTTACTCGGTCCTCTTTCTTATTTCCAAACATAACATGGCTAAAATCTAAATTCTACACTTAAGAAATTACTGAGAAAAATAACATGGAGTTTTTGTAGGCAACACACAGGAAATGCTGGAGGATCTCAGCAGGCCAGGCAGCATTTATGGAAAAGAGTAAACAGATGATTTTGGGCCTTCTGGTCTGACCAGGACTTTTCCAGTCCAGATGAAGGCTCAGAATTTTCTAAATGATATTACAGCCACTTGTCAATGGAAATGTGATGTATAATGCATGTGTGCAAATTTGTAGTAACTAGTAGTTAATTTGTAAACAAATTAAATTTATTATTGAAGTACATAAAAGTCATACACTACCTGGAGATTCATTTGTTTGCAGGCATTTAAGAAATAAGAAATTCAATAGACGTTGTGAAAAAACTATACAAAAGCAAAGACTGACAAACCCCCAATGAGTAAAAGGCAAATTGTGCAAATAAATGATACTGAGAACAAGAGTTGTATAGTCCTTGAAAATGAATGTATGTTGTGGAATCAGTTCAGAGTTGAGTTGAGTGACATTATCCGTGCTGGTTCAGGAGCCTTGTGGTTGTAGAGTAGTAACTGTTCCTGATCCTGGTAATGTGAGACCTAAGACACCTGTCCCTCATGCCCATTAGTAGTAGTGAGAAGAGAGCCTTGGATGTTGGTGGGGGGGGGTTCTTAATGTTGGATGCTGCTTTTTTTGTGGCAGTGCTCCTGGTAAATGGTTCAATGGTGGGGAGGGCTTTGCCTTTAATGGACTGGGCCTTATCCACCTCTTTCTGCATACTTGTCCTATCCCGGCCATTGGTCTTTCCATTCCAGGCTGTGATGCTACCGGTTAAGATACACTGCATCATGAACCCATAGGAGGTTATCTAGGATTTAGACTGCATGCTGCATCTATGAAAACTTCAAAATAGTAGTCTGTTGTGACTATAGAGAAATAGGATAAATTGTAGATATGAAAATTTTTGTTCATCTTGACAAGCAAACATTTTCATCATCTCCCCCTCTCCCCCTCTCCATTTTTATCCCCAAGGCATTATTTGAATATGCGCAATGCTCCAAAGATCCAAGAACTTGAAACCCTTCCCCTGGCACCATCTCCTCAGCCACTCATTCATCTGCGCTATCTTCCTGTTCTGACCTTCATGACCTCATGGCACTGGGAGTAATCCCGAGATTAGCACCACGGAGGTCCTGCTATTCGGCCTCCTTCCAACTCCCTAAACTTTCTTGCCTATGTCATTGGTACCAACATTGCTAAGGCTATTGGGGAGAGTTTAAACTAGAATTGCTGAGGGGTGGGAACTAAACTGATGTGATGGAGGAAAGGGAGGTTGGCTCACAAATAGAGAAAGCTTGGAGACTGTGAAAGGGAGAATAGGCAGGTGATCGAGAAGGGATGCACTCAGATTGATGGTTTGAAATGTGTTTAATGCGAAGAGTATTATGAACAAAGTGGATGAGCTTTGAGTGTGGATCAGCATTTGGAGAAATGGTGTTGTGGTCCTTACAGAGACTTGAATGGTGAAGGGGCAGGAATGGCTACCTCAAGTGCCAGGCTTTAGATGTTTCAGAAAGGACAGGAAGGGAGGCAAAAACGGTGGGGCATGGCACTGTGATCAGTGATAGTGTCAGAGCTGCAGAAAAGGAGGAAGTCATGGACGGGTTGTCTACGGAGACTCTGTGGGTGGAAGTTAAGAACAGGGAGGGGTCAATAACTCTACTGGGTGTTTCTGATAGACCACCCAATAGTAACAGGGACATTGAGGAGCAGATAGGGAGACAGATTCTACAAAGGTGTAATAATAACAGGGTTGTTGTGTTGGGAGATTTTAATTTCCCAAATATTGATTGGCATCTCCCTAGAGTGAGGAGCTTAGACGGAGTGGAGTTTGTTAGGTGTGTTCAGGAAGGTTTTCTGACACAATATGTAGATAAGCTTACAAGAGGAGAGGCTGTACTTGATCTGGTACTGAGAAATGAACCTGGTCAGATGTCTGTTCTCTCTGGGAGAGCATTTTGGAGATAGTGATCACAATTCTAACTCCTTTACCACAGCATTGGAGAGGGATAGGAACAGACAAGTCAGGGCAAATTGAAGTAAGAGGAAATATAAGGGTATCAGGCGGGAACTTGGAAGCATAAATTGGAAACAGATGTTCTTAGGGAAACATACAAAAGAAAAGTGGCAAATATTCAGGGGATATTTGTGTGTGGTTCTGCATAGGTACATTCCAATGAGACAGAAAGGATGGTAGGGTACAGGAACCGTAGTGTACAAAGACTATTGTAATTCTAGTCAAGAAGAAAAGAGCTTATGAAAGGTTCATAAAACTAGGCAATGAAAGAGATCTAGAAGATTATAAGGCCATCAGGAAGGAGCTTAAGAATGAAATTAGGAGAGCCAGAAGGGGCCATGAGAAGGCCTTGGCGGACAGGATTAAGGAAAACCCCAAGGCATTCTACTACAAGTATGTGAAGAGCAAGAGGATAAGATGTGAGAGAATAGGACCAATCAAGTGTGACAGTGGAAAAGTATGTATGGAACCGGAGGTGATAGAAGGGGTTTAATGAATACTTTGCTTCAGTATTCACTAGGGAAAAGGATCTTGGAGATTGTAAGGATGACTTGCAGCGGACTGAAAAGCTTGAACATGTAAATATTAAGGAAGAGGATGTGCTGGAGCAACCATACTCAACCTTGTTGTATATACTGCGCACATACAAATATAATGCCTTAATCCTGTATGCATCCTTTTCCATTGTGTCTGTCTTTTATGTTGCAACTCATTCGGTTGTCTGCAGGTTTGCCCTATCATCAGCCTCTCCTTGTTAAAAGTCTCACTACCAACAACCAAGGTCGTAAACCAGTGACCTTGAGCATGCAGATATTATGGAAGAGGATGTGCTGGGGCTTTTGGGAAGAATCCAGTTGGATAAGTCACCGGGACCGGACAGGATGTACCCCAGGCTACTGTGGGAAGCGAGAGAGGAGATTGCTGAGCCTCTGGCGATGATCTTTGCATCATCAATGAGGGCGGGAGAGGTTCCAAAGGATTGGAGGGTTACGGATGTTCCCTTATTCAAGAAAGGGAGTAAGGATAGCCCAGGAAATTGTAGACTAGTGAGTCTTACTTCAGTGGTTGGTAAGTTGACGGAGAATATCCTGACAGGCAGGATTTATGAACGTTTGGAGAGGCATAATATGATTAGGAATATTCAGCATGGCATGGCATAAGAGCCTGATTGAATTTTTTCAGGATGTGACTGAACACGTAGATGAAGGTAGAGCTGTAGATGTAGTGTATTTGGATTTTAGCAAGGCATTTGATAAGGTACCCCATCCAAGGCTTATTGAGAAAGTAAGGAGGCATGGGATCCAAGGGGGCATTGCTTTGTGGATCCAGAACTGGCTTGCCCTCAGAAGACAGAGAGTGGTCATATTCTGCATGGAGGTCGGTGACTAGTGGTGTGTCTCAGGGATCTGCTCTGGGACCCCTACTCTGTGATTTTTTAAAAATAAATGACCTGGATGAGGAAGTGGAGAGATGGGTTAGTAAATTTGCTGATGATACAAAGGTTGAGGGTATTGTTGATAGGATGGAGGGCTGTCAAAGGTTACAGCAGAACATTGATAGGATACAAAACTGGGCTGAGAAGTGGCAGATGGAGTTCAACCCAGGTAAGTGTGAGGTGGTTCAATTTAGTAGGTCAAATATGATGGCAGAATATAGCATTAATAATAAGACTTTTGACAGTGTGGAGGATCAGAGGGATCTTGAGGTCCTAGCCCATAGGACACTCAAAGCTGCTATGCAGGTTGACTCTGTTGTTAAGGAGGTATACGGTGCATTGGCCTTCATCAACCATGGGATTAAGTTTAAGAGTCGAGAGATAATGTTGCAGCTATATAGGACCCTGGTCAGACCCCACTTGGAGTACTGTGCTCAATTCTGGTCGCCTCACCACAGGAAGGACGTGGAAACCATAGGAAGTGTGCAGAGGAGATTTACAAAGATGTTGCCTGGATTGGGGAGCATACCTTATGAGAATAGGTTGAGTGCACTCGGCCTTTCCTCCTTGGAGTGATGGAGGATGAGGGGTGACCTGATAAAGGTGTACAAGATAACGAGAGACATTGATCGTGTGGATAGTCAGAGGCTTTTTCCCAGGGTTGAAATGGCTAGTGTGAGCGGGCATAATTTTAAGGTGCTTGGAAGTAGTTACAGAGGAGATATCGGGGTAAGTTTTTTACGCAGAGTGTTGAGTGCATGGAATGGGCTGCCGGCAGCGGAGGCTAAAAATATAAGGTCTTTTAAGAGGCTCCTGGATAGGTCCATGGAGCTTAGGAAAAATAGAGGACTATGGGTAACCCTAGGTAGACCTAAGGTAAGGACATGTTCGGCACAGCTTTGTGGACCGAAGGGCCTGTATTGAGCTGTAGGTTTTCTATTCAAATTTTTTGATTTTTTTTTCTTTTTCCTTCTGATACCAATATTACTTTTGACTGGTTAATTAACTGAGGTGGAGGGGAGAAGGTACTTTGTCTGAAAATTTTTTATTTTAATTATTTATCATCAGCCATATTGGATCCCTTTTAATGAAGTAAACTGTAATCTCGAGAAGTGTAGTGTAATGGAGTAACACTGAGCCAATTCAAGTTACAGTAGACTTCTGCTCAATCACCAGATGGTGTAAAATGATGCAGTGGGGGGGGGGGGGTGTTGATGGACACAAGCTTAAAGGAATTTATTTAGTGTCCTCTGTGTTAGTTGTCATTCTGTCAAAAGCAGAAGTTGGTGGTGAGTTCAGTAGAATTCATAGTTCTCTTCAAATTCTAAGTCAAGTTTTGTTTTCTCTTTTTTGCCTTTCTTAAATACAGCCGTGTACTTTGCATTCAATTTAATTTGCAGGTAATACTCTCTTCTTTCCATGCCTTCTGAATTGAGTCCTTTTGTCTAAATTAGTTTTAAATTTGATACTAATGTAAATCTAGTAATAAGGTCTACTCCCTTCTCATTTCTTTGTCTATTTATCATTCCTAGGTTTTACTTATTTGATAATTTGTTGGAAATTCTGGACTGACATTGAGGATATTCTACATCTTGCACTTAAGTGCTTGTTTAAGAAACAATATTTTTTCTGATTGATTTTATTTTTTACAGGGATTAATATTTTGGCTTTATCGTTTTTCATTTATTTCTTGCTTCTAAAACACGAGGACCTTGGAAATGACACTCAATGATTAGAAATGTTGCAATTCTCACTGCTCAGCTCAGTTTTTCCCCTATATTCTTAATATGATTATATTTGAATTAACAGGTTCTTCATGTTCAACAGGGAGTAGATGGTGATTCACAGCCTTCCATTAATGATCAGTCGCCTTCGAGTGAATATAAATCTGGTTGGTATTTCTTGTACAGTATATAGCAAATTAATGCATTAACTTGTGCACTGAATGTGGCTTTTCAGGCACATCTGATTCACAGTTACTTTTGTAATACAATTTCAGATCATTGTTTGCTACCCACTTTGGGTGGTGAATTATCTGGTTCACCTGCATGACAAGGTAACCTTAAAGTGTTCTCATAGAGCTGTTAGGAGGAGTTTTTTTCCCCTGGATTTTGACTCCGTAATAAAGAAATGACATTGTGTGTCTAGATTGGGGTGACGTGAAGATTTCACGTGATATGCTTTCACTATTGTCAAGACATTCCAGGTGTTGGTGATCATTGGTTTAACTTTTAATAGCTTGCTTTTGTGCACCCTCTAAGCAATATATGAAGTCTGGCAGTGTTAATTATAAAGGATAAAAATTTAAAGTTGTGGATGAACTGTAAGCAAATGCACTTTTTCCTCTATCAAGTACTTTAAATACTGAAGCAACTGCTCTTAGATGGGAATACTTTTAACTTTTTAGTTGAAGGTGGTTTTTCTATAAAGATTCAGTTAGAGAATAGAGAACAGATCCATCCAAAAGAAAGTTTGAAGATGTCCATTTGTAAATTTTGCATGAGAGAAACAATGCTGCCTTCTTTCAGTAATAATTGTGTATATTTTTGACTTGATGCTTGCAACCCCTTCAGCTATATAGTACAGCTCATACTGTTCTAACTAAATATACTAAGGCTAAATTTACTTAATTGCCAGTTCCAGCAAATCTGATACAATTTATGGTTAAAAGTGTTTCACTTTTTGCTAATTATTATTCCTGATAGCTGCTAATTTCAAGGTTAGGTAGGTTACTTTTCCCGCATTGCATTGGAGATGAGACATATCCAGGATGATACTTCATTATCAGGAAGTAATGTGATTTGGAGTTACTTATAACTTAACAAGTTTTTCAGACAGTACACTATTAATTTATGTCTTGTATATATGTAATGCATTTCAAGAACTAGTTAATTTTTCAGTTTACATTAAGAAAAATGAAACATCTTGTACTTTGACCTTCTTAAATTTAAATTTCAGTTGGCCATAAACTTTACAGTCTCCTTTTCAAATTTTGTGTTTTCTTGTCAGATAAGATAAAAGTGGATAAAGGCTTAAGAGTATCAACAAAATCTCCAAAGGTTACCCCAAACGAAAAGGAAGATCCTGGTTTACAGAACCAGCACAGAAGAAGTTTCACAAAGCTACTTAATGATGAGAAACCTACAGATTCAGACAATTTATCACCTTTTACCAAACTTTATGAAATGGTCAAGCAGCAGGCCACAAAATCAGTTCAGACTAAATCAAACAAAGTTGATATGTCTGAATCAGTTGAAGAAAACAGTGCAGACTTGATAAAGCAAACATGCACTCCAGCAAAGCAATCCAATGCCACAATTTCTCAAAATGGTAAAAGTCTTCGGGCATCAGCAAATGGGCAAATGTCAAGGAGAATGAGTAATATTAGACCGGAAGAGAAAATGTTGGCAAAAGCAGATGAAAATAAAGAAATGAGGGAATTGAATCCTCTACTAATTGAAGATTTTACAAATGCAGCCTTCTCAGCATCTACTGCTGACATAAACACTCCTAAGAAAAACAAAATGGAGATAAATAAATTCACAGAACAGCCAACTTCTGTTGCAAAGGTTACACCAACAACATCCTTAACAAAGGGTGCAAAAGGGAAAGAGCTAAGAAATGATCAGGCAACTAAAGAAACACCGAAAGGAAAACATAAGAGCCAATTTATGAATCGCAAGTCAGCTCCAAAGAATTTTGAAGATATTCTTGAACCGTCGGTGGAAAAAGACTCAGATTTGGTTGAAAAGTCAGCGCAAAGCAAAAATGTGGAAGGTGCAAATGTTAAATCTGAACCAGCTGAATTTAACAAGTTTTCAGAACCTTCAGTTGTGAAATCTGGGGTGGAAAATAATTTAGTTCATACAGAATGTACACCCGTTAAAAAAGATGAAGAAGATGTTTATACTCCCAAAAGGCGAGGCAGAGCAGCAATTGGTAATAAAAACGTGGGTGATGCAGATATTGAGTCAAAGCAAGTTCCAAATATTTTGGAATCTTCGTTTGCAAGATTAGGCATGGAAAGTAATAAAGTCAATTTGGGTTTTGTGCCCATTAAAATAGATGAGAAGATTGACACAACCAAAAGACGAAGCCGGTCATCATTGCGCAATAAAAACATGGAAAGTGCAGATATTGATTCAAAACCAGTTGAATCGACAAATGTTTTGGAATCTTCAGTTACAAAATTTGGAATGGAAAATGATAGCGACAACAAGGGACTCATGCCAGTTAAAACATACAAGGGAAAGGTTGACACTCCCAAAAGGCAAAAACGGTCATCATTACATAATAGTAATGTGGGTGGTGCAAATATTGATTCCAAGCAAGCTGAATCAACAAATGTTTTGGAAACATCAGTTGAAAAGTCAAGCATTGAAAGTAATACAGTCAACTTGGGACTCATACCAGTTAATATAGGAGAGAAAGCCGACACCCCCAAAAGACGAAGCCAATCATCATGTATTAAAAATGTGGATAGTGCAAATATTGATCCAAAGCAAGTTGAATTGACAAATGTTGATTCTTCAGTTGCAAAATCGGGAACAGAAAATGATAAAGCCAACAAGGGACTTAAGTTAGTCAAAATGGGTGAGGAAAAAAGTGACACCGCCAAAATGCGAAGACGATCATCACTACATAATAAAAATGTGGGTGATAAAAATATTAATGAATCTACAAATGTGGAATCTTCAGCTGAACTTTTACAAGAGGAAAATAGTTCTGTTGATATGAGCTTCATGGCAATTAATATAGAAGAGAGAACGGTTAACACTGCTAAAGGAAGTGGCAGACTATCATTGCGTAACAAAAATGTGGAAGCTGCAGCTGATCAATTAGTGCAAAGTGAAATTATACATGTATCAAAATACTTAACTGCACAGTCAGAAGTGGAAAATAATTTGGTTGATGTGGGGTGCACTGCAGCTAAAATAGATAAAGGAAAGGTTGATACTCCCAAAAGACATGGCAGACCATCTTTACGTGGTAAAATGGAAGCAACAGATATTCACTCAGAGAAAATTGAATTTACAAATGTTTCTGAACCTTCAATTGCAAAATCCTGTGGTGAAGTTAAATTGGTCAACATGGGATGCATCCAAGATAAAGCAAGTGAAGATAAGACGAACACACCCAAAAGGCATGGTAGATCATCATTACATGACAGAAATGCAGGAGTTGTATATGCTCAAGGAGGGCAGGCAGTCAAATCTGAGTCTGAAGATAAATTGTTAGAAAAACAGCATGTTGACACCCCCAGAAATCAACGTAGATCATCACTACGTAAAGAAAATATGCAAACTACAGAGATTTCAGATCCTTTATCCAACTCATCTACACTGAGAGGTAGTGTCTCTCCCTCTTCACCTTTTCAGATAAGTAAAAGGGTTGAAAGTAATGAAGATAAGCACAGCACCAAAGTAGAAAGCTTGAAGAGAAAGGAGCGGACATCTGGAAGTCCACATGGAAACTTGACCAACAAACAATCTGAGAAAAGTGAGTTGCTGTACAAATTGTTTGTCATGTCCATTTCACCAAATGGCATTCTAGACAGTTAAATAAATATTTCCTCGTAGGAAGAAGCCACGTGGCACCTATGACTATGCTTGATGAAGAATTAAATAAGTTTTTATTTGCATATGTTGATCCATTCACCAACAACAAAGAATCTGCTACAATTTCAGATGGAATTTTTAGCTCTGAATTGAAGATTGTGGCAAAAATATCCCCCTTATCATATAGATATTTGTTTATGAAATTCCTTTCTATTGAGCCCAAGGAATACAATTTCTAAACTGCAGTGCATCTGCAGACTAAGTGTTCGGAAATGAGATTAGTAAAAGTGGGTATTTGTGGGTTTTCGAACGGATATACAGGCAGTTCCTGGGTTCCTAAGTCTGTCTTTAAGTTGGATTTGTACGCAAGTCGGAACAGGTTAGCCTATCCTTCGATGCCTTATGTCCTGGTGCATTTTTTCCTCTTGAAATGTAGGTCCTTTTAGGCATAAGCCAATCTCGTCTACATTAAATATTTGGTCTGGCAAACAACCTCCCTCAATAATTTTTTTCAACATTTCAGGAAAATCACTTGCAGCACTTACAGTGGCACTCGCTGCTTCACCTTGCACTTTAATATTATGTTAATTTGCCCTCACTTTGAAACAATTGAACCAACCCCTACTTGCAACAAATTCTTCATCATAGAGTGAATTAAACCCGAGTTGGGAATTATCGATCAGTAACTTTAACTCGTTTACCGTGTCTGTCAACGGAACAGAAACACTGCGGATTCAGCAACAGCTGTGGGTGGCGAGTCCTGAGCTCCCCTGGGTCCTAAAGTCCACCCACGCTGAGACAGGTTAAATGGGACAAGTAGGGGCGGTACTGACTGGAAAAGGGGGGGTCGGTGAATCATGCTAGGAAAAATTTAAACCAAATGCAAGGTTACACACTCAATATGGTGTTAACGGCAACGTGATCCGACTTAAAATGGTAGACGGCGTTCTCCTTCCTTGAGCCAATGAATTTTTAATATAATAGGCTTTATGGCAATCCATTCGTAAGTACGAGTTGTCCGTAAGTCGGACGTTTGTAACTCAGGGAATAACTGTACTGGTAAAAACTTGATAGGTTGAAAAATTTATTTGTCTAGCACTGTATAATACATGCTATCAGTTGAAGATTAGTTTTCTGCCTGTGAAGTTTTTTCCACATAGATTCAGTTCCATGCTTGAAAATATAGTCAATTATAAGTAAAGCATCAAAACAATGTATTTGATGTTGAAAATAAAACTGATTCTAGTTAAGTGGCAAGATTGAAATGTACTCTATATCAGCTGTACATAATAAAGACTGAGTAAATACATGTAAAATGGATTGCTCATCCAACCAATCCTGTAAATTCACTCATACATAGTGAATAACTATTGAGAAGCTGGTGGCTGATTTAGTGCAAACCTGGAAAGAATGAATTAACTGGTATCATTTGCCATTTGATACTGACATGGTTAAGATGGCCCAGATGAAGGACTCCTGTTTCTTAAATCTTGTGATTGACATTCCTTTTGAGTACAATTGGCATTTTGCTGTGAACTTGATGTATTGTAATGCACTAGATGTGCTGCATTACTGTTCATTATATGAGGTGAATTTTATATAAAAAGTTTTTCTTCATTTTCTCTGGCAACATTGTAATTAATCTATATATTGCAAAGTTACATTTTAAAACTACAAAATCATTTCTTGTTTTTAGTAGTGTCTCATTTTATTTTTTCCTATTAGATGTCCAATACATATCCAAAAAGCGCAGAAGTGAAAATGAAAACTTTGATGGAGCAGATTTAAAGAGAAAGAGAGTCTCTTTTGGCGCAAATTTAAGTCCAGAACTATTTGACAAGCGTATGCCACCATGCTCTCCTCTGCGAAAGGGAGGTACTCCGACACGAGTGTGCACACCATTTCGTCTTGCACCACGTGCAGTGCTGAAACGTACGTCCAGTATAGGGATACACACACGTACAATTCAGGTAACTATCAATGTGCATTTATGGTTGTGTTATGAAAGCTCAGCCAGAAAGCTTGTGGATAATGTATTAAGTCAAACAGTGTCTAAATTGTTGTGGTCTGATCCATTTCCAAAAAAAATTGCATAATATGTATGGAATGGTGATACTAAGAATCTGAATTGCTTCCATATGTGGCCTGCTAGTTCATTTGGCAGTTAATCACTAGAAAGTGCATTGTCTTACCATGTAAAACTTCACTAATGGTGTTGTAAAGAACAGCATTGTTCTTGTTTCCCCACAGCACCATCCAGCGTCTTCAAATGGGTATTAAAATAATAAACACTTTGTACAACTATGTTGGTCACCACCTTGTGGCAAGAATTTAGCATGACAACAGTTACGTATTGGGTGTGGAAATCTATAGTTTTGAGCTGAAGTTTTAAAAAGAAAAAACATACAAATAAAGACACTTTATATTACTGTCATGGCATATGCATATTGGATTAAAGTTCAGTTAACAGTAAATTTAGGTTTAAAACAAACTTGGTTTACCCTATAGAAATGAGTAATAATTTCTCGTAATTGTTATTTTAAAGACACTTTGTATTGGACAATAATCCTCTTCATTGATAATTATGTGAAGTGGATTTCATAATGCTCTAAGCTCCAGTAGTTTCTGAAGATCAGGTTGTTTTTACCTAAATTGATTGCAGGTAGGCTGTGTAACTTGTAATTTACTGCCTAGGTACAGTCATTTGAAAATTATTTTGTTTTGGTGTCCCACCCTAGAAATAGAAGCTGCCAATTCATCTGGTTGACATTTCATTTAATTTTCCTACTTTGCTGAGGAAAATATCAACAAGTCTGCTGATTATTAAGCAATTTCTTCAAACACCATGTGAATACATGGAAAGCTGAATGCAATAAATTGTTTTCCAACTAGTTCAAGATAAATGGTATAAGTTTGGGAAATTTTTTTATACACCATTGTGAAGAAAATGTTTCCTATTGAGCTGTCATTTAAAAATATTGGATTGAATTGCCTTATGGAGTTTAAATAAGCAGCATTCCAATGCTGCAGAATTTGGTTTTTACATTCTACTGAAGTTAGCATTATTGTTAAAATATTGCTTTGTGAGATGAATATTGAGGTGCAACTCACTGGCTAAATTATGGTTTATCTGTTGAAACTGCAGGCTTTTGAGTGCTTGATGTAAATTGCAGAAAACCAGGAAAGTCAATTCTTGTTAGAAGCTGCTCCATAGAGTGCTCATATTCACCACATACAAAACTGCGTAATTGCCTCTTGGATCATGTTGGAATACCTTCTGCACAGGGTCTGGGATCCCATTGGTTTCAATAGATTCAGATGAAATTTTTTAAAAATGCAGTGCTTTTTTTCCAAGTTAACATTTATTTGCAAAACTTTTAAATTTGAGTACAAATTTTGCTGTCAGCATATATCAATGCCCTCATTTTTACCAGCTGTCAGGCTTCTAATCAAAATATTGTAGGACATTAGTTTTCTGCATCCAGACAGAGTACAGTCCTAAGGGATTACAGAGCATGGAAATGGGCATAATAATCTTAGGCTTTACCTTATTCCTGTTATTGTATTTTAAATTTGATTGCATGATTTCTATTATATTTCCCCAATTTTTTTATTTAATCTTGTCTTGCCTTAATTAGCAATATTTATCCTTTTGTTTAAGGAATGCAGTGAACAAAGTGAAAATTCTGTGAAGTCAAATAACCCTTCAGCAAGTGTCTCTCCTAAGAAAAGCAAAATATCACCTTGGAAGGCGTCTTCGTTAACAACTAGCATAAAGTCAACTACAAAGAAGTCACCTTCAGTCAAGCCATCCTTTTCATTAGCTGTCAAGCAATCACCTAGTGTTAAGAATTCTTCAGCAAAACTGCCCTCCTCTCCTTATGTTAAGAGTTCACCTGTGTCAGGAATTCCTTCACAAAGGAAGATTTCCTCATCAGATACCAAGAAGTCTCGTTCCAAAGCATCATCTACTGTTTTGTCCAGTAGAATGTCCCATCCAATTACTGCTGGTTCCTTTGGTTCTCCACAGTTGAGTGGGTGTTTCTCCACTTCCCATGTTGCTACACCTCCCACCTTGCCTCAGTCTGTAAAGTCTCATATTACACCCAAGTCTGTCAGTTTGGCACAATTGGATCCATCTCATCAGAAATCAATTTCTGGGAAAAAAGCTTCCAGGAAAAGCACCAGAAAAAGTGTTTCACTTATTGCAGAAATACAGTCCAGGAGACACAGTGGAGCATCAGTTGGCAACTTGTTGGGTACGGCTTTTCCTAAATTTATATTGTATTAAAGATGGTATGAATTGTACGAATTCCTGTGATAAAATCACAAAGGTAAACAATTGCAACTTTGTTCAAATTGGTTGGTTACAGGTAATAATGTATATCTGTTGTAATTTCACTATTACTAGAGTTCAATTGAAATTGTCAAATTGAGGAGCCCCGTGAATAGGACTTCTATAAATGATTCAAGAAAATTAACATTTGTACAATGAGTGAAATGTGCTTACTATTTTTGATAGTTTGGATTGGTTAATGCGGAGAGCATGTCTTAAGGATTTTAGAAAGCATTATATGTATAAAACATTATTCAAAATACTTTCACTGGAATACTGAAAAATACTTGTGCTTCTAGGTCACAGATTTTATCCAACTATGCTTGGTTTGTGTTTTTCCAATTAATTTTAATTCTGCTGGCAAAAAATTATATAGAAGAATTGCCTCAAGCAGCATTTTAATGGAATAATGGGTTAGAATAGTATTTCTCTATCCCTTCTATTGTGTTCTAAAGTTAATGTGCTCAAGAATCAATGCAAGGCAGCTGAATAATTCCTTCATTTTTAATCATGCTACACTGATATAAACAACTGCTTTAGATATTTATCTTCAATAAATGGTAGTATTTTGGCTGAGTTTCTTTTTAAGCTAGAATCAATGTATTGTTACTTGCAAGTCAGTGTTGCATCATATTCACAGGGAGCTTCTTAAATGTGGAATTTCCAAGACCATGTGAATGCATCCTTTCTTTCAGGATTAATCATTTTCCTTTTGGCAAAGTGAATGTATGTAAACCACTCATAATTATTTTAACACCAGACCCTACTTATTTCTTATTTGAAAATTTTCTGTATGAGCCCTGGTATATCTATGAAATATTTTAGTTTTGTTAAACTAATTACCCTTTGCTGTACAGACAAATTGTAAATTTTGGATAGATATTGCTTTATTCTGGCTCTTATTTCTTGGCATAATTCTGAACGCACTTCGATTTTGATTGGTCATTTAAATTCAGTAATGAGATAAATGGTCAGGTAAATTGCTTGTATATCTATATGGATAGGTTTGGCAGTGTAACAGGGAAGACTAAAAATAATTCTTTCATTTGTCTGAGAATTTAGGATTTCTATTGCTTAAAAACCAGATAGCTTGTCCAAAAGATTTAATGTTATATGGGTATATTCTTCCCACTTGTGTTACAAACAAGACCCTGGTTCACTGGATTTACCAATACTTTCAGAAAATAATTTTTTTTCCCCCTTACTGATGACTATAAAGAATGATTATTTTTAGTCTCTTGCTTATACAATCGATTTATAAAATGCTTTCATTATATCACAAATTGTGACTACGTGACACTGAGCAACTAAGCACGAATGTCCTGTTAGTCAATGGCTTTCATTTGGCAGTATGCATATATTTATTTGAGACAATTTTGTTTTGATGTCATTCGCCTTATTGTGGTTAGAAAGTAGTATGTTTCTACTTCAACAGAGAAACTATCTCTTGATGCTCACAAAACACAACTCTAATATGTGAAAACACACATAATTAGGATTAACTGAACTTGCTATGGCAATAAAGTGATTTCTAGATATTTTGAAAATATAATTGTTTAAATTTCTTGATTTTTTTTTTCCTTTCCAACTGACCATGGATATGCATTTTGTATTGTTTGTCTTTATTTTTGATCTTGTGTCGAGCAAATTATTTGCAGCAAACTAGACACTCAGTGCTCGGCATGGAAACTTGGCTTTTTGTGAAATGTTATGTAATTTAAGTGTTGGAATTGAGATAGTATATTATTTGTACCAAAATATTGAACCTTTTCTTTTTAGTGAAAAAGTCATGGGCACAGGTAGTGAAGGAAGGAGTAGTAAGACCACAGTTGCGGAATGCTGCAAAGAAACCTGCTGTAAAGCGCAAACGAGTCAAGAATGTCACCTCCTTGAAAGATGTAAGTTTTTCACTAGCATGCAAACAACAATAATGACGCATGGCTAATAATTCCTAAACTTAATTTGAATAGTGCTCAAAAGAGTTGACTTGCCTCGGCTGACTGCCTAATTTGGTAAAATTATAGAAATGATTTGTCTTGGTTGAGTTTAATATCATTAGTTCAGTTTATTTTCTTTTTATTTTCATTTTTAATATCCTTAATTACTGTTGTGGAACAAAAAATATTAACTTGTTCCAACAGATGCCTACTTGTTTAGTGAAAGATCATTTTAGTACTGGCCATGCTGCTTCTCCAGCAACAATAGTCATTGGCAAATTGCAAGCTAACAACGCAAAACCAACCGGACAACCCCCACGTCTAACAAGAATTGCTTCACTGAGACAGAAGGACAAAGAAATGGATGAAAGCTTTACAGGTAAACTTAGCGGTCTGAAATACCTCTCACAGCTTTGCTTTCTTTGTTTGAAAGTTCTTTTTTGCAGATCAAGTTACATGTAAAGTGAAAATACTTCTTTTGTGTGCAGTATTCCAACATTATATTAATGATGTGGAGATAGGTTTATCCCATTTCTAAATCACTTTGGTTGTGTCTAGAAAAATTTGGCAGTTGGTATTGCTATATAATAGACTTGGCATAGTGAATCAGCAACCCCCTCCACCCAATCACATGGACATTGCTGTTCTACAGTCCTTGACATCTAGTCATGAAGAGTGGTGGTTAGTGAAACATCTAGGTGGAAGAGACTTTAGGTGTTGTGGAGCCAGCATGTAAATGCCAAAGATGCATTTGCAAAAGGCCTGATGCTTTTGCAACTCTGTTTAGCCAGCTGAGTGAATGATACAACTTGTCTTCTTCCTGAGGCCCCCATCTTCAAAGAAACCATCCTCAGACAGAATAGTTCACACCATGTAATATATCAATCTTTTAACCATACAGGAGGCCATTCAACATATGGCATCTATGTTGACTGCTAGGAGAGCAATTTTATCCATCTCATTTCACCCTCTTAATTTTCTTCTGCATCTGTAACTTATTCTCTCTCACTTCTCTCCATTTCTCCTTTGATTCAAGCTAAAAGTACTGGATAAAGAAAAGGTTATTGTTCAAGATAATATCTCTGCTGTTTACTTATACCCAGAACCAGTAACACTTGACATTCATTGGCAAAACGTGAAAACTGTCAAGCCGGGCATACAAATATCCTTCTCCCCTAGGATGTATGTCTGCCAAGGCAACTCTTCTTTCAAACCACTCTCACTGTTGGTCTAAAGAGACTGAACTCTCAGCTCAGAAGGGAAGGAGAGAAAAGAGGAGAGCAGTAGTGATAGGGGATTCGATAGTTAGGGGAACAGATAGGAGGTTCTGTGGAAGAGATCGAGAATCCCAGATGGGCTGTTGCCTCCCTGGTGCCAGGGTCCGCGATACCTCGGATCGAGTTCTCAGTATTCTCAAGAGGGAGGGTGAGCAGCCGGATGTCGTTGCCCATGTAGGGACCAATGACGTGGGTAGGAAGAGTGAGGAGGCCCTGAAAGGTGAGTTTAGGGAGCTAGGTGCCAAGTTAAAGGACAGGACTTCCAGGATAGCAATCTCAGGATTGAGGTGGGTTTAGAAATAGTAAGATAGTGCAGATCAACACATGGCTGAAGACATGGTGCAGGAGGGAGGGCTTCAGATTTATTTATAGATCATTGGGCAGTTTTCCAGGGAAGGTGGTACCTGTTCTGGCAGGACAGTTTACATCTGAACTGGAGGGGGACAAATATTCTTGCAGGCAGGTTTGCTAGAGAGATTTAAACTAGATATGGGGGGGAGAGGGGAACCACAGTGTAGGAACAGATGTATGGGAGAAGGAAGAAAAATAAGACAGTAAAGTTCTTTGTACTGTTAGAGATAAACGGAGGAAGAGGTGGAGAATTTCTTAAATGCATTTATTTTAATGCTCGGAGCATTGTGAAAAAGGTGGATGAGCTTAGAGCATGGATTGATACATGGAAATATGATATTGTAGCTATTAGTGAAACATGGTTGCAGGAGGGTTGTGATTGGCAACTAATTATTCCTGGATTTCGTTGCTTCAGGTGTGATAGAATCGGAGGGACAAGAGGGGGAGGTGTTGCGTTGCTTGTCAGAGAAAATATTACAGCAGTGTTCTGGCAGGATAGATTAGAGGGCTTGTCTAGAGAGGCTATTTGGGTGGAATTGAGGAATGGGAAAGGTGTAGTAACACTTATAGGGGTGTATTATAGACCACCTAACGGGGAGCGAGAATTGGAGGAGCAAATTTGCAAGGAGATAGCAGATATTTGTAGTAAGCACAGGGTTGTGATTGTGGGAGATTTTTATTTTCCACACATAGACTGGGAAGCCCATCTTATAAAAGGGATAGATGGTTTGGAGTTTGTAAAATGTGTGCAGGATAGTTTTTTGCAGCAATACATAGAGGAACCAACTAGAGAAGGGGAAGTGTTGGATCTTCTGTTAGGGAATGAAATAGGTCAGGTGACGGAGGTATGTGTTGGGGAGCACTTCGGGTCCAGTGATCACAATCCCATTAGTTTCAATATAATTATGGAGAAGGATAGGACTGGACCCAGGGTTGAGATTTTTGATTGGAGAAAGGCTAACTTTGAGGAGCTGCGAAAGGATTTAGAAGGAGTGGATTGGGACAATTTGTTGTATGGGAAGGATGTAATACAGAAATGGAGGTCATTTAAAGGTGAAATTTTGAGGGTACAGAATCTTTATGTTCCTGTTGGGTTGAAAGGAGAGGTTAAAAGTTTGATAGAGCCATGGTTTTCAAGGGATATTGGAAACCTGGTTAGGAAAATTAGAGATATCTACAATAAATATAGGCAGCATGACGTAAATGAGGTGCTCGAGGAATATAAAGAATGTAAGAAGAATCTTAAGAAATTAGAAAAGCTAAAAGAAGGTTGCTTTGGCAAGTAAGGTGAAAATAAATCCAAAGGGTTTCTACAGTTATATTAATAGCAAAAGGATAGTGAGGGATAAAATTGGTCCCTTAGAGAATCAGAGTGGACAGCTATGTATGGAACCGAAAGAGATGGAGGACATTTTGAACAATTTCTTTTCCTCGGTATTTACTGAGGAGAAGGATATTGAATTGTGTAAAGTAAGGGAAACGAGTAGGAAAGTTATGGAAACTATGACGATTAAAGAGGAGGAAGTACTGGCGCTTTTAAGGAATATAAAAGTGGATAAATCTCCGGTTCCTGACAGGATATTCCCTAGGACCTTGAGGGAGGTTAGTGTAGAAATAGCAGGGGCTCTGACAAATATTTCCAAATGTCATTAGAAATGGGGATGGTGCCGGAGGATTGGCGTATTGCTCACGTGGTTCCATTGTTTAAAAAGGGTTCTAAGAGTAAACCTAGCAATTATAGGTCTGTCCGTTTGACATCAGTGGTGGGTAAATTAATAGAAAGTATTCTTAGAGATGGTATATATAATTATCTGGATAGACAGGGCCTGATTAGGAACAGTCAACATGGATTTGTGCGTGGAAGGTCATGTTTGACAAATCTTATTGAATTTTTTGAAGAGGTTACGAGGAAAGTTGACGAGGGTAAAGCAGTGGATGTTGTCTATATGGACTTAAGTAAGGCCTTTGACAAGGTTCTGCACAGAAGGTTAGTTAGGAACGTTCAAACGTTAGGTATTAATATTGAAGTAGTAAAATGGATTCAACAGTGGCTGGGTGGGAGATGCCAAAGAGTAGTGGTGGATAACTGTTTGTCACGTTGGAGGCCAGTGACTAGTGGTGTGCCTCAGGGATCTGTATTGGGTCCAATGTTGTTTGTCATATACATTAATGATCTGGATGACGGGGTGGTAAATTGGATTAGTAAGTATGCAGATGATACTAATGTAGGTGACATTGTGGATAATGAAGTAGGTTTACAAAGTTTGCAGAGAGATTTAGGCCAGTTAGAAGAGTGGGCTGAATGATGGCAGATAGAGTTTAATGCTGATAAGTGTGAGGTGCTACATTTTGGTAGGAATAATCCAAATAGGACATACATGGTAAATGGTAGGGCGTTGAAGATGCAGTAGACCAGAGTGATCTAGGAATAATGGTGCATAGTTCCCTGAAGGTGAAATCTCATGTGGATAGGGTGGTGAAGAAAGCTTTTGGTATGTTGGCCTTTATAAATCAGAGCATTGAGTATACGAGTTCAGATGTAATGTTAAAATTGTACAAGGCATTGGTAAGGCCAAATTTGGAGTATTGTGTACAGTTCTGGTCACCGAATTATAGGAAAGATATCAACAAAATAGAGAGAGTACAGAGAAGATTTACTAGAATGTTATCTGGGTTTCAGCGCCTAAGTTACAGGGAAAGATTGAACAAGTTAGGTCTTTATTCTTTGGAGCGTAGAAGGTTGAGGGGGGGGGACTTGATAGAGATATTTAAAATTGTGAGGGGGATAGATAGAGTTGACGTGGATAGGCTTTTTCTATTGAGAGTAGGGGAGATTCAAACAAGAGGACATGATTTGAGAGTGAGGGGGCAAAGTTTAAGGGTAACACGCAGGGGAATTTCTTTACTCAGAGTGATAGCTGTGTGGAACGAGCTACCAGCAGAAGTGGTAGAGGCAGGTTCGGTATTGTTACTTAAAGTAAAATTGGATAGGTATATGAACAGGAAAGGAATGGAGGGTTATGGGCTGAGTGCGGATCAGTGGGACTAGGTGAGAGTAAGCGTTCGGCATGGACTAGAAGAGCCGAGATGGCCTGTTTCCCTGCTGTAATTGTTATATGGTTATAAGAGAACTGAACTCCAGAGGAAAAGTCAGTTTGTTTTTATGTCAAGGCAGCTTTTGAATATGGCATCAAAGAATCCTAGAATGATGTTAATGGAATTTGATTGGGGGATATCCGCTACAGGATGGAGTCTTGCCATGTATAAAAGTTTTGGTAGTTAGAAGTTAATTATCTCAATCCTAAGGTAGAGCTTCAGAAATTCATGAGAACAGTGCCCCAAGCCTAATGCTCTTCATTAATGAGTTATCAATCATTTCACCCTGGCTGCGATACTTACATCATCATTAGCCATGGCAAAGTACTGGTAGACTGGAAGGTAGCACACGTTGTGCAAAGAAAAACATGGGATCCATTGACCAATAAGCCTAACATCTGAGGTAGGTGAGTTACTGGAGATTTTGAGTGATGAGATGTATGTACACTGGGAAGACAGATAAGAATGTACAAGACATGGTTAGTAAGTTAGCACTAAACTAGGTGGTATTGTGAACAATGACAAGACATAATACATTAGAGCACTGTACAGGCCTTGCAGCCCCTGATATTCGCTGACCTTTTAACCAACTCTTAAGATCTATCTAACCATTTCCTTCTACATAGCCCTCCAGTTTTCTATTATGCATGTCCCTATCTGTTTTTTAAGTGTCCTTAATTTATCTGCCTGACTCACCACTGCCCTTGGCAGGATGTTCTATGCACACACCACTCACTGTATAAACAAAAAAAAACTTGCCTCTGATATCTTCTCCCACCATACTTTCCTCCAATCACCTTAAAATTGTGTCCCCTTGTATTAGTCATTTCTGTCCTGCACCATTTACTTGTTCTATGTCTTATATCATGTATACTTCTATCAAAATCACCTCTCATCTCTGCTCCAGAGTAAACCTCTAGATCATTCAACCTATCTTCATAAAACAAGCTCCCTAATCCAGGCAGCATCCAGGTAAATCTTCGCACCATCTCTAATGCTTCCACATCCTTCCTATAATGAAGTGCCCAGAACTGAACACAATATTCCAAGTGTTGTCTAACCAGGGTTTTATAGAGCTACAACATTATCTCACGGTTCTTGGAATCAATCCCCCAACCAGTGAAGGCCAGTGCCGCCTTAATCACTCAGTCAGCTTGGCAACTTTGAAGGATCTATGGACATGAATCACAAGATCTTTCATTTCCTCCACGCTAATAAGAAACCTGCTATTAACCCTGTGTTTTGCCTTCAAACTTGACCTTCCAAAGGGAATCATTTCGCTTTTCTGGATTGAACTCTATCTGTCACTTCTTAGCCTAGCTCTGTACCTGGTCAAGGTCCCATTTTAATGTACATCAATGTCCTGTACTATCCACAATTCCACCAACCTTTGTGTCATCTTCAAATTTATCTTTTAACTTCCACTTCCTCATCCAAACCACTTATAAAAATCGCAAACAGCAGGAGTCCCAGAACAGATCTTTGTGGAAAATCACTGGTTACTCACCTTCAGGTTAAATGCCCTCCCCCTGCCACTCACTGCACAACCACCCTTTGCCTTCAGTTGGCAAGCCAGTTCTGAATCCTCTCAGCCACGTTTACCTAGATCAGATGCCTGCTGATGTTCTGAATGAGCCTACCATGGGGAACCTTGTCAAACGCCTTACATACATTACATCCACTGCTCTGCCTTCATCAGTGCGCTTCATCACATCCTCAAAGAATTCAATCTAGCTTGTGAGGCATGACCTACCTCTCACAAAACAGTTTTGGGCCCCATACCTAAAGGATGTGTTTTTATTGGAGAGAGTCCAGAGGAGGTTCACGAGGGTGATTCTGAGAAGAATGGGGTGGAGGGGGTGTGATCTTATTGAAACCTACTACATGTTGAGAAGACTAGACAGGGTGGATGTGGAGAGAGTAGTGGCTTCCAGAACTAGAGGGTATAGCCTCAAAATTGAGGAGCGACCTTTTGAAACGGAGGTAAGAAGGAATTTTTTTAGCATAAGAGTGGTGAATCTGTGGAATGCTCTGCCACAGACTGCGGTGGAGACCAAGTTTACTGGTATTTTTAAGGTGGAAGTTGGTTACCTGATCAGTCAGGGCGTCAATGGATATGGTGAGAAAGCAGATGTATGGGATTGGGTGGGATCTGCCATGATAGAATGGCAGAGCAGACTCGATGCGCCGAATGGCCTAATTCTACTCCTGTTTTATGGTTTTCGCTTCTAAACTGTAAAGTATTTATAAGGATGTTGCCAGGATTTGGGGGGCTGAGTTAGAGGGAGATATTGAACCGGCTAGGACTTTATTCCTTGGCTTGTAGGAGACTGCGTGGTGATCTTAGAAAGGTTTCTAACATCATGTGGGGCATAGATGACAGTGAATGTACTAGGTCTTTATCAGAGTTGGGGAATCAACAACAGTCTAGGTTTAAGTTTTAATAGGAACTTGGGGAGGTAACTTTTGCACAATGGTGGGTATCTGCAGAATAAGCTGCCGGAGGAAGTGGTTGCAGCAAGTAAATAACAACCATTTTAAAAACAATTGGGCAGGTAGATATATTGGAAACTTTTAGAAGGTTATGGCCACAACATTAGCTTAGATGGGGCATTTTAGTTCGCATGGAGCAATTGGATCATAAAGGCCCGTTTTCATTATCTATATTTCAATTGGAAATGAGAATATTTATTGACAATGTTTTATTCCATTCCCGATTCCTCAGATAATGAAGCAGTCTGGCATACAGCCTAGGCAACACTGAAGCATGACAAGAATCATTCTTGCCAAACAAGTGGCATACAATGACCATTTCCAAATAAGAACCTAACCACCCTGACATGGCATTCAATGGCATTATCAGCTTTTGTCCCAAAACAATCAATTTCTCAGCTGGGGGGGGGGGGGGGGGGGGAGGATTGCCATACAAGTTATTTGTTCTGATGAAACACCAGCTCTGTTGTCACCATCCAACCATCCACATCCATCCAGCACTAAACATTCACTCCCTTTTTAACAATACAGAGCCTGCTGCGAAGTGGACTGTAGTTACTCCCCAGGTTTTGTTCCAATACTACTTTCTAAACTATCAGGGAGGAGAAGAATGAATAGGATAATCAGTCAGGAGCAAAGAACGCTGGCCTTGCCAGGATGCTTAAATAAATTAAAAAAGTATATCTATGTAGCAGATTGATTTTTATATGTAGCAATCTTGTAATCGTAATAAATGGTTTAAATCAGAACTATTTTGAACTGAGATAATGGATCGAGATTTATTTTGCTCAAGGGAACTTAATAACTGCAACTGTAAATGTGGAAGTCATATTGTTTAAGGATAAAGACAAGGGTAGTCAAAGCGATGTTCAGTGTAGATAATGAATTGGCATCAAAATAGTTCACATGGAGAAGATGAAGAATACTTTCGTTTGGTAGTGACTAGTTACGATTTTGGAGTTAGAATCATTAAAGTTCTGAAAGCACCAAGTGAGAGTAAGGTAACAATTGATCCTAATTAGTTAAATTGGTGATTGGCATTCAAATTGGTGATGATAAGCCACCACCTTAAAATGCTGTAGTCCTCTTGTTAAAGATGTTGTTCTCGCAGGAGTTAAAAAAACAGGCCCAGTAATGATGATAGTGGAATGATAATATATTTTCAAACTCAGAATGGTATGCAATTTTGAGAAAATTCAAAGGCATTGAAGGAAAGATTCTGGTTGCTTCATCTTTCCCCTTCCTTTCCAGTCCCAATGAAGGGACTTGGTTTATTTTCCATAGGGGGTGCCTGACCTGCTGAGTTCATCCAGCATTTTTGTATGTAATACTGGGGAATAGCAGCGGGTTTGAGAATTTTTGTATAATTTAATGACAAAATAGTTTCTGGCACCCTGATCAACATGACAGCCTACAGTGTTTTGAATTGTGTCGATGAATTAAAGAAACACTAACGATCTTCTTTACAGGCAATGATGAGAATTTTTATTGGTTGCACTTTTGTGAAAATTCCCAATGGTTGTAAAATTGCACTATCAATAGAATTTACTAATGTTTGAACAACACATCATATAATAGAAGCAATAGAATCATATTAAATTGTCAGGAATTGTCTGTAATAAATTCATATTTTGGCTAAATATTTCCCATGTCTTAGTAATCCTTGTGCATTTAGGAAGAGGAATTCTTAATACAGTAAAACTGTAAGCTTGCGCCCTCAGCTCTCTGGTATTAAATTTTCTGGGATATTAGATTGTACTTGTACCATCCCAACAGTTTAGTCATATTTTATTCTTTTTACATACTATAGAGTAATATATTAGAGTACATTTTTCAGTGAACCTGATGACTATAAAAGAGCATGGGAAGCCAATCCCATTGAATTATAGCTGGTCAAATTGTTCATACTCCCCATCCCAGGCACTTGCCTTAACAACATTCTCAGTTATACATGGCCAAAATCAGAAGTGAAGAATAACATGGATTTAGTGTACTAATAATAAGTCAGATGCTGAAGAATTGGATGCTTTTGAGTTAAGCTAAAAGGCATTTGATTTGTGGTTGACCATGATTCATAAACAACAGTGTAATGACCAGATAATAGTTTTGGTAATGTTATCCATACCCAAGAGGTATTATTGGTCAGTATATGGCATTGACCCCCCCCCCCCCCACTCTTATTTTTGTTTGAAATTGCAACTGCCTTTGCAACAATGTATTTAACTTCCACATTAATTTATATCAACTTATTAATTCTCAACAGGTGTGGCTGAAATGTTCAGTACTCCCATGAATGTAAATGAAAAATCAAGTGTATTTAGGCAAACCTCAGATATTGTTGATGATGCTCAAGCTGCTTTGGTTGTTCCAATATTCCAGAAAGTACTTCAAAATTCTGCTATCAAAACTCCTGAAGAGACTGGTTAGTCCGTTTTTGTGTCAACCTTTATTCTGTCTTCCCATGTCCACTTGCATTTTCCTGGTCCGTCTTTTTGGCACTGCTATTTAATCTCTTTGCTGCTTCAATTCTTTTCCTACCATCTTTACCTTCACACACTTAGCTGTTAATTTTAACAGGTGTTAAATCTGTAATTGACTATGATGTTTTGAGTTAATATGGTTAAAATTCAATGGAGGGGAGGGGGAAACAGTCAATGAGATAGTATATGTCAAGGCAATTTGAAACCTAATATGTGAAACATATAGTAGGCAGATAGAAAGTTGCAAGGTTTAGAAGTCTGGATGTCTGAAGATTAAAGAAGCACACTTTTAGAACAGCAAGATGAAAAGATTCATAATTATAATTACAATGGAATCCATTGTTGTAGTTTTTAGATTTCCTCAGTCCTAAGGATTTGAATGTGGGGAGTTTAGGGCAAATGTGTTTTTTTTTAATGTGGCCTGTACATTAGGGCTTCCATATAATTGTACATATTTTAGTTATACATTTATGTTACATCAACTACAGATAATGCTGTAGTGAAATAATGTCCATTGTTTATTGTAGAAGGAATGTAATTGTAACTTGGCAGATTTATTGACATCAACTTGCATAGTAATGTGAAAGGCACTGTGTACAAATCCCATGATGCACTACAATTCTTTAAAATACATTTTAATGCTGAGTATCATCAGGGATGTTTGAGCAGAAGAGTTAAGTTCGAAGGAGTGCTTTAGAGAAATTCTGAAACCACATGTGTTAATAATACAGGTGATCGAACATTTTAAGATGGGGTGATTTAAAGAGTGCATTAATGGTAAATGTGATATGCTGGATATGAATGCCTGATCTTAAGAATGGACAGGTGAAAGTGTTGTTGTAATTGAAGGTGATGGAATTTGGAAATGTTCAAGAAGCCAGAAATGGCGGAGAATATATTGTATATCTTGTGAGTTTGCTAGGCTGGGAGTAGGTAACCAAAGAGGACTTGAGGGTGATGTAGAGGGAGAGGGTTTTAAATTTTGAGCACTAGGCAATGATCTGATGTAATTCAGTAGAGAGATGGTAGGTGAGCAGCAGCCTGGGCAAGGGAATTTTGAACAGGGTGCTTTATAGGGGGATGGTTTATGTAAAACTGATGTTTTACAATATCATAGTTAAAAGATTGAGGTGCCCATAAAATATGCTATGGTGTAATTTTTGTCAATATCTTGTTTTCAAAAGTGGCTTTATTTTTCAGGTGTAAAGGCTTTTACACCACTAACAAGAAGTGTAAGGCACAAAACAGTTTCACGTCTATTAAAATGCCGAGCTGATTTGTCACGTACTTCAATAAGCCCTTGTGAAACCCCATCCAAAGGAACTGAAATAAGTAGTGAAGCAGAAGACATTGGAGATTATCAAAGAACCATGAAGACACCCAAAGTGAAAGGACAGCCTGTGGAAGACATGGTTGATTTGAAAAGAATCGTGAAAACTCCTAAGGTGAAAGGGCAGCCTGTCGATGACATGGTTGGTGTGAAAAGAATCATGAAGACACCCAGAGTGAAAGGACAGCTTGTGGAAGATATGGTTGGTGTGAAAAGAATCATGAAGACACCCAGAGTGAAAGGACAGCCTGTGGAAGATATGGTTGGTGTGAAAAGAATCATGAAAACACCCAGAGTGAAAGGACAGCCTGTGGAAGATATGGTTGGTGTGAAAAGAATCATGAAAACACCCAGAGTGAAAGGACAGCCTGTGGAAGATATGGTTGGTGTGAAAAGAATCATGAAAACACCCAGAGTGAAAGGACAGCCTGTGGAAGATGTGGTTGGTGTGAAAAGAATCATGAAGACGCCCAGAACTATAGAGGACCCAATGGAAAATTTTGTGGGGCTACAAAAGCTTTTCACGGAACCAAAGCAAAAATCAGAGAGTCCTGAGATCAGTTATGTTGGAATTAAAAATATATTCTGTGCAGAAAAAGAAGTGGAAAACTGTGACTATAGTGGTTTGGGTGAAATGTTTTCCACACCTGTAAAATCTGAAAATGTTACTGATTCTAAGCTTCAGTTTTGTTCAAGAAGTGCAGATAAACCTACATTACTGGACGAATCTAGTGATACCCAGACAACTGAGACACCAGAAAGTAATTTGATGCAGATTATGGAAAAGCACAATGGAGTATATAGAAAAGAAACATCAAGAGGAACTGATCATAATTCAAGACTCACATCAAGAGTTCAGGTAAAACAAAGCATTAATATTTAAAATGACAGTAGAGCAATATCCAAATGATGGTGTGAGTTGTTTGGGATCTGAGCTGCTACTACGGTGATCTTTAGCAACATACGCTTGTGCAAGGCAAGTTGACCCAATGATTTGTGATCTCTGCCCTTGAACTGGTGCAGGCCACAAGAAATATACACAGTGGCTACTTTATTAGGTGTAACTAATGAGTGGCCCCTCAGTGAATTCATGTAGTAAGTTAAGAATGCCCTACTTGTAAATGTGAAATCAGATTTCATCGTTACTTTTGAAAGGCATTGAATGTTTACATGAATAAAACTAATTTTAAGGATTAATGGGGAAAATTTACTTCTTGGATCAAATAGGGCAGCTTTTTGTCACAAAATGGACTAAATGCACAAAATGTTTTTCAGAACTTCAGCATGCTCTAACACATTAATCTGTTCTCTGCTGAACTCACATTCATTGAAGTCCCTCTCCCTGGTGAGCACTGAACCACTTACTTATTAAGGATTTCCCCTGCCTTGTCCTCCTCTAGGCACGTGTTCCTTCCTTTTCCCTCAGCTGTCCTACCTCACTCCAGTTATTCTACATTCACCTTAGAGTTTTCCTTAATCCTACTTGCGAAGTCCCTCTCGTGTCCCCTTCCAGCTCTTCTAAGTAGCTTCTTGAGCTCCTGGCTACATTAAAATTCAAAGCTCAAAGTAAATATATTCTCCAAGTACTTATCTTACCATTTATGACCTTGAGATTCATTTTTTTGCAGGCATACTCAGTAAATCCATTATAGAATAATAACCATAATGGAATCAGTGAAAGACCACACAGTGTACAAATGGTGGCATCCGTTAGTCTCACGAGACCATGGATCTGTGCCTGGAATGGTTTCCAGGGCACAGGCCTAGGCAAGGTTGTATGGAAGACCAGCAGTTACAGTGTACAAATACGAAAGAAAAAATGATATTAAATAAATAAGTAAGCTATAAATATCAAGAACATGAAATGAAGAGTCCTTGACAGTGAGTCCATAGGTTGTGGGAACATTCCATTGTGGGTCAAGTGAACTTGAGTGAAGTTTGTCCCCTTTGGTTCAAGAGCCTGATGGTTGAGGGATCATGACCGTTCCTGAACCTGGTGGTGTGATTCCAAAGCTTTTGGTACCTTCTTGATGGCAGCAATGAGAAGAGAGTGTGTCCTAGGTGGTAGGGACCCTGATGCTGCTTTTTTTCATGTCAATGTGCTCAATGGTAGGGAGGGCTTTACCCATGATGGACTGGGCCATATCCGCTACTTTTTGTAGGATTTTCCATTCAAGGGCATTGGTGTTTCCATACCAGGCTGTGGTGCAGCCAGTCAACATACTCTCCACTACACACCTATAGAAGTGTCAGAATTTTAGATATCATGCTGAATCTCCACAGACTCTTGAGGAAGTAGAGACACTGTTGTGCTTTCTTCATAATTACACTTGTTGTGCCCAGGACAAGTCTCCACCTCTGATCCTCCATTAACAACTGGGTCATGGACTTCAAGTTTCCTTCTGAAGTCAAAATTCAGTCTTTGGTCTTGGTGACATTGAGCAAGACATTCCTGTTAAGGTAGCACTCAGCTAGATTTTTGATCTTCCTATGTGCTGATTCATCATTAACTCTGAATCAAAGCAGTGAGCTAATTAACCTCATAGTCTTATGGTGCACCTTTGCTGATGGAGATTGTGGAAGAGATGGTGTTGCCGATCTGAACTGCAAGTGAGGAAATCAAAGATCCAATTAGACAAGGAGGTATTGAGGCCAACATAGAAAATAGGTGCAGGAGTAGGCCATTCGGCCCTTCAAGCCTGCACCGCCATTCAGTATGATCATGGCTGATCATCCAACTCAGAACCCTGTACCTGCTTTCTCTCCATACCCCCTGATCCCTTTAGCCACAAGGGCCATATCTAACTTCCTCTTAAATATAGCCAATGAACCGGACTCAACATCTTGGGGTTTATTGATTAGTTTGAGGGCTTGATGGTATTGAATGCTGAGCTCTAATGGATAAAGAGCATCCTGAGATGTATGCATCTTCGCTGCTCAGATGTTCCAGGGTTGAGTGAAGAGCTAATGAGATGGCATTTGCTGTGGACCAATTGTTCCAGTAGGCAAATTAGAGCAGATCCAAGTCACTTCTCAGGCAAAAGTTGATATGTTTCATCAGCAACCTCTCAAAACTTACCAGTACAATTGAAGTCTGCTTGACGCAGGTGGGTATTTCAAACGAGAAAATCTGCAGATGCTGGAAACCCGAGCAACACGCACAAAAATGCTGGAGAAACCCTGCAGGCCAGGCAACATCAATGGAAAAAAGTACAGTTGACAGTTCAGGCCAAAATGTCAACTGTACTTCCATGGGTACCTCAGACTGCTGAAGTGAGAAGTTAAAGACCTCTGAACGCTTCAGCCAGTTGATCAGCATGGGCTTCAGTACTCGGCTAGTTACCCTGTCTGGCCCAATGCTTTCTGTGGGTTTATCCTCCTGAAGTCTACGCATACGTTTGCCTCAGAGACTGAAATCCCAGGATCATTGGGGCTGTGGAAGTTTGTGATGGTTCCTCCATGTTTGTACAATCAAAGCGGGCGTATTGAGCTTATTTGGAAGTGAAGTCCTGCTGCAACTGTCAAGCGTCATTCGTTAATTCAAGTTTAGTCTGGAATTGCTATTTTGCCTGTGTGGTGGCTTTCTAGAGATCACACCTAGACCTCCTGCAATTTTCCTGGTCACTAGACCTAAATGCTTCTGATTGGGGAAGACAGTGAATAATTTTGTGGGGGCACACTCGTCTACAACTGCTTTAATAAAGTCCAGGACAACCTTGGTAACTCCTTGAACACAGTCCAGTCCACTGACTCGAAGTAATTCTGTATCTGCTCCTCCGCCTCCTGCGACTACCTCTTTGTTGCCCTAATATTTGGAGCTTTATTCTCTAGCCATTGCCTGTATGTGTGTAGGAGAAGTGATCCAATTTACTGAAATGTAGTTTGGGCATGGAATGGTAGGCATTCCTCATCTTCGTTTGACAGTGGTCTCATATGTTAGGACCTTTGGAGCTACATGTTATAAGCTGAAGGTAATTGATGAGGATTTTCTTCAAACAAGTGTGATTGAAGTCCCCAACTATTATTTGAAATGCATCATCATGCAATATCTAGAGCTCTTCTTTGTAGTCAGAAGCTGGTGACATATAAACTGTGGTCAGGATTATGGAGGAGAACTTCCTTGGTAAATAGAATGGATGGCATTTGATCATTAAGGGAACATGAGTTCGACGAAATTGCAGCATTGGAGTACCACTGAGGGTTTATCATGAAACACACACCTCCACCTTTTGCCTTTTCTGAGTCAGGAGTTTGATCCATATGGTAAATCGAGAAGCCTTCTGGCTTGATTGCTGGATTTGGCTTGCTTAGAAAAAGCCACTGCTCACTTGGACATAGAACACCACAATCTATCAATTCTCTCTGATACAGCAATCTTGCCCTCAGGTTCTAATTTTATGCTCCAGCGACTGCATATTTGCTAAAAAAAAAAAAGAAGAGATGCTGGGTAGAGAAGGCCTCATCCCTCTCCAATTCAACTTTGCTTGGAGTAACCCATCCCCTCGTTTCCGGCTATGGTGATAAACCTTCATCCTCTTCAAGGTGCTGAACCTGCTTGTCTGTTGAGCCCTTCAGAAGATCATTAAATCTGTAGGTTATTAAGTTGATTTAAAAGTACATTGCTTAAAGGGAAATTGCATGCTGCAGATTGCAATGTTAGTAATTTGAAAAAGGTCCATTCCCCACATTAGCCAACGGTAGCGGCACAATAGCATAATGCTTAGCACAATGTTTTGCAGTACCAGTGACCTGGGTTCAATTCCTGCTGCTGTCTGTTTCTATGTTTCCCCCTGTGACCACTTGGGCTTCTTCTGAGTGCTCCAGTTTCTTCCCAGATTCCAAAAATGTACAGGTTGTTTGGTCAATTGGTCATTGTAAATTGTCTTGTGATTAGGTTAGGGTTAAATCAGGAGGTTGCTGGGTGGTGCGGCTTGAAGATCTGGAAGGGCCTACTCTGCACTGTATCTCAATCAATCAGTCAAATAAATAAATAAATCATAAGACTTTAATGTATGGTGTAATGCTGATAAAGATGGTAACAGTGTGTGGACTGAATTTCTCTGTAGCAGATTTATACAGACTGTTCTTTGTTATCTTCAGCTAACTCTTAGAGTAATATATTTGGCTCTCTACCCTCAATTTGGGTGATTTCAAATAGCAACTTTGAGTTAAATTTCCCTCAATTTATATAATGGTTAAAATTGTAATTGCCCAAAGTATGATAAATGTGAAGTGTACATCTGTGGGTTTTGAACCAAAACCCTGACCCAGGATTCCTTTGTTTAGATTCAAACATCTGCAATCTCTTTTTGTCTCAGATCAGGGTATAGTTGGTCTGTGATGCTTTGTAATCATCCAAATACGTTAATATTTGTATAGGTACATATTAAGCAAATTCTGTCAGAGTATGAAATGAGTACAAGTACTTTTGTGTTGCTTCAGGTGACAAGGACAAGAGGTGTTCAAGCCAGATGTACATCCTCCCCGTCATCCCAAGAAGTGTGTGTACAACAGTCCCATCAAGCTGAAACTTTACAAACACCTCCTAAGGATGGCCTTGTTGATTATCCACAGACAGGAATAGCTGGTATGCCATACAACTGCAACGTTTCTAATGCGTTTCCTACAAGCTTTCGAACTTTTTTTTAAAGCTTACACATTGTACTGGATAGCATGCTCATGACAGTGTCCACATTTCTTCCAATCAGCAGTTTTCTTCGCTCCCTTTTGTAAGTAACTTGACCTAAAGTATATTCTGTTTGAAATAGTAACAACCTCTCATTTGTCAGAGGCACAATTATTTTTATTTCTTATCTCATGGAGTTATTTTAATATCTGCAGGGCAAAATCCAGATCATTACTAAAAAGAACATTTAGTAGTTACTTATGATTGAAAATAACCAGGAGAATAATGTAACTATTTTGACCTATTATGATTTGCTCTGATATATTAAAATGCCAGCATTCCTCTAAGGCTATGATGGCCATTTGTTAATCAAAATTTGAAATTATTGGAGATGATACTGCAGTAAATTTCTCCTTTACTAGTTAGAGTGGACTTCATAATCCAACACATTTATTTTATACCCTTGAATATTCTGAGAGCGGCAGGTTGAGAAAGGTGACTCCGCATATTTTGATTCTGCACCAAATTAATCACTTTACAATCCACTAGAACTACTGATCTTAGCTTTAAAAATGTTTCAGCACCTGAAAAGTTATAAAGTTAAAAGTCATAGAACACTATAGTACAGAAACAGGCCCTTTGGTCTATCTAGTCTGCCAAACCATTAATCTGCCTAGTCCCAAAACCCTTCACCATAGCCCTTCTTCCACTTCCGGTCTATATTGTACCTATCCAAATTTCTCTTAAATGTTGAAATTGACCCTACGTCCACCACTTGCACTGGTACCTCGTTCCACATTCTCACCACCCTCCGAGTGAAGTTGATTAATGCAGTTTTTATTTTGAAGGCATACTACTGCAAAGTTTTACCCTAAAGCTTGAGAGTGAGAGTTCAGATGTGGCAAAGTAAAGCAATTTCAAAGACTTAAGTTTTTACTTTTGAAATGGGTTTTCAGCATTGAATCACAATATTGTCTTCCTTGGGCAGTATAATTGTTAAGTTATGACAAAACAGACCTTTTATGCTGTGAAGGCAGTACACATGAGTATCTCATGTCCACAGGATGTGCAAGTACAACTAAAGTAGAATTTAATTATGCTTGTATGGATGCATCTTTGTTGGCACATGTTATCCTGAGGACTTAAAAGGAAAATATGCATTCATATGGAAATTTTAGTTATAGTTGTAAAAAAGGAATAATGGCAAGACAACCAAAAATTACAATTTGGAAAGCTGATGCTATTGCATTTCATGGCTATGATGGGAATATTGACATATAATGGCTATTTCCAAGTGTCTTCATTGACAACACCTGTGCGATCTCCTTTTTGGCAGAAGGCATTTTAAGTTTCAGACACTTTCTTACCATATTGGAAGTTGCCTTTGAATTTATTGAAATTAGACTGACAGCAGTGCAACAAAACTGCTGATGGTTTTTTTTAGTTGAAGGCCTAACTTTAGAACGCAGTCTCTTTATTAGGTTCAAATCTTCCACTCTAGAATGTGGCTAAATGGAAGAAAGTCCACCAGAGATCCTGATCACTGAGTATAACCCACTACCTTTGATAATCTGATATAATACTTGCAAATTACCTTGAGTGGGTATTCAAAATTTTGTGTCTACGGGTCAAAGTTGTCTTTAACTTTGAGCAGGGCTCTAGGACCAGGACTCTTCAAATTGAAATCAGGGGCCAGGTTCTAACAATTTTTAAGACTCAAAAGAACAATGCTGATTTGAATAAGAATACTGTCTATGTGCATACAATATAATATTGAAAGAGTTGAATATTGTACTTTAAATAGGATTTGAAGTAAGAATTTGATAAGATGCAATTTGAAAAGTGTATAACTTTGTGCTGATTAGTAATGCTCTTTCTTGTCAAGGAGTCTGTAGGGTTATGTTGCTTAATGCTCAAGAGGCATGAGCACAGAATTCAGTCTGATAGTCCAGGGCAGCATTGAGAAATCACTTTTCTAAATGTGTTCTTAAAGCAAGCTCTGTTTTCTCTTAGACCTGTTTTTGAGGATTCTCTGCAGTCATTAGAAATATTGTGAAGCCCAGCTAGCATTTTAAAACAGCATATAGAGAAGATGAACATAATTGCTATTTATGGTGTCTTACTCTGTCCAACCCTTCTATCATACTCTTTGTTCAAGTAATGACCAGACTTCACAAAAATATTTACTGTAAAAATGTTTGTTTTTGTGAATAAGTTGGCTATATCACTGCAAATGTTTGTAATTTTTGTTATTTCTAGAAGGTAAAGATGGACGATCTTTAATAAACTCCCAAGTATCACCAGAAACAAAATTATTCAATGAAAAGAAAGCAGAGGATACTGATGCAGAAGAATCAATAAAAAGTACACCAGGCAAGAAACCTCCTTGTAAGCAGATTGAGGAAATAGTTACATTCAAGCCACAGAAAAAGAGATCATTGGAGGAAAATAAAGTTCCTAACATTCCCAAAGTTGAATTTGATATGCCTAAATTGGAAACAAAGGGCACTGTATTGAGTAAGAATGAATCTCCAGATAAAAACGTCGAATTTAACAATCTGCTTTCCCCAGTGACTATGTCATTGAGAGGGAGGAAAAACATCAAAGAATTGAAAGAATTATCCACACATTGTAAAGTTGCGCCAACTGATGAGTCTCAAAATGGACAGATTTGTGAAATAAAAGAAAATGCTTCACCAGCAAGAAAATCATTAAAAGGGAAGGAAATCCAAAATGTTCAAGATAGTAAAGTAAAAAGTCCACCTTCAACAAAAATTTCCACACAAAATGAAGGATCAATCACTGAAATTGAAAAAGTGATGCCCTTAGCCTCGAGGAAAAGACCACAAAGGAAGAAGGAAACTAAAAATACCAAAGTTAATGATGGGGAAGAAACTTGTGTTGCAAACGACTCACAAAGTAAGGGAGCAGTGTGTGCACAAATTGAGCTAGTTAAATCTCCTTTGGAAAAGTTACCACAAGAAAGGAATGAAATTGAAAATGTTGAATCTGAGCGAATGACTAAAAGACATTTGTTGCCAAAAATGCCCATAACAAGTATGGATGCTAATGACTTTGTAGCTGAAGATGTAAAAGCACCCATTGCAACGGGAAGACTACGGCGAAGAAAGAACATCAATATTGATGAAGTGGAGATGCCGATACCACCTGAAACAACAAATACAAGTACACAAGCTGAAGTTTTAAAGGAATCCAGTAGCTTACAGACTAGTTCAGGAGATCAAGAAGAAAATAGCAAAACTACAGTAAATTTTGTCCCAGAGGAATCTGTGAGAGAGGAAACAAAGTCTGAAAATATGAAAATACCTAAAAAAGTTGACTTGGCGGGCTCCAAATATAGATCCACAAGACGAAAGAGAGTATTTGAAGAACTGCTTTCAGAAGATTTTAAACAGGAATCTGCTCCCATAAAGAGATTGTGCAAAGGGGAACAACTGGATGAAACTCTAACAAATAATACAGTACATCATGTTTCTAACCCAGCATCTCCAAATGTATCCGACAAAGCATTAGAGATATCAGAAGGGATGTCTAATGGAAAAGAGGTATCAAAACGGCCACGCAGAGGAAAAGTTGCAATAAAGAAAGTAAATGAACAAGGTTCAAAAAATTTGATAGAAACCCTTGGGAAAGTGATATCAAAACGTCCAAGCGATAAAATAATTTCTGATGTAAACAAATTCCATGAATCAGATGAGCACCCAAAAGGCAGCCCAAAACAAAATGAAACAAATGTGCCTTGTGAACCACTATTGGTAAAAAAAGAGAAAAACAATGAAAGGAAAAGGGAGGAAACTGAGATTAAGCAGCATTCAGAACTTACTCTAAAGCTATCACCATCACCAATAAAAAGATCACTGAGAAAGAAGGCAAGTCAGAAAATAACTCAAAATAAAGAAGAAAATGCAAAAGAATTATCTTGTACAAGAAAGTTGAGAAGAAATATCACAGAAGAAAAGTTACAGGCAACTATTAATGATGGACCATGTGTTCCAGTAAATAATCATTCAAGCAGAGAACAAAAACGTATATTGAATAAAGAGGAAAGTATCCCTTCATCAAAGATGAGGGGGAAAGGCAAACAATCAAAGGAATTGTTGACTAAAAACCAGGAACAAACTGACCAGCAGCAAACTGTGGGCATAGTTAATGTACAATTATGTACTACAAGTGAAGAAGAACCACCGAGTCAAAAATTGACAGGCAAAGGTCGTCGACAAGGGAAGACTTCAGCAAAAGGAATCTCTGCTTGCCTATCAAATGCTGAAGAAGGAGAAGCCCATTTGAAGGTTTCTGCTAATTGCAGTGAAGTGGCTAATCATTCAGATAAGGCTGAAGCTGCCAGACAAACCAGATCTTCAAGTAAAGGCAAAGTTAGTAAGAAAGCAGCAGGAGTAACTGAAGTAACGAATGACAGCAAAGAAACAGACGCAGTGTTGATTCCTGAAATTGAAGGAACTGGTCGGCCTAAGAGAAATATTAGGAGAGGGAAATCTGAAAAAGCGTTTGCAACAGAATTCGATGTAACAGGTTCCATTCCAGTTACTGGAGAGGAAATTGTAGAAAGAATTGATATGTCCAAAAAAGGTTCAAAAGAATTTCCTTCACTTGAAGATAGTCAGAAAACAGAATTGGATAATGGAAAGCTGCCTGGCAATAAATGTGGTAAAAGAAAGATTACAAAAGATGTTCCAACATTTGTACAAGAAACTATCAAGGAAGAACTACAAATCAACAATGAAATGGTTAAATCTGTTGAACTTCCCAGAAAAAGTGGCCGTGGGATGATCAAAAGAAATAATTTGGCTGGAAGCAATCAGGAATTAATCACAGGTGTAACTGAAAAACAGGTAGAAAATTCAGTCAACAAAGTTGAAAATAAGAAAGCCAGAACAGGACAGAACAACAATGTCAAAGAAACTGCTTCAATTTCATTTGCTCAAGGAGGGAAGGTTCAAGTAACAAGTAAACGGGCAAGAAGAAATAATCTTCGAAAGCCAACAGATAATGATGAGAATCTTCTATGTGGGGAAGTTGAGACAGAAGATAATAGTGGCGAACAAGAGACCAATACCATATCAATGGATTCTTCACAAGTATCTAAAAGGGTTACAAGAGCAAAAATATCATCTGAAGCCACTGAAATTGAACAAAAATTGATTCAACCATTGACCAATGGATTGCTTTCACCGGTGCCTGCAAATCTCTCAAAAAGAACCTTAAGAGGCAAGCCCACTGTTGCAGAAACCACAGCTGATGTACCTGCTAAGAAAGCTAAAAAAGGTAAGAACTTTTTTCTTTTGCCCTTAGAAGGTTTGGTTATAAAGTTTTGGCAATACTTTTAAAACAAAATGAGTAATATCAAACACATTTTTGTAATATTTTAAAGCTGTAAAATAACAAAAGCATATGAGATACCGAATAACAAAAACACATCAGTTGGTTACATCGCACACAGTAAATTAACAGCATTCAAACAATTGAAATTTTGCAAAATAATGTCAAGCCGAGCTGGCAAAAGAATCCAAACCAGCAAATTAAAATTGCAACATCTTAAATGTCAAGACATATTGCCAATGAAAACTTTGAAGGAGGTTCTCTAGAAAGAAGTGAGATAAGATCTTCATTGTCATTAGGTCATGCAATACCAGCCATACTCATCCTTTTATAATGAAAGCAGGCACTTGATTGAAATTGGTTTATTTTTGTCATATGTGCTAAGGTAATGAAAAGCTTGCTTTACATTTCATACATATCAGATCATTATACAGTGCATTGAGGTAGAACAAAGTAAAATAACAATGCAGAATAAATTGTAACAATTACAGATGAAAGTACAGGAAACCAAGGTGCAAGATCATAATGAGGTAGATAGTGAACAGTCTAACTTGTATTAGGGAACTATTTAATTGTCTTGTAACAGTAGGGTAAAAGCTGGCAATGAACCTGGTGATTCATATTTCCAAGCTTTTGTATTTTCTGCCTGATGGAAGAGAAGAGAGAATGTCCAGGGTGGTTGGGGTCCTTGATTATGTTGGATGCTTTACTGATGCAGCAAGAAGTATAGATAGAGCCCATGGAAGGGAGGCTGGTTTCTGTGATGTGCTGACAATTCTGCAGTTTCTTGCAGTTACGTACAGATCAGTTTGCCGAAACAAGCTACGATGCAACCAGACATCACAAGTGAATCTGCAGATGCTGGAAATAAATAAAAACACAAAATGCTGGCAGAACTCAGCAGGCCAGACAACATCTATGGGAGGAGATAGTGACGATGTTTTGGGCCGAAACGTCGTCACTACCTCTTCCCATAGATACTGTCTGGCCTGCTGAGTTCTGCCAGAATTTTGTGTTTTTATGCAACCAGACATGGTGTTTTCTATGATGCATCAATAAAAGTTGACAAAGACATGCCAAATTTCTTTACCTTTCCAAGGAAGTAGAGGTGCTTGTGAGCTTTCTTGGTGTGATGTCTACATGGCTGACCAGGACAGGGTAATGTTCACTCCTGGGAACTGAATTAGATAGGAGCATATGCACGGCCCTCTACCCCACCCTACCCTTCCTGAAGTCAATGACCAGCTCTTTTGTTTTGCTGGCATTGAAGGAAAGGTTGTTGTCTATCGTTTCCATCTTTTTTTTATATACTGAAGGTTTTGCAGTTACTTGTACTACTTTCCAAATATATGCAATTTATTGTATTTCATAGTGTATTCTTATTTTTATTGTCTTTAATTCATATTTTGGTCTATTTGCTGAATTTAAAATTTTCCCAACTGTAGGTTTATCTTTTCCATAATAATGTATGCTACTGCTTTAAAGTAATATTTTAAACCAATGCTTGTTTTATCAGAGTGAAATTCTCATTTTCAGTTTGTGGCATCTTTCTGTGCACAAATTTCTTGTATTGCAATCAGTACATTACAGTGCTTTGGCTCCAGCATGCTTTTAGACATATAGAGGGACAATTAAGTATAGTTGAAATGCAAATCATTATTCATCTATGGTAAGGATTCCCAACCTTTTTTATGCCATGGATCTCTACCCATAACTGAGAGGTCCATGGCCCCATGTTGGGAACCCCTGATCTAGGGATTGTATATGTTTTTCATTTCTTACTGCATGTTGTATAGGCAATTCAATGTTGATACACCATATTTAACTACATTACTTTTATTGTAATGATCACTCTTTTCCAGAAGTTCCATTATAATTATATTACTAATTATCCTTGAATTACTGAAAAATACTATATTTAGTGGTTTCTGTATAGCACTGGTGTCTTAAAATATGAGCTGTAAATAAATACTTTGTTTCCTTTAACTTCACAGAACAGTTGACTATAAAGGAAACAAGCAGCAAAAGGCAAACAAATCGAGCTACTGCAAGAAAGGTGCTTTCTGTCACACCACAAACTGCCCAGCCAAAAGGGCGTACTACCAGATCAAGAAAGTAGAAATTCCCAGATGTAATCTTATACTATTTTACATATACTGTATATTGCTTAAATTATGCTATAGCTGCATCATTCAGTTTTCTAATTTTCTTGTCCTTTTAGTGCACTTTAGTTGGCACAAAATTGGTGAACTTCTGAAGCTGCCTATTTTAGTTAGTAAGGTATACACCAGTCATTTTGGAAAATAAGAATATATTATTGCAATATTGGAATTCTGGGAAATGTATGAATTTTCATGTAGAAATTTCTAGAGGGGATAAATCTAAAGCTTATGTCATTTAATAAATAGTACATTGATTCTGAATTTGCAAGCTCCACCTACAAAAGTGTTTTATTTTTCTTGCTTTTAAGTATTTGCATCAAGTTTTGGAATTATATAAAGATACATTTTGTACTCTGGTTCAAGTTTTGTTGCAAAAAATAATGGCAATAAATTTTGCACATTAAATATTCTGTCTTTTATTTTTAAACTTCATTCACATCATTTGAAGCACTTAATAAATTTAAATAATTTAAACAAGTAAGTCACAATGTAGTTTTTCTTAAATAACCTCAAGTGAAATATAAAAAAGTTCGGAATTAGAATCTGCAAAAATTAAAATATCAAATTATGTATCACTTCAGTGCAGTATGTCCCACCCAGGAAATAATTTATAGTTACACTTATGCTTTGTCTTGTATTTATTTTAGCCAGTTTTCAAAAGAATTTACTGACCAGCACAAATGTGGCAATTTTAGAAGAAAAGGACTCTACTCTTGCACAAGGTTTACTTAATGCATCTCTTCCACAGATGGGTCAGGATATGTGCAAACTATAAAAGGGTAGTTTGTGAGGTGTTACACTTTTTTTAACTGCTTAGTGTGTTTCTAAGTGTATCAAATGCATGGAGTTGTTCATAATATTTTAAGTTCTGCTTCACTACTTTGAGTAGTTAAATTTGTAGGAGTTGGGGCAGGTGAGGCTCTTTCCAAGAAGCCTTGAAAAATATTCTTGAAATTTTTTCCTAACGTAGCCTGGAATAATATCTTGTTTTGGGTGTCTGGTATCAGGCATGTGAATGATGTGGGGCAGCATGAAAGCCATGATACTGACCAACTGGTCTGCAGCAGAGCTAGTTTCAGTGAAGATTAATGTTACATTCATATATTGTAATAAAATTGATCAAAATATTATAGCATAACACATAAAGGTATACCACTTTGTAATCAAAAATTTAAAGATAGGCCATACATCATAAAAGAAATTTTTTTTAATATATTAAAAAAAAGTCAACCAACTACCAAAGAAAAAAGCTGATGGATGACAATGGATAATTAGAAAAAAAACATATTCACTTAAGAAGAGAAGTTAAAAATATACATAAAAGTCTGTGCACTGTTAAACTTTATAGATTGGAAAAGTAATTTAGGAAAGGTCCCCAAATATCATAAAAAGATTGTTTCGAATTTAAGACTGAGCAGCGGATCTTTTCTAAATTTAAATACGACATAATATCACGTAGCCATTGAAGATGTGTAGGAGGGGTAGACTCCTTCCATTTAATCAAGATTGCTCTTCTTGCTAAAAGAGAAGTAAAAACTAAAACCTGTAGGTTAGGAGTATTTAAAGTTATATCTTCATTTGCAATAATACCAAACAAGGCAATAAGGGGATTTGGGTCAAATTGGACCCTAAAAATTTGAGAGAAGGTATGAAATACTTCCCGCCAAAACTTTTAAATTGTAAGGCAAAACCAAAACATATGAATTAAAGAGGCATCAGCAGAGTTGCATTTATTACAAAGTGGAGAAACTTTCGGGTAAAAACTGGAGAGCTTCTGTTTAGAAATGTAGAAAAGATTAATGTTAAACAAGCATTAATGTCTCATTCTTTCTTGCTGTAATGTTGCATCTAACTGCTAAGAAAAACTTCCATTTGGAGTGAAGCTACTCTTAACAATTGTAATTCAGTTGAAGCAGAAAAGTGCTCGACTATCAAAAACTATCTTTCCTCATACCATTTTACCCAATTAGCAAATACATATATTTTTAAAAAGTTGTCAATCTGAAATTGACCTTGTAAGCAGGATATACTTAATCCTTTTCCTCAGCTCTTTCCCATGCAGTTTGTTTTCCACTTTCAAGTAATGATTAAGTCTGATCCCATCATACTTCTGGACACTGTATTCCAGATTGTCATTAGTCATGCAGAAAAGGGATTTTTGTTGTTGCTGGCTTCCACCCTGAAGACTTTGAGTTAGAAAAAATCCTTATTGTCAAGTTGGATTTCTTTTTCTTCTTTGAACATGTGCACCTAACCCACTTGAAAGAGATTGAATGCATCTACCCAAATGTTTTTTAACTGGATTCCACTCAATGACCAAACAACTCCTTTTTCCTCCTTTTATTTATCGCAAGTGCAGCAGTTTGATAGTTCCATCAACCATTAGCCACTAGGTGAAAAAATGACTGCCTCTCTGGACTTTGTAGACAGACTCGACCTGCACTCTAATAGACCATTATGTTTTCAAACCGGCCGAACCCGCCCAAAGGTTCCCAAGCTCTTCTTAAACCTCGCGTCATTTCCGAGAAGCGCCTGTGCGCGATGATCCCTGTAACGAAGCTAGCGCTAACCCAAATGCAGTGACAGCAGTGCTCTTTTCCATGAAACAACCTCTCAAGTTTTCAGCATCTTACCACAGATTCCAATGCTGCTCCCGGACTGCCACTGTGATGCTGTGAGGTCCCCCCAATCTTCCGGGCAGAAGCAGCACTCAGGCAGTGGGTTCCGTCCGGTCTATCAGTGGATTCTTGCTATTACTTTATAAATTTTATTTTGCCTCTAGGTCCCAATACTTTCTAGAAACTCTAGTTTGCCTTGACACCTTGCACTCGATCTTCCCATGGAAACACTGGGGAGATCGCCACCTTCAAAGGCAAACTTGGGGTCCCAGTTCAGTGTTCTTACGATATATTGTTGACTTGACTTTCCATCTGTTCCTCAGCAGGTAGTAAGACAACCAGCCGCCTGACGTCCCCGTGAAGAATGGTGGCTTGGATCCTGTCTTTTTTCCCATCAGAGATTGGATGCCTTGTTACTTTCAGAGCTTTTGTCACAGGAACACTGTAGCTTGGGAAGATCCTGACGTTGATGTCCCTCACGATGCCTTTGCTGCCTGGATTAGTCTTGATGACTCTGCCAAGTTTGAAATGTCCTCTCAGTGCATTTTGGTCACTTAACCAGATGATGTCCCCAACAGTGACATTTCTCTCTGCAGTATGCCACTTGCTCCTGACAAACAAATTAGGACCAGCGAGTTGGCTCCAGCATCTGCAGAACTTGGTCACTTCTGACTGCATTGCTCGGAGTCTTTTGTAGGGGTAGCTGGAAAAGTCAAAGGTTTTGAAATCCCTGCTTTGAGATGCTCGACCGGGTAGAAGAGTGTTGGGTGTGACATACTGAATACAGTCTTTCCGGCTCTGTACCCTGACATCAATTGGGCGTTCATTGGCAAGGTTGGCTGCTATGTGAAGAGTTGTCTGGAACTCACTGTAACTGACCCCAGACTCCTTCCCAAGACTCTGGAGTGCTCTCTTCACAATGCGTACAGCGGCTTCTGCAGCACCATTCCTGTGTGGAGAATCAGGCGGATGGATTTTCCACATCCATTCCGCTCCATTTTTTGCCATGGTCTCCTGCAGGGCTGCTTCATTCAGGCCGTCCAAGAATCTGTACAGCTCCAAGACTGGTTTTGCTCCAACGAAATTGGTGCCTGGATCTGACCAGATCTTTCTTGGATGTCTCCTGATTGCTGTGAACCTTTGATAGGCCATCGGGAATCCTTTGGTTGATAGGGTGTTTGATGGCTCTGCTGTCCATGCAGCAAAAGACCACTCCCCAGACTTTCAGTGTTACTCTTTTCTTGACGTCATCTTTTACTTGGTAGGGTCTGAAGAGGTCCACCATTGTGAACTGGAACAGTACAACAGGTTCAGTTCTTTCTGGCAGCAAGTCACCCATCGTTGACATTTCCTTGCTTTTGTCTTCCTGCAGAGCATGCAGCCATCGACAAGTTTTTGGGCAATTTTCCTTCCCCTTATGACCCATGCCTTTCTTCTCATCTTGAGCAAGGTACCAACTACTCTGTCATGACTCTCATTGTGGACCTCCCGAGTTAACAGTGTAGACACCCAGGCATCATAGGGCAAGATGGGAACACCAACTTGATCTTCTTTGAAGATTTGCATCGGCCACCGTAAACCAACAGCCCAGAGTCTTGGTCTTTGTAGACTACCAGTCTCTTTGTAGTGGTGCTTTGGAAGGTTGTGCCCTCTTGTGCTGCTAAAAAAATGTCTCTTAGAGAATCTTTTCGTTCCCTTACTGAGGTGACTCCTGCCAAAGAAACTGCCTCCCACTTTGGACTGTCCATGGCTTGATTTTGTCCAATGAACTTTTTTGCTGCTCTCCAGACCCATGCAACTGTTTTGACTAGTGAGTTAGAACACTGGACCACTTGACAAGGCTTCGGATGGCTGACGCTGCAGGCGGTCTCCATTGTTGTTTTGACCTGGTACTGTTTTTGTGCTGGTTCTTGTTTCTTTGCCTTGGCCATTGTCAAAGCAGCAACAAATGCCTTCTTTTGCAACTTGTTGATGCTTTCCCTGGCAGTGGCTGCTAGTTCTTTGCCTGATTTTATCAGCCACTCATTCACTGGCAAACTCAAAAACTTCGGCCCATTTTGCCACTCTGAGTCTTCATCCAGGTCTTGAGGGCTGGCTCCTCTGGTGATTACATCAGCAATATTTTGTGGACCAGGAATCCACTACCAGTCCTGTGCTGTTCTGAATCTCTCTAATCCTATTTGCAAAGAATGTTTGATAGCCATAGCTTTCACGCTGTATTGCACCAAGGATTGTTTGACTATCAATAAAATGGTACCACCTCCCAACCTGGATTCGGCTATGCAGCTCAAAGTACTTTTTCAGGCATAAGGCAAACACTGCTCCACACATCTCCGCTTTGACAGCATCACCTTTGTGATCCAAGGGAGTTAATTTGGCTTTAGACTCCACTAGCCTGACAATTGACCCCCTGGTCCAAGTTCCACCTTAGGTACATCACTGCTCCATAGGCGTGCTCGCTTCCATCAGAGAACGTGATTGCCCAGGGTTCCTCAGTGAAGCATGGGGGAGTGCCCTGGTGAACTTTACCTTGCCAAGTTGAATGTATTCCTTGAAGAGCTTAATTGTATCCTCCCTGAGGCCATCTGAGAGTGCTATGCCCCATGTGTCTTTGACTTGACACCTTTTGCCCATTGCCTCTTGGAACGCCCTTCGTACCAGAATAGTTCCCTTCTGCTTAGCAGGAGTTACCAGGCCAACTGGGTCAGACAGCCCTGATATTTGGCTGAACAGTTCTCTTCGTGTCAGGGGTTTTGGCCTCTGGTGTCTGATTTGCTCTTTTAGAAGGTCTTGGCCAAGTCTCATTTTTTTCTTTCTCTTTGAGAAATTGATTGCAATCATGACATGGAGCTTGTCCTCTTCTACTATGTAGACCAGGCCAAGTGCTTTGTTGTCATCATTGCACATTTGGTTTAGCAAGGCCATGGTTTCTGCCTTGGACTTCTCCAGCTTGTCATTTCACTCTTTCCTCCCATTTTGGCCAGAAAAGACCCAAGACTTGAGCTTGAAACCTCCGGCCTTCAGGATCTGCTCCACATTTGCTGTGATAGATTTCAGCTGGTCAAGGTTGTTGTGGGATGTGAGAATGTCATCAACGTAGCTATCGTGTTGGAGCTTCTGCCGCTCCTCTTTGAGGTGGGTGAAAGGGAGGTTAGCAGTTTCGCGCATTGCTAGCTGCGCAATGCACCCTGCTGGTTTATCTTCAATGTTCACTCTTGTGATTGCATGTTCCCCTCCTCGTCCTCGGAGTCTTGCCAGAGGAATCTATGCAGGTGCACTTCTCGGTCTTCCAACCAAACCGAATTGTACATCTTTTTTTATGTCACTCAGAGCAGCATATACTCCACTGCTGAATCTGAGTAGGGCAGTGTGAATCTGGCTGAGGACATCTGGACCTTTCATTAGCAGATCGTTCAAGCTCACGCCTCTGAACTTTTGGCTGCTGTTCCACATGAGTCTCATTGGGTCCATCACTGCAGATTACACATCCTGCATGGTTGTCACCTGACTTGGTAAACTTGGTTCTGGCATGTCTTGGCTCAGCCCTGGTTTCTCTTCTACTTGGCTCTTCATCCCTCAGTTGCTTGAGCTGCTCATATATGCTCTCTTGCCCTTGAGGAATTCCAAGAGACTGTCAAAGCAATTATCTGGTGCCACAGCATTTCTCCTGTTAGCAACATAGACCAGCCATTCCTTTTTGAGAGTTTCTGGAAATTTACTTTCAATTGATCTTGTCACCAGTGGATTTTTGATAGCACCCATGTCTCCAAGGTCACTCAAGACTTGAAGTGCCTTCTCCACAGCTTGAATTAATTCCACCATTTTTCGTGGCTGATGATTTCTGACAGCTGGCATTTTCTGAAACTTTTCCACTATTACAATAGCAATGTACGATTGATTTCCATAGTGGCTTTCTAGAACACGCTAGATGTCATCTGCAGTGTTATAAGTAGTGAGGCAAAGGTCTCTTCTGATTTTGTCGTCGCCTCTCTTGAACCAGTCGGCTCTCCCTGCCTCTGGAGTGCTTCCCAGTCCTTTTTCCACCTGTGAAAATCACGTTTGCTGCCAGTAAACTTGGGAAGGGCTGTCGGTTTCAATCTGATGGCTGGAGTGGGAAAATTGGAGGAAAAGCCCAATGCCGTTGGTGTTAGTCTTTCAGCATCCTCCTTTCTTCTTGCCTGTATGAAGTGGGCCTTCTTGGAAACCAACTTGGGGATGTGGAGTTTGAGCCCCTTTAGGTGACTGAAGGTCCTTCTGATCCCCTGGCGGGATCCTCATTTCCACCGACCATGCACCTCCTTTGCTATCTTTACCAGTTCTTGCAGGTGGTTCAGCATGAAGTCATACGGCTTCTGGTTGCCATCAGGTTGTACAGCAGCGACATTTTTACATTCATCCTCTGCTGCTTGTATTGCTGTGAACAATTCAACATTTCCAAAGTTGGTCCAAAGAGTCTCCTGGATTAGGCTTCTGACCTCCTTTAGTTTCAACTCCCACTCATTTGCCGTCTTTGCCAGTTCGGCCTTTTGCTGTTCAGTTAACACAGCTACTTCCTCTGTGTTCAGTTCCGCCTCTAGTTCTGCAATGAATCCGGCCTCCACATCATCATTGGCTTCCATGACTTTCTTGGCTTCTATTGTGAGTTTATTGCAACTGACTCTGAGCTCCTCTTCAGACATGTCTTCATAGGTCCTGGTAATACTGTTGGCCAGACGAGAAAATAATCTTTTTGCTGTCATTCGCTCTTCCTTGAGTTGTTCAACTGATTTCCCAATAGCTTGATCAGCCATGTTTGATTTCCTCTGCAGGCTGTTCACAGGTGAGAAGATAAATACAACTTTTTAATGATGCTTTGATGTTGTTTTATCTTAACTTGATTTTCTTCCTTTTTCAGGATTCCAGGTTATTGCTCCTGCTGTTCCAGCTCAAAGCTCCCAGATTTCTCTTTCCTGGTCCATCAGTCTCCCGGTCAAGCAGTTTTTTCACTGTCAAGTTGGATTTCTTTTTCTTCTTTGAACATATGCAGCTTCCTCACTTGAAGGAGATTGAATGAGTCTACCCGAAGCTTTTTTAACTGGATTTCACTCAATGACCAAACAACTTTTCCTTTTTCCTCCTTTTATATTTTGCAAGCGTGGCAGTTTGATAGTTCCATTAGCTCCATCGACCATTAGCCTCTGACTATCCACAAGATCAATGCCTCTCATTATCTTGTACACCTCTATCAGGTCACCTCATCCTCCATTGCTCCATGGAGAAAAGGCTGAGTTCACTCAACCTATTCTCATAAGGCATGCTCCCCAATCCAGGCAACATCCTTGTAAATCTCTGCACCCTTTCTATGGTTTCCACGTCTTTCCTGTAGTGCTTCAAAGCAGCATGGAAGACTTAATATAAAGTAATGGGTATACAACAGAACAATTCACAGAAACTAGTGTCAAAAAATCTGTGCTATTGTTCCAATACTTTCCTTAATATAACTTGCTGTAATGTGTCTCCTCACCTTGAATGAGGTTCTCAAGAAGTGGATCTGATTATCTTTAGAATTAATGAAAAGCTGTTCAGCCCTTGGCATCTACTCTCCAGAACCAAGGTACCCAAACCTCAGTAACTGAACTATATTATGTAGATGATGCTCGTGTATATGCATACTCAGAGACCGAGCTCTAAGCCATTCTTCACTCTCCTTACTGAAACATGAGATAATGAGTCTCTCACTCGATATTTCCAAAGTATGCATTCTCTACAAACTACCTGCATTTTACAACCTTGTCCTCCAACAACAAAGTTTTCAGTAGGACCCTAGAAAATTTGAACAACTACTTCTTGGCAAAGGTAAACATTGATGATGAAAGTCACCATTATCTTCACTGACACAGCAAAACATTTGATCAATTGAGAAAAAGACCTGGTATGAAGCACATAGATTAACAGGCATCAGTGATCGCTGTCCTATGTGCATCTTAGATCTGGGTAACCTACATCGGACACTCCAAGGAATCAGAAAAAATATCAATTCTTTCCCTGAAATAATTCTCTGAATTTCCTATACAGACAAGTGAGCCAACCCTGGCCAACATCCCTGATGTTCATATCCTAGTTAAGCTCAGTCAGCTCTGTAAGGGAGGCTACCTTTTTTGTATGTCTAAAAACCAAAACCTGAATCATCTATTCTGAATATATGCTATTCTATGATGGGAAGAAATAACTAGGTAAACAGAGGAAGAGATTCTAGCAATTGTTTTCTCAAAACCACCTTGAAGAAATGTAGCATTATGATTAACATGACAAATATGTACAGTAGCTGTAAGTTGGCTGGATGTAATGAGATTTAGAGGGAAAACTAGCATTCTGTTAATCCTCTCCTCAAATATAATATTCTTGTGGAATACCTAGTAGGAAGAAGCTATGAGATCTTTCTTAACTTTGTCAAGGAGGCACTATATAGAAATAAATTTTAAATTTATTTTTGTCTCAAGAATCCAAATAATCAAGGCTGGAAATGTATAGTCCAATGCTCCATCAAGATCTTGGCAGTATCCCTAGCCTCAGTCTTTTCTCATTCCATCATATGAATCTTACACCAAAAATGGACAATATCTGTCTGCAAATTTTGCCAGAAGTTGTTAGTATAGATCTGACTAAATCTGCACACTTGCTATGATGTGAATGATGCAGCTGGTAAATTCGAAGACCCAGACTGTTAGGTACTGAGGTGCTGGCAGTGGAGGTATTGCTTCAGAGTACATATGGTCAGTGTAATCATTGCACAGGACAACGTGGTGATCGTCTATGTCAATTGTTCTTTTCTCTCTGTTATCATCCTTTGCTCTAACTTGGTAGTTCTAGTATGGAGTGGCAGTAGGAATGCTCACCAGAGAACTAATCATGATTTTTTGCATATGGTCTAGAGCAGCTAGCTATCTGTGGAATTAGGTGATACAGCTAGATATCTGAGTGAAAGGCAATATGGGTGCCATCAGTGTATCCATGCGCTCTCATCCTGTTGATTCCTGTTCATGTTTTTGGAGTCAGAAGGAGGTGAATAATGTAGAAAATTAAAATAAAACTGCAGATATTAGCAATATAAAACAAAAACGGAAAATGCTGGAAATACTCAGCATGTCAGGCCAAATTGGTGGGAGGAGAAATCTACTGTAATATGGAGTCTTAGTGAGTTTTCCACTGGAGCTGTATGTTGCAAATTGGGAGACATTCCTGATGTCTCTAGTACCAGCGAGGCAAGCACATAAATTCATAGTCACTGGTACAATTATTTCCAACAGAGCTGTGGTTCCAACCTGTTTCTGTAGCCGTGATTCCAGTGTTTCTCTTGTCTCCAGATGCACTGCTATGTTAGATAAGAAGTCCTATTGAGATGGAATTTTCCCTGCACACATCCATCTCTATATTCTCAGAGGAAATCCTTCTTCAATGCTCCACGTTTTCTCCATCATACTTAAAGTATTAAAATGTTCACTCCATTCACAAAGTTTGATAGGAGTCAAAGTTTGGCCAAAGGTCATGGGACAACCTTATCAATACCATCTGAATCGCTGAACTATGGACATTTGAATTCACCAAAAATGCAGTTTGAATCAATCAGTGAAAAAAAAAACTGCAAGCGATTTAAATGGTGAAAGTTAGGGGAAACTTGCTGATAAGTTCCCCATGAGAGGGAGGGTATAGCATTACTAATAATGTGATATGTACTGGGTATGGGGCAGGTGGCAGAGAAGGAATGTCAGCCGGGGTAGGGCTGACACATCCTGCCCTGAGACACTAGGTAAGGTCATTTGATTCCAAACAACTGATGTATTGATCATTACAGGATATCTGAATTGTACTCCCCATTCCTGCCTCTCTCCTTTGCTGTTTTCATAACCATGATACCCCTTCCCATTTTCAGTCCACAATAGAGACCCATATCAGAATCAGGTTTGCATATCATTCATATATGTCATGAAATTTGTTTTTTTTTTGCAGCAGCAGCAGTACAGTGTAATGTGTAAAATTACTACATTACTGTGCAAGCAAACATAAGACTTTTGCACAATACTGTAGATGAGGTCTACTCTAGCAGCACTAATGTCAGCTTTAGGCTTGATGTCATGATTGATCCTGCATGCCTGACCATGATGTTTGCTGTCACTCTAATATATGGCAGTCATTGCAGGATTTTATCTTGTTCATTTAGACATAAGACCATTATGATACCAGAGCATAATTAGGCCATTCAGCACACTGAGTCTGTTCAGCTATTCAATCATAGCTCATGATTTTTAACTCTATTCTCCCCAATAACCCTTAACCCCATACCAATCTAGAACCCATTAATCCCTGCCTTAAATACACCCAAACACAACATATTTCGTAGATTCAGCACCCTTTAGCTGAAGAAATTCATCCTCATCTTCATTTTAAAGGGTCATCCCTTTATTTTAAGACTGTGTCCTCTGATCCTAGACTTTCCTACTAACAGAAATATCTGCTCAGTGTTCACTCTATACAGACCCTTTAGTATCCAGTAAATTTCCTCTCTCAGCCTTCTGACCTCTATTGAACACATGCCCAAAGACATTAAATGCTCCTCATTTGATAGGATTTTTACTACTGGGATCATTTTTGTGTACTTCCTCTGGACCTTCTCTAAGGGCCAACACATCCTGTCTTAGATACAGGGCCTAAAATTGCCTACAATATTCCGAATGTAATCTGAACAATGTCTTACAAAGCCTCGGCAGTATATTCTTGTTTTTATATTCTAATCCTCTTGGAATCCTGACATCGCATTTGGCTTTTATACTATAAATTCAAACTGCAAGGTAACCTTGAAGAAATCCTGAATTAGGACTCACAAGTCACTTTGTACCTCTGATTTCTGAATTCTCTCCCCATTTAGAAAATAGTCTACACCTTTATTCTTCCTACCAAAATGCATAATGCCTTACATTCTCATACTGTATTCCATCTGCCACTTCTTTGCTTACTCTCAAAATCTCTCCAAGTCCTTTTGCAGTCTCCCTGCACTTACCTGTTCCTTGGCATATCTTGGTACCATCTGCAAACTTGGCCACAATGCCATCAGTTCCTTCAAATAGATCATTAATGTATAAAGTGAAAAGTTGCAATCCAACACTGACTCCTGTGGAACTTGACTAGTTATGGCTAGCCATCCTGAAAAGGACTCTTTTATCCCCACTTTCTGACTTATGCGTTCAGTCAATCTTCAAACCCTGCTAGTACCTTGCCTCTAAGTCTCTTGTCTTGAAACACCATTGAGTGTGGCACCTTGTCAAAGGCCTTCTGAAAATCCAATTCAATGATATCCATCAACATGTTTGTCTCCACCAAGGCCAGTATATATGGGCCACTTGGAAAGGCTACATCGTGTAGCTACTCCAATCCATCTAGTGAAGATATTATGATGTTGCCATTCCTCAATGGATTCGCAGAATGATGCAGCACTATAGTGGTGATTCAGGCCATCATACCAGTGACTGCTCTTTGAAAGAGCTAACCAGTTAGTCCCATCTTCTTGTTCTTGGCCCATTGCCCTGCAATTTTTTTTTTTTTACTTTCAATTTTCTTTCGATTGATGTTATGAATTAATTTCAATTTTCTTTCATGCAGTGTAATCCAGATCATAAAATCTTATGTATGTTTTGTCATCAAAGTGCCATTCACCTTAATTCCAGAATCTGAATCAGAATCAGGTTTATTGTCACCGCATGTGTCGTGAAATTTGATAACTTAGCAGTTCAATGCTGTACATGATAATATAGAAAGTAAATCAGTTCCAGTAAGTATATATATGCATATTAGTTAGATTAAATAACAGAAATAATACACTAAAAAAAGTGAGGTAGTGTTCATGGGTTCAATGTCCATTTGGGAATCATATGGCAGAGGGGAAGAAGGTGTTCCTGAATTGCTATGTGTGTGCCTTTAGGCCTCTCTACCCTCTTCCTGATGATAACGATAAGAAGAGGGCATACTCTGGGTGATGACGGTCCTTAGTAGCAGGTGTTGCCTTCCTGAGGCACCACTCCTTGAAGATGTCTTGGGTATTAGAAACATAGCAACATAGAAAACCTACAGCACAATACAGACCCTTCGGCACACAAAGCTGTGCCGAACATGTCCTTACCTGAGAAATTACCTAGGGTTACCCATAGCCCTCTATTTTTCTGAGCTCCATATACCTGTCCGGGAGTCTCTTAAAAGACCCTATCATATTTGCCTCCACCACCATTGCCAGCAACCCATTCCATGCACTCACCACTCTCTGCGTAAAAAAACTTACCCCTGCTACCTCCTCTGTACCCACTTCCAAGTACCTTAAAACTGTGCCCTCTCGTGCTAGCTATTTCAGCCCTGGGGAAAAACCTCTAACTATCCACACGATCAATTCTTCTCATCATCTTATACACCTCTATCATGTCACCTCTCATCCTTCATCACTCCAAGGAAAAAAGACCAGGTTCACTCAACATATTCTTATAAGGCTCCCCAATCCAGGCAACATCCTTGTAAATCTCCTCTGCACCCTTTGTATGGTTTCTACATCCTTCCTACAGTGAGGCAACCAGAACTGAGCACAGTACTCCAAGTGGGGTCTGACCAGGGTCCAATATAGCTGCAACATTACCTCTTGGCTCCTAAACTCAATCCCATGATTGATGAAGGCCAATGCAGTGTATACTTTCTTAACCACAGAGTCAACCTGCACAGCAGCCTTGAGTGTCCTATGGACTCAGACCACAAGATCCCTCTGATCCTCCACACTGTCAAGAGTCTTACCATTAATACTATATTCTGTCATCATATTTGACCTACCAAAATGAACTACCTCATACTTATCTGGGTTGAACTCCATCTGTCACTTCTCAGCCCAGTTTTGCATCCTATCAATGTCCCGCTGTAACCTCTGACAGCCCTCCACACTATCCACAACACCTCCAACCTTTGTGTCATCAGCAAATTTACTAAACCTTCCCTCCGCTTCTTCAGCCAAGTCATCTATAAACGTCACGAAGAGTAGGGGTCCCAGAACAGATCCCTGAGGCACACCTCTGCTGACCAACCTCCATGCAGAATATGACTCCTCTGCAACCAAGCTTTGCCTTCTGCGGGCAAGGCCGTCCTGGATCCACAAAGCAATGTCCCCTTGGATCCCATGCCTCCTTACTTTCTCAATAAGCTTTGCATGGGGTATCTTGTCAAATGCTTTGCTGAAATCCATATACACTACATCTACTGCTCTGCCTTCATCTACATGTTTAGTCACATCCTCAAAAAAAATTCAATCAGGCTCATAAGGCACGACCTGTCTTTGACAAAGTCATGCTGACTATTCCTAATCATATTATGTCTCTCCAAATGTTCATAAATCCTGCCTCTCAGGATCTTCTCCATCACCTTATCAACCACTGAAGTAAGACTCACTGGTCTATTGTTTCCTGTACTATCTGTGTTCCCTTTCTTGAATAATGGAATAACATCCGCAACTCTCCAATCCTCGGGAACCTCTCCCGTCCCCATTGATGATGCAAAGATCATCACCAGAGGCTCAGCAATCTTCTCCCTCACCTCCCTCAGTAGCCTGGGGTACATCTCATCTGGTCCCGTTGACTTATCCAACTTGATGCTTTCCAAAAGCTCCTGCACATCCTCTTTCCTAATATCCACATACTCAAGCTTTTCAGTCCACTGTAAGTCATCCCTACAATCACCCAGATCCTTTTCCGTAGTGAATACTGAAGCAAGGTACTCATTAAGTACCTCTGCTATCTCTGGTTCCGTACACACTTTTTCACTGTCACATTTGATTGGTCCTATTCTCTCATGTCTTATCCTCTTGCTCTAAAATGCTTGTAGAATGTCTTGGGGTTTTCCTTAATCCTGTCTGCCAAGGCCTTCTCATGGCCCCTTCTGGCTCTCCTAATTTCTTTAAGTTCCTTCCTGCTAGCCTTATAATCTTCTAGCTCTCTATCATTACCTAGCTTTTTGAACCTTTCGTAAGTTCTTTTTTCCTTCTTGACTAGATTTACAACATTCTTTGTACACCATGGTTCCTGTACCCTACCATCCTTTCCCTGTCTCACTGGAACGTACCTATGCAGATCCCCACACAAATATTCAAGGGATATTGACCATTTGCCACATTTCTTCCATACATATCCTTGAGAACATCTGTTTCCAATTTAAGCTTATTTAAGCAAATTAAGTTCATGCCTGATAACGTCATATTTCCCCTTACTCCAATTGAACGCTTTCCTGACTTGTCTGTTCCTATCCCTCTCCAATGCTATGGTAAAGGAGATAAAGTTGTGATCACTATCTCCAAAATGCCCTCCCACTGAGAGATCTGACACCTGACCAGGTTCATTTCCCAATTCCAGATCAAGTACAGCCTCTCCTCTTGTAGGCTTATCTACATATTGTGTCAAGAAACGTTCTTGAACACACCTAACAAACTCTACTCCATCTAAACCCCTCACTCTAGGGGCATGTCAATTGATAATTGGGTAATTAAAATCTCCCATCACAGCAACCATGTTATTATTACACCTTCCCAGAATTTGTTTCCCTATCTGTTCCTCAATGTCCCTGTTACTATTGGGTGGTCTATAAAAAACACCCGGTAGAGTTATTGACCCCTTCCTATTCCTAACTTCCACTCACAGAGACTCCGTACACAATCCCTTCATGTCTTCCTCCTTTTCTATGGCCGTGACACTATCTCTGCACCCCACCTCATTTTCCTCCCCCCCTGTCCTTTCTGAAACATCTAAAACCTGGCATTCGAAGTAACTATTCCTGCGCCTGAGCCATCCAAGTCTCTGTAATGGCCACAACATCATTGCTCCAAGTACTGATCCAGGCCCTAAGCTCATCTGTTTTGTTCATAATACTCCTTGCATTAAAATAGACACATCTCAGGCCATCTGTCTGAGCGTGTCCCTTCTCGATCACCTGCCTATCCTCCCTCTTGCACTGTCTCCAAGCTTTCTCTATTTGTGAGCCAACTGCCTCTTCCTCTGTCTATTCAGTTAAGTTCCCCCCCACCCCCCCAGCAATCCCAGTTTAAACTCTCCCTAGTAGCCTTAGCAAACCTTCCTGCCAGGATATTGGTCCCCCTGGGATTCAAGTGCAACCCATCCTTTTTGTACAGGTCACTCCTGCCCCAAAGGAGGTCCCAATGATCTAGAAATCTGAATCCCTGCCCTTGCCTCCTGCTCCAATCTCTCAGCCATGCATTTATCCTCCACCTCACTCTATTCCTATACTCACTGTCACATGGCACAGGCAATAATCTCGAGGTGACTACCTTTGTGGTCCTGCTTCTCAACTTCCTTCCAAACTCCCTGTACTCCTCCCTATTCTTGCCTGTGTTGTTGGTACCAATATATACCACGACCTCTGGGTGTTCTCCTTCCCACTTCAGGATATTTTGGATGCAATCTGAAATATTCTGGACCCTGGCACCTGGGAGGCAAACTACTATCCGTGCTTCTTTCCTGCGTCCACAGAATCGCCTGTCTGATCCCCTAACTATAGAGTCCCCTATCACTGCTGCCATCCTCTTCCTTTCCCTACCCTTCTGAGCCACAGGGCCAGACTCTGTGCCAGAAGCACAGCCACTGTTGCTTCCCGCAGGTAGGGTATCCGCCCCCCGCCCCCCCACCAGTACTCAAACAGGAGTACTTATTGTAAGGGGTACAGCCACGGGGTGCTCTCCAGCCTCTAAATCCTGCCCTTCCCTCTCCTGACTGTTACCCACTTATCTGTCACCCCAGGCCCCAGTGTGACTACCTGCCTATAGCTCCTTTCTATCACCTCCTCACCCTCCTTGACCAGGCAAAGGTCATTGAGCTGCATCTCCAGTTCCCTAACGCGGTCCCTGAGGAGCTGCAGCTCAATGCACCTGGTACAGATGTGGCCATACGGGAGGCTGGGAGTCTCCCGGACCTCTCACATCTGACACCGAGCGCAGAAAACCAGCTTCACACACACACTTCCTGTCTGTATTCTACTCAGGCAACCTACCTCGCCTCAACCTGTTAATGCCAAAGCCTCGTTGAGCCAAAGCCTTCCTATTCTGTCTCCCTCTACTCCCTCTAACATTCTGTAGCTTCTTTCAGTCTTGTCTCCCCCTGCCACCATCCCCCACCCTGTACCAGACGGTGATGCTCTCCATGGTGCATCTATAGTATTTTCGAGAGTTTTAGTCGACAAACTAAATCGCTTCAAAATCCTAGTGAAATATAGCTTCTGTCTTGCCTTCTTTATAGCTGCATCAATATGTTGGACCAGGTTAGATCCTCAAAAGGTCCTGACACTGAGGAACTTGCAATTGCTCACTCTTTCCACTTCTGATGCCTCGATGAGGATTTGTTTGTATTCCCTCGCTTTACGCTTTCTGAAGTCCACAATCAGCTCTTTCTTCTTACTGATATTGAGTGCAAGGTTGTTGCTGCTGGTATATCTCAGCTCCTGTATGCCGTCTCATTTCCATCTGTGATTCTACCAACAATGGTTGTATCATCAGCAAGGAGGAGATATTATTACCAATCCGCACAGATTTTGGTCTTCTAGTTAGGAAGTCTAAGATCCAATTACAGAGAGAGGTACAGAGGCCCAGGTTCTATAACATCAATCAGAATTGTGGGTAAGATAGTGTTAAACGTTGTGTTATAGTCAACAATCAGCATCCTGACATACGTGTCTGTATTATCCAGGTGATCAAAGGCTGTGTGAAGAGCCATTGAGATTGTCTCTGCCATAGACCTATTGTGGTGATAGACAAATTGCAGTGGGTCCAGGTCCTTGCTGAGGTAAGAATTCATTCTAGCCATGATCAACCTCTCAAAGCATTTCATCACTGTAGATGTGAGTACTACTGGGCAATAGTCATAATGGTCGCTCACACTATGCTTCTTAGGCACTGGTATAATTGTTGCCATTTTGAAGCAGGAGTCCTGATAAAGGGTCTCAGCCCAAAATGTTGACTGCTTCTTCTTTTCCATAGCTGCTGGCTGACCTGCTGAGTTCCTCCAGCATTCAGTGTGTAATGCCTGTACAAACTGGTGAAGATAGTTGTATTTTCTTGTGCCTGATACCATGACGTTCCGTTTGGTATAGGTCACAAAGATTAAGAAGTGGTTTTTGAATCATCCCTGGTGAATAATTATGTTACCTTTAGTAAGTGATACCTACTGCAGTCACAATGATCTGGTTGTGGAGGGAGTGAGTATTTAGTATAGTGGATGGGTGAAGTGAACTGGGCTGCATTGCACTGGATGGTCTGAAGTATTCTAAGCTCAACTAGATAGTATTCCATCATGCTTTGTAGACGAAGGGTCTCGGCCCGAAATGTCGACAGCGCTTCTTCCTATAGATGCTGCCTGGCCTGCTGTGTTCCACCAGCATTTTGTGTGTGTTGCTTGAATTTCCAGCATCTGCAGATTTCCTCATGTATGCTTTGTATTTGTAGCTTGCAGGTAATGGAAAGGCTTTGTGGAGATAGGAGATGAATCATTCAGCATTGGATACTCAGCCATGACCTGCTTTTGTAGCAACATTATTTATGTAGCTGGTCCAATCTAGTCAAGGCTGGTAAATACCGCCACCCCCCCATTGCCCCTTCAAACATCACACTGCCAGATCTCCTGTAATGATGATAACAGCTGGGGATTGTGACAGTAAAATTGCTAAGTGCCATGAGAAAGTTTTCAAACTTCGCTGGACATAGTAATTACTTGGCAATATCATGGTATGAATGTTATTTACCATCTACTAGACCATTCCTGAATGCTGTCTAGCTACATGCATGCTTGTTTTGTAATCAGTCATGGATTGAATTGAACATGAAGCAATATTCAGTGAACATATATTGTATATTTTTGTTCCTGTTATGTTAATTGATAAATCAAGTAAAGATGGCTGGAGATAGGACACCACTTAGAAGTTCTAAAGCAATGGCATGGCTGACCTAACAACCATAACATCTTTCCTTTCTGTTAGCATGCCCATTCATCTCCATTGACTTCAGTTTTAAAAAGGTTGCTTGGTGTCAAGGGTAGCCTCAAAATCAATGTCATTCACACTCATCACTTGAATTTAGCAGTTCAGTTGCTTATGATGTTTTATGTCCATGCAGTCCGGTGTTGTAACACTGTCAAATTGGCATCCTCTTTTTAGACATGCCTTGCTGTATTCTTGGTGTTCCTGCCTTGTTAAACTAGGGGTGGTCTCTATGCTTGATGAAACTGCTACAGTTATAGACACAAGAGACTGTAGAAACTGAATATGGAGCAACACACCGAATGTTAGAAAAACTCAATGAATCAGACAGCATTAATGGACAGAAGTGAGCAGTCAACTTTTTGGGTCGAGACACTCCATCTGGAGAAGGTGAAGGATCCATGGCATAAATCACATTACTTACATAAAATTCTGATGCTGTAATTTGTTAAGCACTTCCTTAAGAATTTTCTATGCTCCAGCCTAGTCTCCTTGGCTTGAGAATGCCATCTTAGTTATACACGGTAGATATTTTAGGACTTTATTTCTTTATGGACTGACACATTTTCTAGACTAGCTTTATCTCATGGAAGTTATGTCCATGTATAACAACAGTCAGATGGTTTTCACTGCTTGAATCATGCATGTGGCATGGAGCAATTATATCGTACTATAATATTGAGAAGCTGCAGAAACTGCAAAAAAAATCTAACGAGGTATTTATTAGCTAGTTCTCTATGAACTGTTCTATTCATTATATTCTCACTGACCTGGCAGTCCCACAAAGCTACACCGTCCTGCCTGCTTTGGGAACTAAAGCTGTTGACTGATTATTATGTTGGATCCTCTTCAACACTGTTGTTCTCTAATTTGTATTATATTTTTCTCCTCCATATCTGGATTAAGAGTCTATGGAACTAGTGCTCAAGAAATACATATTGAGTATGCACTCAAACCTCTCCAAGTTGTTCCACAGACCTTCTGGCTGGTACTCAGAGGGACCTAGGTAAATTGGAACATATGTGATGGTATTGCGTTTGATGACCATGAAGTTTTAAACACAAAGACCTTAAGCTCTATCTGATATAGATGGCTACGTGTACTCTCACTAAAGAGAGATTATATTGTAACTACCCAATCGTCAAAAACTAGTTCACTTCCCTGTTTATTCTCCTTTGAGAGTTTAGCTGCCGATACCCACTTTTTGAACAGAGTGTTCCTCCCCTCCCAACCAAGGAGAAGATACCTCCAGCTAACAAAATAGTTTAAACACAGACCATTTATTTTCAATGATATATGTTTAAGTCCAAACAATATTTTTAAAATACATTTAAAACTCACATGGGATTTCTACCTCATAAAAGATTTCTAAATTACAAACCATTTTGAAAACAGAGAATTTCCAAAATATGGTGCCATTCCTATTAATTAAAAAGACATACCAATGATGCCGATGAACGAATTGCCTGTCACAGAAATTGAAGCCCGAAAAATAGATTCAAGTTGGCTCCATGTTTCTGTCATTCTTCTTGATGTAATTTAACCGTTCCTAAAAAGCTTGAACTGCTCTCTACATATACAGTATGTGATTTTTCTGCCACTTGGGTGACATTCATATGTATATGGTATTTCCTCAGATACCCTTTATAAACAAATTGTCTAAAAGCTTCTTGGAAACACAGATCCCAGGTACCCACAATCAATGCTTTGAAACAGCATCTTCCAACTTATGAACACATTGGCCTTCTGATATGCTAAGTGATATTATCCATCTGGTCTGCAAGCTTCCTTGAGCTAAATAACATAGCTAGTGCTGCCTGTTTGAAACAAGTCTAATTAACATACCATTATCTTATATTGCACCTCCAGATGCTCTTTTTTATATATTTTTTATAGACAGTCAATCTGTTTGCAAAGCTGCCCTTTCAACTTACAATTGATCATTGCTTGGCAACACACACAAAATGCTGGGACTTGGCAGGTAGGGACTTAGGCAGCATCTATGGAAAAGAAAAAACAGTCGATATTTCAGGCTGAGACCCTTCTTCAGAAGCAAGGTGGAGATGTCAGAATAAAAAGGAGGAGAGAGGGGAAGGACGACTAGCCAGAAGGTAAGAGGTGAAGCCAAGTGGGTGAAAAAGATTAAGGGCTGGAGAAGAAAGAATCTGATAGGAGAGGAGAATGGACCATAGGAGAAAGGGAAGGAGGAGGGGACCCATGGGGAAGTAATAGGCAAGTGAAAAGAGGTAAAAGGTCAGTGTGGAGAATGGGGGGGGGGGTCAGGGAATTTGTTTACTGGAAGGAGAAATTGATATTCATGCTATCAGGTTGGAGGCTAATCAGACAGAATATAAGATGTTGCTCCTCCACACTGAAGGTGGCCACATCTTGGCACAGGAGGAAGCCATGGATCGACACGTTGGAACAGGAATGGGAATTAAGATGTTTGGCCACTGGGAAGTCCCGCTTGTAGCAGATTGCGCTTAGGAACTTGACAAAGCGCACCTCCAATTTATGACAGGTCTCACCAATGTAGGGGAGTCCTAGGAGCACCAGGTACAACAGACGACCGCAGCAGAGTTGCAGGTGTAATTTTGCCTCACCTCGAAGGACTGTTTGGGGCCCTGAATGGAGGTGAGGGAGGAGGTGTATGAACAAGTGTGGTACTCAGGCTGCTTGCAGGGTCAGTGCCTGGTGAGAGCTTAGTGGACGAACGGACAAGGGAATCATGGAGGGTGTGATCCCTGCAGAAAGCGGAGATTTGGTGGAAGTTATGAAGGATAATGTATTGGATGCAGAGATTGTTGAGGTAGCAGCTAAGTAGGGACTCTATCACTATTAAACCAATGAGAAGATGGGGTGAATGAGATGTACGGGAAATGGAGGAGATGCAGATGAGGGCACTATCAATAGTGGAGGAAGGGAAACCTCGTTCTTTAAAGGAGGACATCTCTGATGTCCTGAAATAGAAAGCTCCCTCCTGGGAACAGACTCAGCAGAGGTGAAGAAACTGAGAAAAGGGAATAACATTTTTATAGGAGATAGGGTGGGAAGAGGTATAGTTAAGATAACCATGGGGATCCGTAGGTTTGCAAAAGATGTCGGTTGACAGTTTGTCTCCAGGGATGGAGGCAGAGAGATCGAGAAAGGGGAGGGAGGTGTCAGAGATAGACAAAATGAATTTAAGGGCAGTGTGGAAGTGGGAGGCAAAGTTGATAAAATTGATGAGCTCAGCATGAGTGCATGAAGCATTGCAGTTATCAGTATAGCAGAGGAAGAGCTGGGGAGAATAACCAAGGAAGGCTTTGAGCGTAGACTGTTCTACATGGCCAATGAAGAAGCAGACATAGCTATGACCCATGCAAGTTTCCATGGGTACCCATCGAGCAAGGAGACTGTGTGAGGAGCTGAAGGAAAGATTGTTCAGGGCGAAGACCAGCTGTGCCAGACAGAGGAGGGTAGTATTGGAGGGGGATTCGGTTGGTTCTTTTGTCAAGAAAGAAGTGGAGAGATTTGAGGTCTTCTTGATAGGGGATAGGAGTGTATAGGGACTGAACATCCATAGTGAAGATGAGGAGGTTAGGGCTAGGGAATTTAAAGTTACTGAGGAGATCAACTACATGAGAAGTGACACGGATGGATGTAGGTTTGAAGTAACTGAACCAAGGGAAATAGAATGGAATTGAGATATGAGGACAGGAGTCCAGTAGGGCTGGATCATGTGGAGACAATAGGCCTACCCAGACAGTCCAATTTGTGGGTCTTGGTTAGGAGGTAGAAGCAAGCAATGTGGGTAACTTGGTGGCAGTAGTTGGGTGTTTTCCAGAGAGGATGAGGTCAGTGACAGTGTCAAGACAGTTTTCTGAAGGATTGGAATGGGAACCTTCTTGAGGGGTAGGTATGAGAGAGGGTTTCACTGAACTCCCATCGAAGAGAAGGTTTAAACATCTTCAGGGTAGGCATCCGTCGAGGAGACTTTGCAGTGGAGTAATCAATCACAAGCACAAAAGTGTCTGTCAATGCTGGAAATCCAAAGCAGCACACAAAACGCTGGAGGAACTCAGCAGGTCATGCAGTGTCTATGGAAAAAAATAAACCATCAATATTTCAGGCTGAGACCCTTATTACTTGCCACTTGATTAATGCTTACCATTTACATTAAAAACTGGCTTCAATTTATGACCAGCAACTAAACAAGGAATATAAGCTGGAAGCTTATCATATTCAAAAACAACCCTTTGATCGCTAGAAGTGTTAGCTGCTGTGTTAAGAAAGCCAAACTAATTTAATCTCAGCTTGGCTGTCATAAGCCACAGTCTCAAAATAAGGGCCCAACTATTCAAGATAAATGTGAACAGAATACTTTCACCCACAGGTCTGTGAATCATTGGATAAATATGATCCCAAGAGAACTATAGAGGCTCAGTCACTGAGTATATTCAAAAGAGAATCAAGAGTTTTGGAAATTAAAAGAATGAGAGAAATGCAGGAAAGTAGTACTGAGGCCAAAAAAAATCAAACACGATCTGTTTGAATAGCCGAGAAAGCATGCAGGGTGAACATTCTGGTCCTGCAACATTCACCCTGTATGCTTACATTCTTACGTACTTTGCCCATACTTAGATCTCCATTGAAATGAAGTACATCTATTAGATCTTCCCAATCCATTTTTGCTAACCACAATTACTAACAAATCCTTCACCATTCCTTGCACTGCCATTACACTATACCTCACCAGGAACCAGGACCTGTGAACGGTGGGCATGGTTTATCAGTGGAATAGCATAGGATAACTGCTCACACTTGTGGGTGACCTATCAACAAATGATTTGTCTTTCATCCATTCTCGCAGGAGAAGCATTGATTTTATCAGTCATCACACGTAGGCCATGCTGCTGGCCTACATTTATTAGTGGGGAAGGTGCCGTTATTTTCCAGATAGACTTGCAGCTTCGCAGTCTGTGGAGTGACCCTGCATAGTCACATTGTTCTAGGCTTTTCTGCTGTAGGAGCCACATATCTGTTCTCTATCTCCTTTGTATTTTGTGTTGCAGGGTTTATTACGTTTATTATGATAACTAGTCCCATGAGCGGCGGTGCGGTAAGGTGAAAGGAATAAGTTACGTGTAGTTTGCAGCTTGGAACCGGCAGAGGTCATATCTTTCGCTGACTGTTGAGGTAACGCTGAATAGTGCTTAGCTTACACTTGGGTACTTTTAAGTTCATTGCTTTAAGATGGTATGTTTGCTAATTGTTAATAAAGGATCGAATCAAGGATTTGACTTTCGGAGCAATCATTGGAGCTGGGGGCACATCATGGAAGTATAACAAGTCTGTAGCGGTTGCGGGCTGGCGGCAATTGTTTCGGTTTGGTTTTGCCACCGTACCAGCCTTTAGCACCCTTGAGAACTTTGACTTTTCACTTCTGACACTTTACGATGCGACACTGGATAAAGGCAGAGGTGTAACCATTACTGTTCTCTTCCATGTGACCAAAATCCACACTGCAGAATCTGTCCTCACCTGAAGTAGCCCCACATTTTTGAAAGCCAATTCCTAAGGGAATTCTGTCTTAGTGTTAATAAACAGATACGTTCTTCACCTTTGGATTTTTGTTTGAAAATTTTCCATCATCCTTGCTTAAAAGTTTAAATCAATATGTAAATATACATTTTTATCAGTAGTTCGCTAGTAGAGACTAGTAGTAGTAGTGAACTGCAGAAGGCAATACATAATATCCTTGGATGTGTTGTTCATTAATGTTAATGGCTCATTTCACTTTATGTTTCTATGTACATGATAAACAAATCTGAATCTGAGATATGAAAATAATTATCCAAAGTTCCATAATTTTCAGATTATTTTTTTGCTGGTTACCATTGTAAACTAACTCTAACCTTCAGAACTGGTAGAGTTTCATGTCCATTTCCCTTCTGGTATCTCTATGCTGCATGGGAAAATTTAGGTCAGCGCTTTGAATAATAATTTGTATTGATTTAGGGGCAAAGTACCACCTGAACTTTTTAATCACATTGTTGCCCTGATTCACCCACATTCTCCAGTGAGGTTCCAGACATCCGGTATTATTGTTGATAAAGCTAGTTTATCACACACTCTCTCCTTTTCTCTTTGTGCTGTTGGAATGAAGAAACATACCATTTCTCATGCTGTTTTTATATTCAGGTCTGAGTATCACAATTGCACTACTTCAATTAACCCCTTTCCCACTAGCAATTGGGTCTGTATGTATGCTTATCAGAAAAGGTTAAATGTTTAAAATATATTCCTACAACAGCAAGTCCATTGACATTTGTTATCTTTATATATTAAGCTTAATCTACTGAGGGGTAAAGGATATTTTTTCAATTTATAAAAATAGTGCTTTGTAAGATTGAATATTATAAAAAAAATAAGCAAGAAATCAGTATCTAAGACTGACAAGTAAGTCTCTCTTTAATACTTAAATGGTTGTGTAATAATTTGGAATCTGTTACTGTAATGCTGCTGCAGTCTTCAAAATATTATCTCCACATCATATCCAAAGTTAAATAATTAAATACTTCCAGTATTTATCTTCTTATCCATGGTCTAAAGTAACCTCAGACTTAACCCTGAAAATAATTTCCAGCCTTGGGTGTAATATACATATGCACTTTTCTTTCCAATTAGAAACTGAATCTTTAAGTTAATTTTTAGCTTGACATTGATATGCTGTTTTTCATAAAAGCCTAATTACACAATATGTACACTTTGGCATTCATTTCTGTCCTAGTGGCTTTCTCAAATGATGTTTGTAAAATTTGCAATTTCATATTACAGCTTAAAAATTAAAAACTGCAGGAGGCTAGCATTAAAATGAGAATTCATTTCAGGGAAAGCCCCATAGACAAAATTCACCCTAATAGAATTGTGCATAAGGGGCTGCAAATCATGATCTATTGTTACACAGGGGAAGGCTTGTCAAAACCAGTATTGTTGGCCTGTAGTTGTATTCACAGTATTAAAACCATCAGTGAAGTCACTGTGGGGAAAAAAATTGAACATTATCAAAGAACAGTAAATTAGCAAGAAATTAAAGCATATATTTTTGCATTTTCAAAACAAAAGGTCTCTTTATTAGAAACCTTTCTTCAGCGACTTAATATTCATAGCACTAATTTGCATAACTAAATCAATTTCCACTGGTGAGAAAAGAACAAAGTTTTCTTTAATTTTTTTCCTTTCAATGAGCTCCATAATTTTTGATTAAAATTTTATACTACTAGTTGAGCAGTGTAAGGAGTTTAACCTCATTATTTAGGAAGAAACCCAGCTACAGAAAAAATATATCTCCTTAAAAATCGTCACTGATCCAAAACAGGCAATGGCCTTGTGGGTTTATTCAGCGCTGCATTCTTTCTTCTGATATATTTTATTTTTATTTTGCAATTACACACCATCTAATATATCCTATAACACCAGCATCAAAAATCAAAAATGCTAGAAAGATTTGAAAAATAGATTTTAATGATTATTTTAGATTTTATGTCAAAGTTGTTTCTAAGGAACAATGGTAAGTATAATAAATTACTAAAAATCAAAAGGTTCTTGCTTTTCATGTGTGGAATAGAATTACTGTCAATCTCCTATGTGATTAAGCTAACTTTTGCAAAACAAATTCTATTTCCATTATTATTACCAGAATTTGAAGATAATGAGAATTATTCTTCAGTGTATGAATAACCTGTAGAATTTTGAACAGTGTTGAAAATATGAAAAAATGCATTTATTAGACAGCTGAATTACATTGTTACAAAATATGAAAATAGTAAAATATCATCACAAATCACTGGAAAATTGCACTAGATAACTAAATGTTTATTAGTTTCTTTACCACAAGATTTGCTCCTGGTTCAGTGCATTAACCTGCAATGAAATGGTCCTGTATGATTTAAAATGCCGCTGGAATTATAGCAAAAATAATAATGTTAGCATCAGCAATCATTCTTAACACTAAAACATTCTGCAAGAACAAGTTTTTGAATGATATTTTTGTCAGAGATGCCAGAAGAAAAAGTGAATGCGTTCGTGCAAATGGGCCCCCTCATTTACATTTAGCACATTGTGACATGCTGGTGAATTACAGGAAATATACATCTCACTCATCAATAAAACAGCAAAGGATAGGAAAGGACAGAAATAAAATGATTACTTCCTGATTACTTAATGATGTACATTTTTCATGTTTTATCGTAACAGACAGGCCTATTCCTAGATCCTAGAAGACTGTTGCTAACCTAATTATTCAGGCAAGCTTCCATTTTGAATTATAGGGTTTAACAGGTGTGATGAATACAATGTCACAGTATATTATGAAATGATATTAGTAAATTCATAATGGAGCTTTGTTGCTTGACCTTATTGTTTATATTCCTGTTCAAGTCGTTTCACTGAATTTTCTCTACACCAGTGGTGTCATACTGATGTAATTTTAAGTTTCATATGGGAAAAGGTACAAAAATATAATTTTCTGTCACAGTATGCCAAATATTTCCGGTCACCAATAAAGCATGGTTAAAAGTAACATAAAATATATATGTTTTAGAAGTAGGTTTCAATATTCGGTAAAACAATCCCTGCTGAATTACCATTTAATGTTACTCTTTTATAATTGGCTCTAAGCCTGCTTTTAAAGCATCACAATGATAGGAAGAATAAACATTAAAATAGGCAATGAGATAACTGACAAATTAACAGAAAAAGACTGATTAAAATATAAACAGTAAACGTTTTCTAATTGTGCATTACAAAGGGTTGTTTTAGGAATAGGCTTTCACTCTGATTTTGTAGAAAGAATGCAGGAAATACTCAGAAGGTTAGGCAGCTCTTTTGGAGTAAGATAAACAGAGGAGCATGTTTCTGTTCGAGGACCTTGCGTCCATAAATCTGGATCATGTTTAATCTCACTAGAATAGCTAGGCAAGTACAATATACATAAATGATGCTATATATTTCAGTCATTACCTTATCATGACTATGTACATGATGGTTAGTTACACTTCAGATTATTTACACTTTGCATGACAATTTTTCTTTATATTCTGGCAACCAATATGACCTGAAAAAAATTGCCTGTTATGTTACCTTCTCAATTAACCTTAACTTGTTCTTCATAACTTCAATGTTTTAACTACACGTTCTTCTTCTTATGTGGAATTGCATCCTTCACCCATTTCAATTCATCAGACTCAAGACCTGGTTAGGTCCTTTTAGCTGTGAGAATGACTCACATTGAGCATGTCTGGTGGGAGTATGCAATCAAAATACTATTTATTGTTCAAAGTGCTATTCAAATGAAAGCTTTCTGGAAGGTCAAAGGCTTTAGATGCTCAATAAATCAGTATGTTAGAAATCATCACGGGAAACTTTTTGTCTCACTTATGTTTAAGGATGTATAAATAGAGAGTCAGGCATTACCCATAATGCAAATTGATTCAATTCCAATGGCACTTTCAGTTCTCTAATAGTGTTAGTTCTATACCTAATTCCTAAGTGAACTAACTGGTGATTATATCTGCCTAGCGTTTAAATATATCAACATCAGATTCAGAAAAAGACATTTAGTTTATTCCGTTCTTGGGTAAAATAAAAGTAAATGAATCTGTCGCAGTAACTTGCTCTTCTTTAATATTGACCTTTCTGGTTTTTCAAGGGAATACTTCTTAATGGTATTATCAATATCTTTTAAAACACAATCCAGTCCTCTTGTCCACTTTATGATTTTTAAAATTATAATACTGAAAGGGCAAATGAGTTATGTTAGTCATTTAGCCTTTTCACATTTTCAAAATGTGAAAATAGAAATAATGTAGTTAAAATTCCATTTCCAGTCTTTGATTTTATTGCAATAATTATCAAATTCAAGAGCATTCAGACTTGTCTGTTTTTTTGTCACAGTGAGGTCTGTTCTGACTACTTTTCCAAGTTGTAGGATGATGCTGTTAAGTAAGCACAGGATGAAGCAAGTTAAGATTCGTCTAAAATTATCAGTGTTGTCACATTACTTTAGCGATTGGCAGGGAAGGATATTCAGTTCTTACACTCCCATTCTGATGACAATTACGCTCAAGATTCAAGGTTGTTTATTGTTATCCTTCAGTATATAAGTGTGTATGAATGAACCATTGCTACTCTAGTTCCAATGCAGCATAAAAATGCAATAAAAATGTAATAAATATAAATACATACGATTAGCTTATCAGAATCAGAGTCAGAATCAGGTTTATTATCACCAGCATGTGACATGCAATTTGTTAACTTAGCAGCAACAGTTTAATGCAAAGCATAATCTAGCAGAAAAAATAATAATAAAATGAAAGAAATAATACATAAACAAGTAAATCAATAACGTATATTGAATAGATTAAAAAACATGCAAAAACAGAAATACTGTATATTAAAAAAGAAGCGAGGCAGTGTCCAAAGATTCAATGTCCATTTAGGGATCAGATGGTAGAGGGGAAGAAGCTGTTCCTGAATCACTGAGTGCGTGTCTTCAGGCTTCTGTACCTCTTAACAGTGAGAAAAGGGCATGCCCTGGGTGCTGGAGTTCCTTAATAATGGATGCTGCCTTTCTGAGACATTGCTCCCTAATCATGTCCTAGCTAATTTATAGGCTAGTACGCAAGATGGAGCTGACTAGATTTACAACCTTCTGCAGCTTCTTTCAGTCCTGTGCAGCAGCTCCTCCATACCAGACAGTGATGCAGCCTGTCAGAATGCTTTTCATTGTACAACTATAGAAGTTTTTGAGTGTATTTGTTGTGCCAAATCTCTTCGAACTCCTAGTAAAGTATAGCCGCTGTCTTGCCTTCTTTATAATTAAATTGATATGTTGGGACCAGGTTAGATCCTCAGAGATCTTGACATGCAGGAACTTGAAGCTGCTCCCTCTCTCCACTTCTAATCCCTCTATAAGCATTGATATGTGTTCCTTCGTCTTACCCTTCCTGAAGTCCACAATCTGCTCTTTCATCTTACTGACGTTGAGTGCCAGGCTGTTGCTGCGGCACCATTCTACTAGTTGGCATATCTCACTCCTGAACACCCGCTCGTCACCGCCTGAAATTCTACCAACAATGGTGGTATCGTCAGCAAATTTATAGATGCTACTGGAGCTATGTTTAGCCACACAGTCATGTGTATATAGAGAGTAGAGCAATGGGCTAAGCACAGATCCCTGAGGTGCACTAGTGTTGATTGTCAGTGAGGAGGATATGTTATCACCAATCAGGACTGTGGGAATGATGGTTTTAAGTGCTGAGCTATAGTTGGTGAACAGCATCCTGATGTAGGTGTTTGTGTTGTCCAGGTGATCTAAAGCCATGTGAGGAGCCATTGAGATTGTGTCTGCTGTTGACCTATTGTGGCGGTAAGCAAACTGCAATAGGTCCAGGTCCTTGCTGAGGCAGGAATTCACTCTACTCAGAACCAACCTCTCAAAGCATTTCATCACTGTCAATGTGAGTGCTACTGGGTGATCGTCATTAAGGCAGCCCATATTTTTCTTCTTAGGCACTTATATACATGGACTGGTTTTTTGTATATAAAGTGACGGTATCAATTATTTTCAACTAAATGAAAATTGTACAAAAATAATAAAAAAGTTGGAAAAGCAAATTTATTTGTGTCAATAATGCATACGGTTATCCAATGAGGAAGGCATATTCTGTTGCAAAAGCTTCCACTGCAGATGTAGTTGCCACAAAGCCTCTGTGCAGAGACATCCAACACAGTGCAGTGTTGCCAAGTAATAGACGACTTCATTCAGTTTTAGATTGGCAGCACAATATCAGACATGGATTGCCTGACTTTACACATTCATGATTCTGTGCAAGTGTGTATCATCTGGAAGATCTGACCATGTGCTCTGGATCATCAGACTCTTCTGCGAAGAGGCAACGTGACCTTGTTAAAGTCAGAATACAGGAAGGAGGCAGAGAGCCTAGTGATGTGATGTCATGGCAACAGTCTTTTGCTCAAAAACAAAAAATCAGAAGAACCGGTCATTGACTTCAGGAAGGAAGCAGCATACATCAACGGCCCTGTTTACATCAACGGTGCTGAGGTTGAGAGGTGGAGTACCTGGGATTCCTAGAAATGAACATCCAACCACGATAACACCATTACCAAAAAAACTCACCAGCATCTCTACTTCCTCAGGAGGATTTGAACCTCACTAATTTTTATTGATGCACTATAGAAAGCATCTTATCTGGGTGCATCACGGCTTTGGTGTGGCAACCTCGTTGCCCAAGACCACAAGAAATTGCAAAGTCATGAACACAGTTCAGCAGATCACTGAAACTAGCTTCCTCAGCATGGACTCTGTCTGTACCTCTTAATGCCTTGGTAAAGCTGCCTGCATAATCAAAGGCTCCACCCATCTCAGACACTCCCTCCTTCCATCAGACATAAGATACAAAAACCCGAAAACCTGTACACCAGGCTCAGGAACAGCTTCTATCCCACTGATATAAGCATATTGAACAGTTCCTTAGCACAATAGGATGACCTCACAATCTATCTTGCATCTTACCTTCTACCTGCACTATAGGGCTCTGTAACTGTTACACTTCATTTTGCACCCTGTAATTGTTTTACCTTGAACCACATCAATGTACTATGGTAATGTATTGATGTATATGAATGATCTGCAAGACAGGCTTTTCACTATAGCTTAGGATGTGCAACAATCATAAACCAATTTACCATTTTGTTCTCCGGGCGTGCATCCTGAAGTACTGGCAGGCTAGATGCACTGGGCTTGGTTTTTTACTTTCCACTGGAGCCCTATCCCAACTCTTGTTTCTCTTTTCCTCGATCTCTACCTCTAGTGCTTTGACAACTGCATTGAAACTCTAACTTCCTGTTCACAGACAAATTTTTCTGCAGTACAAAACCTTTGCACACAGTGTAGTTATGTCCTTCCAGTGGCTGACCCGAGGTTAATGCTGACCAAATAATGACACAGTTATAAAGTGTGGAAAGTGGCCATTTGGCCCTCTGAATCGATGTTGTTCATCAAACACCCATTTACACTATGCTGCAGCATTGTTATTCTCCCACAATATCCATCATAATCCCCCCAGAAACAATCACACTTCGGGACAGTTACTCTATCAACTGCATGCCTTGAGAGTGTGGGAAGAAACCAGAGCATTCTGAGAAACTCACGGTCAAAGGGAGAATACACATACTCTGTTCAGCTGAGAAGATCAGGATTGAAGCTGGGTTACTGGATCAGTGAGGTAGCAGTTCTAATATCTGTGTCACTGTCTAGATACCGAGCTCTTAGTCAGAGGCATTTCTGGCATTTTAATTCCCCCAAGTAATCTAAACCTGCTCTCAGAAACCACAGCATAGTGATTTCATTTTACAAGAGTACTATTTTCATTTTACACCGTTCTACTTCTTCTAGGGATTATGTTTGAATAGGAGCTCCGTCAATTGCTATCCATCCAATGAGACAATAAATTACAGCACATTATTCTGCGTGCTTCAGACAGCTAGTTTCTCTGAGTGGCTTCCCAAATCAATCAAGCATGTGCAATCAGTTTAGAAGTGGATTATCACAAATTTTAAAATCTTTCTCTATGAGGAAAGCAATGAAAGCCTGTAGTTTGCAGTCAATATGGAAGGAATAGCCTTCAGAGGTGTCAACTTTTCTCAGAAAGCTGCCCACTAAGATTCATTGATCTGCGTGCTGTGAATTTTCTCTTTATCAATGTTGTTTACTGGCAAGAGGATCCCGCGATCATCAACAGTTTTAGAGATAAGTTAATTAAAAAGACAACAGATTGCACAGCAGGTAGTTAAAAACTATTATTTTAAACACTTTACATTAAGGAAAACAAACATTGGAACATAAACATAAAATTAAGATTAAGATGAAAACGTTAAAAGATTAATCTAATTTTACTACATTGAATCCATAATATTTTATGTGCCAGTATTAAATGAAAGAAATTACAATCTATACTTATGTTGTTAGATTATTTTTGGACCAGAGAGATCAAAGAAATTATTGCTCACTTTTAAAACACACTTAAACCTCAAACAAAAATTCATATTTTCAAGCAACACACACAAAATCTGGAGGAACTCTGCAGGCCAGGCAGCATCTATGGAAAAGAGTAAATGGTCGATGTTTTAGGACGAGACCCTTCATCAGTTCTTTTCCTATTTCCCCTTTTTATCCAATCACCATTTTCCATTGTTTATCCAAGAGAATTCTGCATTGCAATACACCCCATAAAGGAGCAGGGAGACACTGAAAAGCTTTCTAGAATTTTGCATTTAATTGCAAATATGTAGTCCCTAAAGTTTCTGTATATTTTGTAATGTAATGATATTGATAAGTTTATCATCATGTTGTGTATGTGGCCTGGCTACGTAACAATGCTATTAATAAAAACGCTGGAGACGGGAGCTAAGTTTCATGGCTCTTTACTGGCAGAATCCAAACTTGGCACACACGTACAGATCAACATGCACCGAATAACGCACGCTCAATATGTACCTAATAGCACATTCAATGATCATTGCTAAAACATAAAGTAGTCCCTTATTACCCTGTAGGCTATACGGTACACTCCTCCCCTTTTATTTTAATAGTGTATCAACTTTTTTTTACTAGGGCACTATGCTAAACAAATATGTTTACCCTTAACATACAAATGCCTACCATTTGTTTACTTAGTAACTTAATAATATCAAATTATAAAAAGCCTTTTTTTTACTTTTGGTCTAAGATCCACTTATAACTCAAGTCTCGGGGGGGGGGGTCTTCTCTGCCTCTCCGGGTAACGTCTGTCAATAACTTGTTTGTTTTAATACAGATTTCCATATAAAAGTCATGAAAAGTTGACCTCTGAGCATAGGGAGTTAAGAGGATGTGTGCCTCCAACTTGCTATAAGTTCTAGGCAGCAGATCGCCTCCATATAATGAAGACTGCTCTGTGCAGCTGTTCTAGATATATACGCATCTTTGTGCTAACACTTGTCTTCCTTACCCATATCACATTTGATCCAACTGAGCTAATTACACAGTCAATCTTTGTATTCTCTTTAGATTCCAAATAGATAGCCTGACCTTTATGATACCATCTCTGATCGTAATATAACTTTCCATCTTCTATTTGTGCTTCATACCTTTGTGCTGGTGATTTAGCAGGAGCGCTGGGAAGATGCTCAGGAGAAGATGGAGATGCTGGTCTTTTCGGAGATTTAAGCTTATTGAGAGTTTGCAGATCTTCCATTATCTGTGCATCTGTTAAAAAGTAATTTAACTGCACAGGTGCAAGTTTTCGTCTTTTGTTTGTAATTGGAACAGGGTCATTAGGTCTCCTCCTTAGTTTCCTAGTCATTATTGGCTTTACCTCCATAGAATCTCCTGTGAGTTCCATTGAATGAGCGGGGATCTCATAGAAACATTTTGAATGTTGAAAGTGTTGGAAAGGCTGTTTCCCTTGGTGGGTGAGTCTAGGACAAGAGGCCAGAGTCTAAGAATTAGAGGGTACCCAGTTAAAACAGAGATGAGGAGAATTTTTTTTAGCCAGAGGGTCGTGGATTTATGGAATTCATTGCCACATACAGCTGTGGAGGCCCGATCATTGAGGGTGTTTAAGGAGGAGACTGATAGGTATCTAATTAGTCAGAGTATCAAGGGATATGGGAAAAAAGCTGGAAATTGGAACTAGAAAGAGAGAATAGTTTAGCTCATCTTGGAGTGGCGGACCAGACTCAATGGGCTGAATGGCCTACTTCTGCTCCTCTGTCTTGTGATCTTGTGATCTGTGAAGTTGTAGGCAAGACAATTCACTTTCGTCTGAGTCATTTTCATCAGAACTGTTTTTTTTCATTTTGTGTACATTGTTTTTTTTTCTTTCTGGTGTTTCTTGTTTCTCTGTATTTTGTCCTTTTTCTGCTGTTTACTAGCTTTGCATACTCTACCAGTGTGGCCCTGTTTGTCACAGCTTCTGCATTCTTTGTCTTTAAACCAACAGTCATCAGGGTCATGTGACATGTTCCCACAAAGGTAACATTTCTTTCCTTCATTTCTGTTCAGTGACATTTTATTTGTAGCATATTCCAGAGATTTTTGTTGTATCTCTGAAGTACCCAGTGCTGCTGTTTCCGCTGAGTTTACCATGTTCAGCACCTTTTCTAATGTAAGGTCTTTTTCACCCAGGGGCTTCTTCTGTGTGGTTTCACTGTGCATGCCACACACTAACCTGTCCCTCAATGCATCCAATAGACCCGCTCCAAATTGACAATGTTCTGACAACTTGCACAATTCAGCACAATATTCAGAAATGCTATCATTTTTGCTCTGACTCTGTTTGTGAAATTTAAATCTTTCAGCAATGGTTTGGGATATAAATGCTGTTGGAGAGTGTCTACTATTTGCTTGAATGTTTTGTCAGCTGGCTTTTCAGGGGTTAATAAGCTCCGTAGCAGCTCGTATGTCTTTGCTCCCATAATACTGAGTAAGACGCTGGCTTTCTTTTCATCATAAACACTGTTAGCCTCACAATAAAACTCCACTCTCTCAATGTAAGTTGCTCAATCTTCAATGCCACTATCAAATGCTGTAATGGTTCCAATCATCGTTATCTTTGTTATGTTAATTTAACCCTGTTCTCCCCTTGTTTTCTTTTTGACTCATGTGTCCTTTTTCCTAGCGCCACGAGCGCACTCCATCTAAATGTGTGTATTACTCCTTTTTATCTCTCTTCTGGGGCAGTCAGACCCTCAGCCCCTGGGGGTCAGTGCCAGCTGTGGTCTCGCCTGGATGTGCTGCAGCTCCGACTGTGTCTCTTGATCTCCTGATGTTCCCAACCCCGTCTGTACTCCTGTTTCCTTTCAGACTCATGGCCTTGCTCTGCCTCCTTCTCCCGCTCCTTGGCTCATTCCTTGTGCTCTTCTTCCGAGTGTCATTATCAATTAAAACAAGGCGTTCCAATATGATGTAGGTTCATTAACTTCGTCGCCAATTTGTTGTGTATGTGGCCTGCCTTCACAACAATGCTATTAATAAAAACGCTGGAGTCGGGAGCTAAGTTTCATGGTTCATTCCTGGCAGAATCCGAACTTGGCACACACGTACAGATCAATACGCGCCTAATACTGCATGCTCAATATGCACCTAATAGTGCATTCAATGACATGTTACTAAAACATAAAGTAGTCCCTTATTATATTGTAGGCTATACAGTACACATCACAACAGCCACAAGTTTAATTTTAAATGTAATTTTGTAAACTTTCCATCCTTCATAATTCAGGATCACATTTTCTGTGTCACACTTTAGGGGTGATGGCTCTTTAAACACATTTATGCATTATGCGGCAATCTGATTGAAATTTCATAGTCATGAACATCTTTGAAAATGATGATGAATTGGGGATTCAAGTTTAAGATTAGCAGCTGAGCAAAAATGAAAATTTGAGTGAGAGCTGATAATCATAGGTCTTTATTCATAAGACAATTTTTACAATAGTGCATTTTAACCTTACCTTTAAAATTCCCTATTGTGTCTGCATTAATGGCCTCAATCAAAGTCTCAGTATCAAAGAAGCCTAGATTGGAATTGAAATTTACCACCACGAGTAGCAGAGTGTTAAAACTATTTCTGCAATTGCTAGGATTATACAGTGAAGAAAGATCTTGGCAACTATACGTATGATTCTCAGATGGTAGCACTCTTTAAAGTCTGCTCTTCTAAGTCTTTTGAAAATCATCAGTGGAATTAATTTTTTTTCTTCTGCAACGCCTCACAAGGTAATCGAGATAGTTCCTGCATTATACTTCACTGAAAGGTTGATAGGAAGCGATCTACGTCCAGACAATTCAGAAACAATTGTTTACATCACAATTTAATATTTACACCAAAGATTAAAATAAATCCATAAGCAGATTGATAAAATAGTGGAATATGGAATAAAATGTCAGATTAATATAATGTTGATAAATGAGGGGCTGTACTATGTTGGTAAAATCAGCATTATTAAAATATAGAAAACACAGCAGTGTGTAAGAGGGGATGCTTTTAATTTCCTGAGATATTGTCCTGGATCTTGGAATGATATTGACATTCTCCCATTTAACTTTCAGCGACTTCTGCATTGCCGCATGTGAGTATGCAAATGTGAACCACAAACACTAGCGTCTCAAAGGTGCTGTCGGGGATTTGCTGCTGTTTGGTGAGCTACATTCTGGCAGTGGAGTCCCCAAGAATTTCAGCATGGGAGCAAGGAATTACAGTGGGGAATCTGCACATAAATTCTGCATCATGTTGAACCATTTTTATTGGAGGAGATTGACTGTAAGGTACTGAATGATTTGTTAACATGTTTTAAATTGTTTATTTAAAATGGTGCTTTTAAACTTTAGCTTTTTAGGATTTAATTTGTTTTTAACATTCTGAATTTTTAGAGCATTTGAATCACTTTGAGTTGTTTTTGAATGATCTTTGAATACTTTGAAGCTTTAGAATACTTGAAACATTCTGTAAGGTCCAGTCTTTATTAGATGTAGCTAACTTAGCTGGGATAATCTAATTACATAGATCACAGAACATAGAACAATACTGCACAGTTCAGGCCTTATGGCCCATGATGTTGTGCCAACCTTTCAAACCGACTCTAAGACCAATCATAGTTTCAAAGGTTCATTTTTATAATCAAAGTATGCATGTAGAATACAGCTCTGAGATTTGTCTTCTCCAGCCAGCCACAAAATACATTAAAAACATGGAGAAATACAGAAAAATCTACATAGACTTCCATTTTTCTACCATCTATGTGCTTAGTCTCTTAAACGTCTGTAACGTATCTGCCTCTATCACTAGCCCTGCAAATACGTTCCATGTACCCTGTGTAAAAAACTTAACTCCAACATCCCCCCTATACTTTCCTCCGATTACCTTAAAATGATCCCACCCCCTGGCATTAGCCATTTCCACCATGGAGCAAGTCTCTGGGTAGCCATTCAATTCATGCCTCTTATCATCTTGTACACCTCTGTCAACTCACCTCCATCCGTCTTCACTCCAAGAAAAAAAGTTTGCTCAACCTATCTATCACTCTCACTGTAAACAAGGAGTGCGGAACTGAGGAATGAGTTGATAAAGGAAATTAGAGTTGCCTTCAGCGTGTTTGTATCTTCAATGAAGAATACAGAGAGATGGGTGAAAGGTTCTATTACTCTGGTGCATTATCCTTTAATTCCCCTCCTTACAACCATTTCCTCATTTTTAGCAAAGCAACTCTTTTTGAAAGTCTCACCATCTTTTCATAAGCTTTGTGAGCAGTAAATAATGAGTGCAGAGAAAAAACTCACTATACAGATGACAAGATAACAAACCAAGATTTGCACTCTTATCTGCATTTCTTGGACAGGGAAGGAGTAGGAAAGTGGTGCAGGTTCTCAATCTCAAGACAGCTGGAGTCCGGAGGGCAGTCTGAGACTATGGGAGAGGCCAGGGCAACAGCAGGAGTGGAAAGACCAGTCCTACTTAAGCAAGAAGCTAACATGCTAGTGATAACGCAGGAGATAGAATCACAGAGTAGAAATAGCACAGAAGGTTATTCAGTCCACCATGGTGCTTTTCCTAACTTTATAGTCACTCAGCTTATCCTTCCTATGTCCAGAGCCTTTTATTTATTCTAGTTCCTCAGTTTCTTCTACATTGTATGCAACTTCTCATCACTGCATAATAATCCACTTCCCTTTCAAAGGCCATACTGCAACCTGTCATCAACAGAAATGCACACAATGGAATTCCAGGAGCCAGTCATACACTGTTATGCCTCACATCGTTCTTAATTCTCTTCTCCCTTATTTTCTCCTTTGATCTCCAGTCCTCGACCTTCCTTCTAAATGGAACAGCCCCCTACTTTGCACTCTGTCAAGACCCCTCATCACTTCATGACTTTATGCTAGATCTCCCCTCAAACCTCTCTTCCCCAAATCAATCAGTCCTAGTCTCTCCAGTCTATCCTTGTAACTGTTGTCCATCATTCTAGGAACCATCTTCATATATTTCTTTTGGACCTTTTCTAATGAAGGTCACCAGAATTGATTACAATAGTTCACCTAAGGCTTGACCAGTGCTTTATAATGAGTCAGCATGACTTCCTTGATCTTGTACTGCACGTTACATCCAGATATGTCTATGCCTATGCTTTCTTAACCTTTTAATGATGTGTGTGCCCTTACGCAAGGTCCCCCTTCTTCTGCACCCCTTTCACAAGCGTGTCCTTTAATCTCTATTGCCTCTGATAGCCCGATAGTTCAACACTGTGGTAGAGACACATTTGGTAATGAGACCAGTCTGACAGGTGGTCAAAAGGAGTTGCTTGTGGGAGGGGAGAGAAAATGAAAAGCCAATCTGAGAGAAAAATTGGAAGGGCCAGATGAACATGAAATCAGTCCAGTAGAGAGACTAAAGGAACCAGCCTGAACTTAGATGCTGGACAGTGTTGACTCTTTCTGTGCAGTTCTGAAGGGAATCATTAAATATTCCCATTTAGGACTACTAGAGCTGAAATCTGCAATCACAGCTGTAGGTAATTCAGTAAGTAACATTGTTTTAACAAATCTATCAATCTTCCAAGCCTTCAAAATATGCAGGGAGTGAGTGTAGTTTTCCTTAAAGGAAATGCAACTGATGGGCTGGGCTGCTGGTAAACCTGAAACATGGGGTTCTAAGGCCCCCACTCTCTACCATCCTACTGGCTAACATACATAAAAATAAAAATTGGAGAACTCAGAGGCTGACCCTCCTAAGATACCAGGCCCACAAAAGATTCTGAAGGTGGTGAAAATCCGGAGTAACACACAACATGCTGCAGGAACTCAGCAAGTCAGTCAGCATCTATGGAAATGAATAAACAGTTGACGTTTTGGGTCAAGACCCTTCATCATGACTGGAAAGGAAGGAGGAAGATGCCAGAATAAAAAGGTGGAGGGTGGGAAAGGAGACTGGCTAGAAGGTAATAGGTGAAGCCAGGTGGGTGGGAAAGGTAATGGGCTGGTCAAGAAGGAATCTGATAGGAGAGGAGAGTGAACTATGGGAGAAAGGAAAGAAGGAGAGGCATCAGAAGAAAAAAATAGGCAGGTGAGGAGAAGAGGTAAGAGGCTAGAGTGGGGAATAGAAGAAGAGGGAAGGAGTAGGGGAAATGATGGAGTTCCTGACTTGGCACTGAAAACCTGTGCCAACCAACTGGCTAGAGTGTTCAAGGAGATCTTCACTGCTGCAGGTGGAGTTTCCAAGCTGTTTTAAAAGAGCTTCAATCATAATTGTGCCCAAGAAGAGCAGGGTGTGCGACCTCAACTATCATCCAGTAGTGCTCACATCTACTGTGGTGAAGTGCTGAGAGAAGTTGGTCATTAATTCCTGCCTAAGCAAGGATCTGGATCCTTGCAACTTGCCTGTCAGCACAGTAAATCTAAGTGGCCTTGGACCTCCTAGAAAACAGCACTTGGCCTTGGACCTCTTGGAAAACAGCAAGGTTTTTTGTCTAGCTCCTGTTTATTGCTTAGTGTTCAACACCATCATTCCCTCAGTATTAATCAACAAGCTTCAAAACCTGGGACTCTGTACCTCCCTCTGCAACTGGACATGGACTTCCTCATCGGGAGACCACAGTCTGTGTGGAGAGGAAATAACATCTCCTCCCTGATTAACATCGACACAGGCACACCTCAAGGATGAGTGCTGCTCTACTTACGTGGCTGTGTGGCTAGGAACAGCTCGGAAACCATCTATAAAGGTTCAATGACACAACTGTTGTTGGCAGAATTTCAGATGGTGATGAGGGGGTAAAATAGATTGGCTGGTTGATTGGTGTCACAACTCCAACCTTGTACTCAGTGTCAGTAATACTAAAGGATTGATTGTGAACTTTAGGAAGTGGAACTTGGGAGAACACGTACCAATCTTCATTGAGCGGTCAGCAGATGAAAGGATGTGTAACTGCAAGTTCCTGGGTGTCAACATCTCTGAAGATCTATCCTGAGCCCAACATATTGTTGCAATTATGAAGAAGGCATGCCAGTGGCTATATTTCATTAGGAGCTTGAGAAGATTTGGTATGTCACCAAAGACTCTAGCAAAGTTCTACAATTGTACCGTAGAAACTGGTTTCATCACTGTCTGGTATGGAGGTGCCAATGCACAGGATTGGCATAATTGCAAAAGGTTGAAAACTCTGCTATCTCCATCATGGGCACAAACCTCCCCACCATCATGGATGTCTTCAAAAGATGATGCCTCAAGAAGGCAGCGTTCATCATTAAGGATTCTCACCACCCAGGACATCCCTCCTCTCATTACTTCCATCAGGAAGGAAGTACATAAGCTTGGAACACACACTCAGTGCTTTAGGTGTGGCTTCTGCCCTCCAACGTCAGATTTCTGAACAGTCTGAACACAACCTCACTATTTTGTTCTTATTTTGCACTACTTTTTTATTCATTTTTTATATTTCTTATTTTAACTGAGAGTAATTTTTAAATGTATTGCACTGTACTGCTGCCACAAAATCACAAATATCTTGACATACAATACTGTGCTAAGGTCAGGAACAGGGAGTCCAAGCCTTTTGCGCAGTACTGTAGTAATTTTATGTATTGCACTGTACTGTTGCCGCACAGAAAAATACAATTTTATTACATACATGAGTGATGATAAACCTGATTTTGACATGTGTCTTTATTGTGGACTGAGAGTGGGAAGAGGGCAGAGAGAGGGGAATCATGGTAGGGAGAGGGGAGGGAATAGAAAGTGCCAGAAAACCAGTCCGTAATGATCAATAGACTAATTGTTTGGAATCAAATTACCTTGCCTGGTGTCTTAGGGCTGGGTGTGTCTATACCCATGCTACCCCACTCCTCTGCCACATGTCCCACACTCCTTCTGTGGTGCTCCACCCTCGCCATTCCCAAGATCTTTTGCTCCTGCCAGATTACAAGCTCACTCTCCCCTCCACATTGGCAAATACAGTACTCTGCATAAGTTTTAGGCACCATAGCCGCGTGCCTATGAATTTTGCACTGTACTATATGTTGGTGACAATACTCCTAATTCTGATTCCATGGCAGAAAGAGGGCAGTCTGACTGCAGGAGTGGATAGACAAACACAATAGCTAACAAATTATCAGAAAGATTGGAAGAGCAACCAACAAGTAGCTGGATGGACAGGCAGCTTGGATAGTTTGCATTTCAGGTTGAGATGCTTCATCTGGAGATTTCCTCCAGCTTCTTGTTTATTGTTCCAGACACCGGCATCTTTGTGTCACCTTGTGTCTCCAGTCTGATAGTGGATAAACTGGAGAGACGGCAAGAGTGGATAAGAGAATCTGAGACAACCCCTGCAGTATCGAGACTGTACTAGAGTGCTGATCTGACATCCAAGACAGTGTAGTGGGTGAACATCTCTAGAGCTGATCTTGTGTATCATAGCTTAATAATGCTTAGCAATATATATGCTAGTGTAGGTCATACCATTCACAAGTCACTTACAAGAATAAGGCTAGAAAACCATTTTATTCACTAGGTACAAGTACAAGGTACTGGAAAGTACATGGATAAGAAAAGTTAGAGGGATCTGGGCCAAACATGACAACCTTAGATGGTAATCTTGATTGGCATGGGTCAGATGGGCCGATGGGCCTGTTTCTATGCCGTATAACTCTACGATTCTGGGTTCTGTGGTATGCGGTTCAGAACAAAGGGCGGGACAAACTATTTCTTAATTCAGTGATTACGAAGCTGTGAGAAGCACCACCAGAAATAATAATTGCCAGAGGCCATCACAACATTTACGCAAATTATAAAGGTGTTTGGAAAAAAAAAGAAGTAAAGGAATATGGAGCCAGTGCAGGCACATGGGATTAGAAGTACAGTTTAAGTGGACAATAAAGACTAACACAGACTTATTGGCCCGGGCGGTCTGTTTCTATATTGTTGTTCCTCTATTGTACTATGTAATTAATTTTTCCCAGAGTAAACTTGTTGCCTCTTTTACCTGAGGCTTTAATAATATTGTTCTCTTTCAAATGATTTGAAAACAAGTTGAATTTTGGAAGGATTTTGAGATGAAGTTTCACAGAAAATATAATATCAGGTGTTTAATTTTTTATGTCAAGTGCTACTGGCTGAGAGAGAGAGAGAAGTAAAGAGGATCAGAGGAATAATTTCAGCATCTATGCTTCATGGTTTATCAAATTCAAAATGGTGAGAGACTAGTGTAAAATAAGTAAAGATTTCACTGTAGCTATTTTCTAATTTTGAAGAAATTGCTGCTTCTGAAAATTCTAATTAGAAGAACCTTTCATGAGAAATAATCTAAATCCAGGGCCCTTGTTTTTACCCTAGCAAAAATAGATTACACACTGAGATTTAAGTTCAAATAGAAGGTTCTGTACATACCTCCTGTCAGTTGTTTAGTAAGGCTTCAAGTGGAAACTATTCGAGAAATACAGCAAAAATATGCTTTTGGAATACAAATTCTATATATGATGAAATTAAAACAAAAAAAATTTAGAGCTTTGCATTCCTATACAGTGTGAGGGTGTCACTGATGAATTGTTGCACAGCCCCTGCTGCCTTGAACTGTTTGACCATTGCAGAGCGCAGTTCCTGAAGGTCTGGAGTCACATATAGACCAAACCAGACCCGGTAATGATGACGGATTTCCTTCCCTGAAGGATACTAGAAACCAGATACGCTTTTGCGATTATCCACCAAATTTTTATTCTGGATTTATTTAATTAATTGAGTTTAAATTTTCCAGCTACTGTGGTGGGATTTGAACATCACCTCTGGATCATTAGCCCAGATCTCTCTATTACTTGTCAAATAACATGATATTGAGCTACCTATAGGTCTGTAATAACACAGTGATTACATTACCGAAGATATATGTTATATAATGTTTAGCAGAAAGACATAAATTATTTTTGATATCCAATACTAAGTATACTGAGAGAAAAAATCAGCACCTTCATTGGTCTCCAGCCATGCCAAAAACACCTTACCGATGATGAGGTACTTCTAAGGGTCAAGATAAATGCTTGGAAGTAATCAGTAGTATGTGGTTCACCTTTAAAAGATCACTTCAGCTCCATTTGCAATGCTGAACATGTTTCTGTCAGGCATGTCCAAGGCAGTGACATCAATCCTCTTGTTATGGGTGAATACCTTGACTCTTGACAGGGAACTGTCAGAGGCAAGCTCTGATCAATTGGACACCCTTCTGATCAAATGGTCAGGTATGCTTTGTTAAACCTTTCTTCTTCATGTACATCTGATAATTCATGAGCCTCCCAGGGATAGAGAAAATGATACCTACTTCTGTATTAACAGTTTTAGTAATGCTAATATTCCCGACAAGCTAATGCATTTGTCGCTGAACCATAAATCACACATCAACTGAAACTAGCTCCCTTGCAGCTACAGCCAAACTATCAGTCTAATAGCACGTGATGGGTTGCTTTTCATTCCACTTGGCAACTATTAACAGTGCAAAAAAAAAGCCTCAAAATTGATTCGGCATCCTATCTGCTCCAGAAACACTAATATTGAGGCTGGCACCATTTTGTAGGACAATGCTGCACAGGTTATGTGGGTTCTATGAGCAATGGAAGCAATAGAGGGCGAGTAAAGATAAATCTTAATTGATTTTGGTGTCCCCAGTGTGCTCACCATCTATAATTACAACCTCTTTTCACCCAACCCTACTCCCTAACCCCAGCAATTAATCATGTGGGTGATGAGTGCAGACTGTTTGCAGAATAAGGTGAGCTGCTGTGGGATTCTTATTTGATGCTCAGCTATTCTCTTGGCAAGTGTAAATGAGGATGAAACCTGTTGGATTGGGGTGTAGAATTGTTATTTATTCTTATAGTTTAACTTTCTTATGCTTGAATGTATTTTTATATAATCGCCTATTCACTTATTCATTATGTGCCCTGCCTTATGACGTGGGCCATCATGGTCTTATGCCCATCATTGTTCTTGGCAAATTTTTTGACAGAAGTGGTTTGCCATTGCATTCTTCTCTGAAGTGTCTTTACAAGATGAGGTGACCCCATTCATTATCAATACTTTTAAGAGATTGTCTGCCTGGCATCAGTGGTCACATAACCAGGACTCGTGACGTGCACCAGCTGCTCATAGGACTATCCACCACCGGCTCCTATGGCTTCAGGTGACCCTGATCATGAGGCTTAGCAGGTGCTACACATTGCCCAAGGGTGAACTGCAGGCTAATGGAGGGAAGGAGCACACTACACTTCCTTGGTAGAGATGTATCCCCACCCCACCACCCAAAACTATATACGTAGGATTGTTCAGTGAGTTTTCCTGTGGTTAGAGTTGCCTCAGTAGTTTTCTGGAAGTTTTTTGGTTTTGGTAGCCGGGGTCATATTACTTGAATCTGGCTATCTTATTGGTTAACTGGCATCAATGGAATTTCTGTAATTTGTAGTGTGGTACGAGAAGACCACACTATTAAATTTTCTCTTTCCTTTGTTCTCTCTCATTATGTCCTTCTTCTCTCCTCTTTGCTTTTGTAACAATTAATAAAATGATCATAAGCAACAAGTTTTATGCCTCATTCTTGACTTCTGAAGAGCCTTTGCATTGCAAAAACATCTGGATCCAACAGACCTCATCATTGAGGACCTTTTCATTAAAGCTTCTGTGAGAACTCAGTTGAAATATTTGATTCTGAGGCCACATTCAGTTTCAAAATCTTAGAGAAGACCCAGGAGAAATTTACTGGCATGACAGCAAGATGATAGTTATGTGGCAGGGCTTGTAGATGGAGAGCAGTGAAGATAAAAAGAAAATTGGTAGGGTTCTAAATCATGAAGAGTTTTGATAGAGCAAAATAAGAGAATCTTCCAGGCAGTGAATTGCAGATCACAACAATTTGCAAACCTTTGGTTCTTTTGCCGTAATCGATCTCCTTTGAATACTTGCTCATTTTCTGTGGCAAATGCATCAGTAACCAAAGGAGACACATTAAAAGTAATTGACAAAAAAGCAGAAATTTGTGAATTGTTGTGATCCAGAATCAGCTGCTTGAAAGAGTCCCAGAAGCAGATTGAATAGTAATGCTTGAGAAAACTGGATATACTGTACACTTAAAAGAGGGAATAAAATGATGGGACTATGAAGCCTAAGCAGGGGAAAGGGATTAATAGCAAAGAGCGGGCATGAGCAACATAATCTGAGTAGCCTCCTTCTGGTGGTCATCATTTTACCATTCCATACTTGTTGGTCAGCCAATGTTCTCTAGATGTCAGTCTCCCTTAAGTAAAAATAGATACTAGTGAATTTTATTCGGGTTCTCTTAACCACTTCAAAATCTCCATGAATAGATATTTGTCTATAATATCACTTCCAGGATATTGGCTTGAGTGATAAAGTGTGAAGTGAAAGCGAAACAAAACCTACAAATGCTAGAAATCTGAAATAAAGTGGAGATCATTTTTGTGATTATGAACATGATGTGTGGTTTTAAAGAGGAGAGAATAACTTTTGAAATTGAACCAAATTCAATTACAACATATCCAAGATAAATAGCCCACTTGAACTATTGAGGCAGATAACTCAAGTTTCTGGACTCATTTGCATCTGTCCTACAGGAACATGTCAAAGAAGACTTATTGCCTTTGTTGTGCGTTCTTCACTTTCATTGCTGCACAAATGTAGGATGAACTACCAACAGCATCTAGTGCAGGCACAGTAGATCACCCTATATTTGGCAACATTACTCAAGTGATGATGAGTCCAATGGCTTTTGTATAATTTCAGAAAACAAAATGTAATTTATTTGTTCATGATTTCATATAAAATATTAAGTTAGTTTGATGATTTGCTGCAAACCAGCATCAAATTTGGGCAATAAAAATGCTACATTAGTGATTCCTCAAGCGCCTTCCATACATCTGTTGCTTTCCCTCAGTACCAATTTTTTTTATACTTTTCCACCCTATCATTTCACAGGGGCTTCCTAAAGTAATGTTAAAGTGGAGGATAAAATCTTGAAAAGGGCTATCCAGAGGCTTGGATGGGCTTTTAGTGAGAGAAAAGGAAATCTCAAATAATAACTGCGGTCGTTATTCATGAAAGAAAAATAAAGAGGCTGAGCCAGTCAGGAGAAGAAATAAACTGATTCAAAGAGTATACCGCAAGAGACTAAACCAGAGTATATTATTTTATATTTTAGAGAATTCTGACTATTAAAAACAGTTACCCTCCCATCAGGAACACAAGAAGAAAAAGAATCCATGCAAGATGAACCCACCGGGGGCACAACAGTGGTCTCACAGCATAAGCCTAATGGAGAGAGGAACAACAGGTCTTAGCATTTGGCTGAGTGCAGACAATGGCAATTCCAAAGGGAGAAGTAGCGAAATGTTAGTGGCAAAAACCCAAAGGTATGACTAGTTGATATGTAAGCTATCCCTTGCTCTGTGACTTTCTGGTTACTTCCTGATGTAAATATAGCTTTGCTGGCTAAGCATAAAACCAACTGCGCAGTTTGCATTGTGTAATGTGAAAGTTGTAGGTTATTCAGCAAGGAATCAATTCATTGTTTGTATCAACATATTCTATTTGTATTTGATTCACTTTTTCTTCTCTTGTCTGTTATTTGAACCTCACGGTAACTGGGCCACACTTCATAACTATAGCCCAGAGGGATTTCAATACGACAGTAGACATATAACCTTGCTACATGTTGCTGAGTCTGGTGCAGAATCTCAGGCCTCAAGCTACTACATCTGTGTAGTAACAAAGATAGAAAGAAATGAAAAGTGTAAGAAAATGCATAGCTGATTTTCAAATGATATTTGCTTTAAACAGTCATAGCATAGTCCTCATGCCCTTTATGAACGGCAACTTTCCAAACCCTATTCTGAAAAGTTTTGCATCTATTAACATTTCTGCTTGATTGACTAATACACAAGGAAAGCCAACATTATGTTTTACCTTGTCCATATCAAAGTGCTCTGAAATTTACACCTACCTGGTTACTCTTTTTGGATCCTAGAATGTCTCATGTGGAACAGTTTTTGTTCCCCTCAATTCAGGGCACTGAGGTTAGAACTGAAAGGTTTGGGCCCAAAAAATTGAAGGGGCTTTGTTGAAACTTGGTGACCTTAAACCCTTTGCTAGTTGAGATCAGTGGCCACCATCAAAGAATTCACTGGCCGGTTATCTGAAAATTCGACAGTTCCTCTCCCCCACCCCCACCACAGATGCTTCTCAACTCACTGAGATACTCCAGCAGTTTGTTGCTCTGGATTCAGGCTTTACTCATCTCAGCAGCTCATAGCTATGGACTCAGCTCTGGGAGACTTTACAGCTTGATGTTTAATGTTTTGTGTGTTATTTGTTTGCTTTTTGCATGATTTGTTCTGTGTGTGTGTGTGTGTGTGTGTGTGTGTGTGTGTGTGTGTGTGTGTGTGTGTGTGTGTGTGTGTGTGTGTGTGTGTGTGTGTGTGTGTGTGTGTGTGTGTGTGTGTGTATTCAACAGGTTCTATGGTGTTTCTTTGTTTTGTGGCTGCCTGCAAGAAGACAAATCTCAAGCTTGTATATTGTATACATACATTGATAATAAATGTACTTTGAATCTTGAACTTTGAACTGTAGTCTTGTGTGTCCCATGGTGTGCTGCTCTTCCTCCTTAAATTTTATGATTACTAAATTTGAAAGTGGATTAGGCTACAAATTTCAGAATGTGAAGTGCTTCAGATAGCATAGAAGATACTATAACAATAGTGTCTTTTTTAATTAATCTGATGTCGCAGAAGAACTATTATGGAACAGAACTTTGTAGGAACCACAGCTGCTATTCAGCGCAGATCTACAAACTAGCAGAAAAGTGAGGTTGAATTCAATAAAATAGCATCAAAGCCTAGGTCACTTATTTTTTACCCTGGATATTTTCCCTCAGTGTTCTGGACAAATTGAACACCAAGTTCCAAAATTTCCTACTGGTTTGAAGTTTTACTTCACACTACTAAATAGAAAGCTGAATTGCTGGAATGGCTTAACTGATTTAAAAATTGCAATAATCACAAGTCATCATCTGGAGTTCGATCATTCAATTGGAAACCTTACAGCTGATCTGGAGGGGTTTGTGCACTTATTTCTGAATTTGCTGCACATTGGACCGAACTCCATTCAGGAATTACCGTAGTCTTCTTTTGCTATGTTCTGTTGGGTGCAAAGCTAGCTTATCCAAAGATTAGCATCCCAGGGTCTAGGGTCCGTGTCCATAGGACACTCAAAGCTGCTGTGCAGGTTGACAGGGTTGTTAAGAAGGCGTATGGTGCGTTGGCCTTCATCAACCATGGGATTGAGTTCATGAGTCGTGAAGTAATATTACAGCTGTATAAGGCCTAGATCAGACCCCATCTGGAGTACTGTGTTCATTTCTGGTCACCTCACTACAGGAAGGGTGTGGATGCTATAGAGAGAATGCAGAGGAGATTTACAAGGACGTTGCCTGGATTGGAGGGCATAACTTATGAGAATAGGTTGAGTGAACTTGGCCTTTTCTCCTTGGAGAAACGGAGGATGAGAGGTGACCTGATAGAGGTGTATAAGAAGAGGAGGGGCACTGATCGTATGAATAGCCAGAGGCTTTTTCCCATGGCTGAAATGGCTAACATGAGGGGGCATAGTTTTAAGGTGCTTGGAAGTAGGTACAGAGGGTATGTCGGGGGTAAGTTTTTTACACAGAGAGTGGTGGGTGTATGGAATGCACTGCCAGCAACAGTGGTGGATGCAGATACAATATGGTCTTTTAACAGACTCTTAGAAAAAGAGTACATGAAGCTTAGAAAAATAGAAAGCTATGCGGTAGGGTAATTCTAGGCAGTTTCTAGAGTAGGTTACATGGTTAGCACAACATTATGGGCTGAAGGGCCTGTAATGCGCTGTAGATTCCTGTGTTCTATGTTCTATCTTAGTGCTTATGAAAGCCTGTGAGTTTTTGAAAGAAACTTCAAGCACAAATAAACATTGCATTTTGATTAATATTTCTGCTTTCCAGTAAAAAATGATTATCTCAAAATAGAAAGCTTTTTTCTTTTCTTTTCTTGCAGGACACACAGCCCAGAAAATGTTTTAAGTCAGTCGAGCAGAAATCAAAGATTCAGCATGCACCTATCATTATGATTTTATACTTCTTAAGCAATTGAATGATAGCTTGATAATAGGGAAATGATAAATACCTGTAAGACAGTGGTGCATGCAGCAAGATGGAAAAAAGCTAGTGGTTGTAGAAAATTTTATGTATGTCACGGTTGACTGCTCAGGACACATACATTCTCTTTCATGTAAGTGTCTGCAGCTTTCACATAAACCCTGTTACCCACCTTCAGGTCAAGTCCACTATCAGCCCATCACAACCCTCCATGGACTCCCGATGACAGCTTTCAGCTGAGCCCTGATGACAGTTCATGCACTGGAAGTGAATGAAGTTATGGCCGACTTGCCAGCCAGTTCATTTCTATGTGTTTGGCGTTCATTGATTGCTTTCATTCCTTTCCAATGTTTCTGGGATTAACACTTATATATAAATTCCACCTCTTTATATTAAGAATGACTGGGTCTTTGATGCGCCTACATCTGAGTTCAGTAACATGTAAATGGAGACAATAGCCATGTGGGGGAGGTGAACGGGGGTAAACATTAGCTTGAAAAATGTAAGAATGATGCAATGTAAATCTGTCAAGCAATAATAAACATGAGTTATGTCAGTCTTAATTTAAGTTGGTCAAAGTGTGTTGATTATCATGCATGTTATAAGGAGAAATGTTACTGGTTTGCTGTTGGCTGCTGGTCACAGGATAATACATCAGTTACTTTTCTTCTCATCCTTTTTCTTTCAATTGAAATTTTAGCAAACTGTCCTTTTTTTAATGTCTTGAAAACTGTCCATTTGTGATTACACATTACCTACAAACTTCTGATGGTGCTTTAACTTGTAAGCTTATGATTATTCATAACTCATTACTTATTACTGTTGTGTATTTAATATTTAAGTTATATTTAAATAATATTGTAAACATATTGATTGACTAGGCATTCTTTGCTGTTTACATAATTCATTACTGTTTTAATGTAAAAGTACGTGAATGGCATACATTATTACACCACTTTGTCCTAAGTGCACCTCACAAAAGTAAAAACGAAGTAGACTTGTTTATACAGCTCTTGTGTTTTCCTTTCGATTTGTTTCTGGAGTTATAAAACATAATATTGGTGATGAGGAAGTATTAAAATGAACTTGAGATGACTACATAGCTGTTTAAGTGCAGCTTGTTTTTTTTTTCTTTGCAATGGGGAGAAAGAGATGCTTGAATTAATAAAAGGCAGAAAACAGACGAAATTCATGGGTTTGTAAACAGTGAGTACCAGGTGATAATAAAAAATAAATAAATAAAAAGCAAGCAGAAATGGTTATCTACATCAGAAAGATAGATGTGTTCAATTGCACAACAGATAACTGGATGATGTATACTGAATGAATTGAGCAGCATTTTAAAGCAACTGAAATAGCCACTAAAAAGTGAGTGTCAGTTTTGCTGAGTGCAATAGGTGGAAGAGTGTACAGGTTGCTTCGACGTTTAACTACTCCAACCATCCAGCCAAAATGAAATTTGCTGATATCGTAAATGTAATGCAGGAACATTTAGAACCAAAGCTATTGTTGATTGCAGAATGCTTTAGGTTGCATTAACAGAATCAAAAGAAAGGGGAGTTCATTTCAGCTTATGTGGCTGATTTGAAGAGATGTTTCAGGGATTGTCAGTTCAGTAATAGGCTTATTAATACACTGAGAGGTTGCTTAGTTGGTGCAATCTTACATGAAATCATTCAAAAATGGCTCCTAACTGAACTACAATTTACATTTAAAAGAACCGTTGAAATAGCTGCATCAATGGAAACAGCAGACAGAGATGCAATTGAGTTACTGTCTGCAATGAAAGTGAGCATGAACAAAATTGCAATGTCTAAATAGGAAATGGCCTGGCCAAAAAAAAATGTCAAGGGCTCACATGCAGACTTAAAGGCAGAACTTGCAGAAAATACAACAAAGTAGGACACATGCAAAGAGCATGTCGGGCAATCAAAAATAAATTGACTTCACGGGGAACAGAAAAAGATAGAAAGTCAAAATGCAGTTTCAAAAAGAGCACTAGTCTGCATGCTGTTGATGAAAAATCTGATAATGATGAGAGTGACACCGGACTGAGTAGCCTTAAGATATATCATGTGAAAACAAATACAAGACAACCAATATGGCTTACACCAGAAGTGAATGACAAATTAATTAATTTTGAATTAGACTCTGGCCTGGCTGTTTTAGCCATTCCACAAAATGAGTGTGAATGGCATTTCAAATATACTGAAATGAAGCCTGCAGATATCCAACAAAGAACTTATAATGGAGAAAAGATATCTTCTGTGGTAATGACATTCATCACTGTGGTATACAGTAACTAACAAGCCACATTGTGCTTGTATGTGGTAAAAACAAGAGAGCCAGTATTGTGGAGTTGTGATTGGCTGAGACAATTCCAACTTGATTGGAGATCCATCCACCATTTGCATGCCACATCCCCTGCAGTGGAGGCAGTTGAAAGAGAATTAAGAAAGGTACTGGATGATGCCACAGCAGTGTTCAAGGATGGAACTGGAAAACTCAAAGATATCAAGGGTAAATTAGTGTTAAATGAAAATGCTATACCCAAGTTTTACAATGCCTGTCTGGTTCCCTTTACCACTTGTGATAAAGTAACCATCAGTTAGATTGCATGAAGGCTGAACGAATTCTTTCCAAGGTTAAGTGGAGTCCATGTGCAACATCATTCGGCCCCGTAGCCAAGAAGAATGGGTCTGTCAGCAAGCCTCAAGGCCATAGGACATGTCACAGTTGTGGACCTTTTGAGGATTTGTTAATTACTATAACAGGCTCCTGTCAAACCCGGCTACTGTGCTCCACCCTGTGAACTCATTGTTACAGACCGGGAAGAAATGGCAATGGACAAAGCAGTGTGATGGGTTTCAATAACAGAAAGGAAATGGTGATGTCAGAAACTGGACTCACACATTCTGATCCATATTGTCCAGTGAAGCTTGCCTGTTATAGGTGCAGTCACATCACATGTTATGAGTGATATAATCCCATAGCCATTGCATCATATTCCCTTATCACTACAGAGATAAAAATACATACAGTTTGGCATAAAGGCCTTAAGTCTGGTTTGGGGTATAAAGTGTTTCAACCAGAACTCCTATGAGGAGAGAGTTTACCCTCAGTACTGACCATCAATAACTAGTGTCCATTTTCAATCCACAAAAGGTGTTCCAGTAACAGCACCAGCTTAAATGCTGAGATGTGCTCTGTTTCCTGAGAGGACACAATTACAAGATCGAATTCAAGAGGACAACTAATCATGGAAATGCTGATAGATTGTCCTGTTTATCCTTGGAAAAGGAAATACCTGAAAAAATTACAAAAGAGGACACCCCTCTTGATGTATTCTCCCTAAAGCAAACCGAATATCTCTGAGGATCTAACCTGGACCCAACATATCGATGCAGCTACAACGAAGGCATGACTGCGGCTATATTTCATTAGGAGTTTGAGAAGATTTGGTATGTCTCCAAAAACACTCAAACATTTCTACAGATGTACTGTGGAGAGCATTCTAATTGACTACATTACTGTCTGGTATGGGGAGGGGGGAGCTGCACAGGATCAAAGTAAGCTGCAGAGAGTTGTAAACTTATTAGCCTCTGTAGTCACCTGGATATCTTCAAGGGGCAATTTCTCAAAAAGGCAGTGTCCATTAATAAGGACCCTCTTCATTCAGGTCATGCCCTGTTCCCATTGCTGCCATCTGGAAGGACGTACAGAAGTGTGAAGGCACACACTCAACGATTCAGGAACAGCTTACTCCTCTATGCCTCAGATTTTGGAATAGACATTGAACCCATGAACACTACCTCACTACTTTTTAAATTTCTATTTTTGCACTACATACTTAATTTAACTATTTATATATACTTACTGTAATTCTCTTTTTTCCCTAATATTATGCATTGCATTGTACTGCTGCCGCAAATACAACAAATTTCATGACATATGCCGATGATATTAAACCTGATTCTGATAGATGCACAGAATCAGAATCAGGTTTAAAGTCATTATATTATATGACTTGAGAGTTGATGTTTTGTGGCAGTAGTGCACAGCAAAGGCAAAAAAAATTGCTATAAATTACCCAGAGGAAAATGTGCAATGCATATCACAATCGGGTTTAATATCACCGGCATATGTTGTGAAATTTGTTGTTTTCTTACTGTAGTTCACAGTTTTTCCCCTCTGTTATTATGCATTGCTTTGTTCCTCTGCTGCAAACTCAGCAAATTTCACAACATATTCTAATGATATTAAACCTGATTCTGAAAGTCTGCTTATTATGACATAGATGATTCAAAGGGAAACCAGAAATGACCCCACACTGCCTCAGGTCTACATGGCCACCCAGGTAGCTGGGATGTTCAGCAGAAACTCCAGTTCCTCTATTTTCACCAGTGCTGGGATGAACTTGCCCTGAACGGATGTTGCCTTATGTGGGGAATGAGAGTTGTTGTACTATCCCAGCTGAGAACTAAATTGTTAGAGGAGCAACATGCTGGCTGTCTAAGCACGGTCAAAATGAAAGTGTTGGCTTGAAGCTTTGTCTGGTGGTCTGGGATAGAGCAGCAGCAGATCGAGCAGCTTTCCAATATACTGCTCCGGATGCCAACATGTCCAGAAGATGCCAAGAGCAATATCTCTCCATCCCTGGGAATGGCCTGCTTTGCCCTGACAGAGGATTCATGTGGATCTTGCCGGACCATTCATAAGATCATACGACATAGGAGCAGAATTAGGCCATTCAGCCCATTTAGTTTGCTTTGCTATTCTATCATGGCTGATACTGGATCCCACTCAACTCCATACACCTGCCATATCTTTTGATGCCCTGAATGATCAGGAAACTAGCAACTTCCACCTTAAATATACCCAAGGACTTGGCTTCCACCGCAGTCTGTGGCAGAGCATTAAACAGTTTCACTACTCTCTGGCTAAAAAAATCCTTCTTAACTCTGTTCTAAAAGTTTGCCCCTCAATTTTGAGGCTGTGCTCTCTAGTTCTGGATATCCCCACCATAGCAAACATCCCCTTCACGACTAGCCTACCTAGTCCTTTCAATATTCGGTAGGTTTCAATGAGATCCCCCTGCATTTTTTCTAAATTCCAGTGAATACAGGGCCAAAGCTGTCAAATGCTCCTCATTTGTTAACCCTTTTTTCCCCAGAACCATCCTTGTGAACCTCTTCTGAACTCTCTCCAATGACAACACATCCTTTCTAAGATATGGGCCCAAAAACTATTGACAATACTCTGTGTGGCCTAACTAGTGTCTTATAAAGTCTCAGCATTATTTCCTTGCTTTTATATTCTATTCCCCTTGAAATAACTGCCAACATTGCATTTGCCTTTAATACCACAGACCAACCTGTAAATTAACCTTCTATGAGTCTTGTGCAAGGACTCCTAAGTCCCTCTGCACCTCTGATGTTTGAACCTTCTCCCCATTTAGACCATTCATTGGTACAAACTTCTTGGTAGTAGAAGATACAGCTACAAAGTGGTCAGAAGTGTTTCCAGTAGCCTCCACTACAGTCTTACACACTTTTGATGAGTTGAGAAGTCTCTTCTCAAAGACTGGTGCTACAGAACACTTAGCAAGTAACAATGAGCTTCAGTCTTTTGCAGAACAGTTTTTGTCATTTCTGAAAATGAATAGAATAAGACATATTACATCTGCATTGTACCATCCAGCTACAAATGGATAAGTGGAAAGAATTAGTCTAAAGAATACCCTGTAAGCAATGTCAGCATAACACATTCTTTTCTCTTCTCTTTCTCTTTCGCTGTCCATCGATTTCGATGTTGACTGAGGCCTGAGCAAGGTTGTATGGAAGACCAGCAGTCTCCCATGCTGCAAGTCTCCCCTCTCCATGCCACCGATGTTGTCCAAGGGAAGGGCACTAGGCCGATACAGCTTGGCACCAGTGTCGTCGCAGAGCAATGTGTGGTTAAGTGCCTTGCTCAAGGACACAACACTCTTCCTCAGCTGAGGCTTGAACTAGTGACCTTCAGATCACTAGACCTTAGCCACTTGGCCATGCGCATAACACACTACACTGACATTGACTGAGAAGTTTGTCAATTTCTTCCTTGCACTTCAAAGTGCAGCACACTCCACAACCAACAACTCACCATCTATACTGTTCCTGGTCATCCCTTATACTCACATTTGAATCTCTTTGAACCCAATCTCAGAAAGAGTATGGAGATCAAACAGCGGAGACAAATTGAGGGCTCCTCAAACGAGGAAGTTCTATGTTTCACTCCTGGACAAGCAGTCCTGGTGAGGGACTACAGAGGTGATCAAAGGTGGGTACTTGGAAAGATTAAGGACAGAACTGGACCGCTCTGCTACAGAGTAGAGATTGCATCTGATGTCATATGAAGATGATGCATCGATCAATTGAAGAGAGCAGAGTCAATTGTTAGAGAAGAAAGATGTCCAGAGCTGTCAGAACCACTTCCTGCAGTCCCAGAGTCAACTCACAACCTCCATGGAGGTGGCTTCAGAACCTGAAGTTGCTTCACAGCCATGACTCACCTGCCAAGCAGAGTGAGCCCTCAAGATTAAGCTGTCCTCCACAGTGATTAAATCTTTAGGCTTGAAAGGGACAATTTTAAATTTACTATGCTGTGGATGTCTATAAATTAGTTGTATAATACAGAATATATTTTTTCTCCAAACAGATCTTTGCTCATTGCAGTCAAAAAGTTCTATTTTAACTTCATCAGTCCACAGGACTTGTTTCCAAAATACATCAGGCTTGTTTAGATGTTCCTTTGCAAACTTCTGACGCTGAATTTTGTGGTGGGGATGCATGAAAGGTTTTCTTCTGATGACTCTTCCATGAAGGTCATATTTGTGCAGGTGTCGCTGCACAGTAGAACAGTACACCACCATTTCAGAGTCTGCTAAATCTTCCTGAAGGTCTTTTGCAGTCAAACAGGGGTTTTGATTTGCCTTTCTAGCAATCCTACGAGCAATTCTCTTGGAAAGTTTTCCTGATCTTCCAGACCTCTACTTGATCTCCACTGTTCCTGTTAACTGCCATTTCTTAATTACATTACGAACTGAGGAAACGGCTACCTGAAAAAGCTTTGCTATCTTCTTATAGCCTTCTCCTGCATTGTGGGCATCAATTATTTTAAATTTCAGAGCGCTATGCAGCTGCTTAGAGGAGCCCATGGCTTCTGATTGTTGGGACAAGGTTTGAGGAGTCAGGGTATTTATAAAGCTTTGAAATATGCATCACCTGGCCTTTCCTAACGATGACTGCGAACAAGCCATAGCCCTAACAAGCTAATTAAGGCTGAGACCTTGGTAAAAGTTATCTGAGAGCTCAAATCTCTTGGGGTGCCCAGAGTTTTGCATGGTGATCCTTTCCTTTTTTTCACTCTACAATTGTACAAAACAAAAATAATACAAAAACAAAAATAATTTGCTTAAAATGTTGAAAAGAATGTTTCATCTTTAACTTTATGACTTTTGGAGATCAGTTCATCTTCTACTCACTTAACTATTCACAGTAACAGAAATTTTGACCAGGGATGCCCAAACTTTTACAAGTTGAAATGCATTCTATATTGAGTTGGGGTTTATAGCTTAGCAAGAAGGAGTGCTTTTTTTCCCCCCGATTAGCTTCTGGAGTTACAAAACATAACAATTACAGCTTTCACGAGGAAACCTGCAGATGCTGGAAATTCAAACAACACACACAAAATGCTGGTGGAACACAGCAGGCCAGGCAGCATCTATAAGGAGAAGCACTGTCGACGTTTCGGGCCGAGACCCTTCGTCAGGAATAACTGAAAGGAAAGATAGTAAGAGATTACAGCTTTACTCTTGTCCACCAACCTTCTTACAACTAACCTAAATTGTGACAGACTGCATTTTACACCATATTTCTTCGAGGATTATGCACTTGAAATTTTATATTACATGTTTTAGTCCATTGGCCATAGGCATAATGATAGAATTAGGCCTTTCAGCCCATTGAGTCTGCTCTGTCATTCTTACATGGCTGATTTATCATCCCTCTCAACCCCACTGTCCTGTTTTCTCCCTGTAACTTTTAACTTCCCTACCAATCTATTAACCTCTCCTTTAAATACATACCCAGGATTTGGCTTCAACAGCCATCTGTGGCAAGGAATTCTACAGATTCACCACCCTCTGTGGTAAAGAAATTCCTCATCTCTGTTCTAAAGAGACCTATTCTGAGGCTGTGCTGTCTGTTCCCAAACTCCTCCACTATACGAAATATCCTCTCCACATCCATTCTAAGCCTTGCAATATTCAATAGGCTTCAATAAAATCTGCATTCATTCTTCTAAACTCCGGTGAGTAGAGGACTAGATCCATCAAACATTCCTCATACATTAACCCTTTCATTCCTGGGATCATTCTTGTGAACCTCGTCTGCACTCTCTCCAATGCCAGCACATCCTTTCCCAGATAAAGGGCCCAATACTGCTCACATTGCTCCAAGTGCATTCTGACCAATACATTATAAAGCCTCAATTTTTCCACTGTCTTCAGTGTCATTTCACTCACATTTCTCTTTCTCTACAATTCATATTTCTCCATATTTAATGTTATCTATTATTGACCCATTCTGTTTATTTGAGTTTTCTCTTCAATTCCTATAACCCTCCTTATCATCTAACCCAGTATTTCTGTTCTTGTATCAAATTTCAATATTGTTTTCACTAAATTCAAATTATACATTGGTCTAGAGAAGAGAGTTTTTTTTGTATTTGCACAATTTGTTGTCTTTTGCAGTTTTCTTTCGGTCATCTTTGTTGTGTGCAGTTTTTCATTGATTCTGTTTTGTTTCTTCATACTTTCAGCAAATGTCCACAAGAAAATGAATCTCAGGTTAGTATATGGTAACATATATGTACTTTGATAATAAACTTACTTCGAACTTTGTGCTGTTTCCAGCTTTTTAATGTTGTCAGCAATATTCACTCTAACCATTCTGTCATGTTAACCAAGTTTTCTCTTGCACCATACTGCTGCTCTTATCCAACAAACTTCAAGCAAACAACAAAAGCAAATGGATTTTTAAATTCCACAAGCATTACTTACTGGCCATAATTCCCATAATTCTATCAAGTAGATTACTCTTTAGAAAATCCCTTGCTTATAAAGCCTTTAAATAACTCGTCCTTTACTAAATGTTTACTCATTTTAACTTCCACCATAGGTTCTAAGAGATTGGTTGCAACGAGCGTTATTCTAGCGATCAAAGAATACAGCCCATTGGTCTACCTTGTTAGGAGTTTGAGAAGATTTGGTATTTCACCAAAGACTCTCAGAGAATATGGTGGAGACCACTCTGATTGGTTGCACCATAGCAAGGTATGGAGGTCCTAGTGCACAGGATTTTTTAAGGGGCTGCAGAGGGTTGTAGAGTCAGCCACAACCCACCCCACTATCAAGGGTATATCCTTGAGGCAGTACCTCAAGAAGACAGTATCTATAACTGAGGACACTTGCCAACCAGTTAATGCACTCTTCTTGTTACTACTGGAGGAGATAAAGGAGCCTGAAGACCCTTTGCACTATTTATTTATTTTTGAAATTTATAACAATTTTATGTCTTTATACTGTACTGCTACTGCAAAACAGCTAATTTAATGTCATTAAGTCAGTGAAAATAAGTCAGGTTCTGAATTTAGATGGCTACTCTAAATCACAAAATTAGACTGTAAAAAATTTTACATTTATCTGTTATTGCAAAATCATAAATACCTTCTTATCTGAGGTAATATAGGTGGACATTTAACTGAAGGCAGATAAAAATAGTTGTGAAAGAAATCTTTTAAAGTTATAATGCTAATCTGGCTGCCTTTAACTAACCTCCCCCTTGTCTGACGAAGCAGGTTTGTGGGCTCTGTGACTATTTCAGTCAGTCAGTAAAACATTTCAAGAAAATTGTTTACTATTTATCAGGAATTTTACTTATATATTTCTGGGAAATCTACCAAATAAAAGGAGGCAGAACAGTTTAGGATGTTGCATTGCAGGTTACTTGCTAGGCCAACATACAGAGGACTAAATACTGAGCTGGAGACAAAACTCACCAAGATAGCCATTGAATATAAATTCAAGTATTTTGGTAAACCTGGGAGAGGGGATGTGGTAGAGATAAGCTAGAGTCAGTAATTATGAAGCTGCTGGATTTCAGTCAAAAATTCATCTAGCTAACCGATAAATTTTGAGGATGGAAGTCTACCATCCTTACTGTGATCTATTTGTGACACCACAGCACAAACGCAGTTAACTATTAATTACTCTCTGAAATGGCTGGGGGAGCATTACATTCAATGGAAAGTTAGGGATGAAGAGTAATTGGTTTCCTTGTTACTGTCTTCATCAACCCATGGAGAAAGTTCTGGATGCCTTTACAGCTCTGCTGAAGGTAAGCAGGAGCAGTCGTTTCTCCAGCAAAGCCATTAAACCAATTCATTTGAAGAAAGAGCAAACATACTTAAAATGTTGAAGGAATTCAAAAGGTCAGGGAGCATCTATGGAGGGGAATAAACAGTCTAGGTTTTGGGCTCAGACCCTTCACCAGAACTGATCGCAGCCTGAAACAGCGATTCCTCTCCATAGATGGTGCCTGATTTGCTGAGTTCAACCACATTTTGTGTGCAGCATCTTTTGGGTTAATCCTTTGAAGCCAGTCAGTGATTGGCTGCTCATCTTCTTCCAGCTCCACTTAACTGTATGAGGTTTGACTCACTGTCCATCTCACCCCATGCCGACAACCACTTTGACCTCATTTATAGAGACTGCCTCCAATCCTATGGCTTCTCCTTCATCGCTTATGCTTTAGACCATTCAGGCTAACATTGACATTGGAAATCTGTGGGCAAAAATTAAAGTAATGATCAGCCAGAACACCTGGATTACTTATGCTTTTTACTTTGCTGGGATTGATTCCTCCAAAGATGTGAGTAACTATTGGGGCCAATATTCCAGAAACATTTAAAAGACTTTGCTGAACTCTTTCTACAAATATAGCGACCAAAAGAGTTCTTACTACGTTGTTCTTTGTGACTATATGATGCGCTAAATATGACAAATTAGTAATGGTTTATTGAGATCTAGAGCGAGGAAGACGGAGAAACTATTCACTTGTGACTCACTCTCATTGAATATAACCTCGCTTTCAGTAGATATTAACTTCATCGCTGAATCGCTGAAATTGTTACAACTTACGTTTTATTAGTGCAGTTATACTTAGATCGTTGCAAAGTACTTCCTGCTGTGTGTGTTTGAGGTTTTGAACCCCACCCTTGATACTTTTTCAAAAATTCTAAGCTGCTACTTTGGTGTAGCTCTGAAGTGCTGTAGTGCAGCACTGATCTACTAGAGGTCTCCTCTACCGAATGTCAAACTCAGATGAGATCTGATCTGTTCTCGTAAGTGGAAGGAATATATTGCACAGTATTGAATGGCAGGCGTTGATATAGCCCAGCGGATATTTGCCTCTCAATGTTATATTTACACTAACTTGCTTTTTTGGTGCTACAAAATAATCACAGGCCAAAGTACTTTGTACTTCATTTTTTGTAAAGCAGCTTGGAACGTCTAGAGCAGCAACAAACTACATCCCTCCGGCAGTTACTTTTTGGAATCTGCCTCCTGAATCAATGTCTTATAAGATCGTGAGTAGGAAGAACAGAACGAAGGGCAAAGTATATATATATATTTTTAATTAATTTACAGGATCTGGTTGTTTCTGAAAACTTAGAATTTATTGCTAATGCCCAATTGCCTTGAATAGTGATAGTGAGTTGACTTCATGAATCATTGCATTGGGGCAATGGTAGTGTAGTGGTTAGCACGATGCTTTATAGTACATGTGGCCCAAGTTCAATTCCTGCTACTGCCTGTAAGAGGGTTGTACGTTTGCCCCATGACTGCATGGGTTTTCTCCAAGTGCTCCAGTTTCCTCCCACAGTTCAAAGATGTGCCATTTGGTTGGTTAATTGATTATTGTAAATTGTCCCATGATTGTAGGATTAATAGGCTGGAAGGGCCTATTCTCAATAAATAATAAAAATAAATGCATTCTGGTGAAGATAAAGCTATAAAACTTTAAACTCAATGCTGATGAGGGAACAATGAATCATTTCCAAGGATGGATTTGGAAGAACTGTTGGTGGTGGCATTTCCCTGCACTTGTCTTCTAGGTGGAAAGTTAGTGGTTACGTGACATCACAGTAACCGAGTTAAGTAACTGCAGTTCATTTAGTGGGCTGATGTTGTTTGGCTGATGGGTGGTAGATGATATTGAGTTTCTTGAGAGTTGTTGGCATTTTAATCATCCAAGCAAATGGAAAGTATTTCATTATGTTCCTTCTGAGCATTGTAACAGGTGGGAAGATCATGGGCTATCAAGAGGTGAGTCACCCACTGCATGATACTCATCCCTGATCTGTTCCTGTGGTCACGGTAAGCATATATAAGTGAAAGAAAATCTACATTTTTAATGCTTATTTAGTTTGTTTTAATAATTTGTTTTGAAAGAGATTTAATATTTTTCAAAATTCTAATAATAATATTTTTAAAAATAAATTTTGAATGCCAGTAATATTTGGAAGTATTTAATGCCCTTGACAGCTATGGGAGCTGGCAAAACCTGGTGCACCGTGTAGCTGGCTGTCAAAGATCATTTCATCCATTTTACGGTGCAGCTGGGGTGTATGGGTTGTTTGCAGGGAATGGATATTGGCATTTCACCTGCCAGCAGGCTGAATGATGCAACAGCAAATGGTCTTTTTATATTAGTGCTGACTGTGGGTGGGTCATTAAAAAGAAGAAAAAAAGAAAGATTAGCTTTATTTTTCACATGTATATTGAAAAATCAAATCAGACAGTGAAGTGTGTTTGCTTGTGTCAGGGATGTGTTGTGAGCAGTATGCAAGTGTCACCATGCTTCCAGTGCCAACACACTATGCCCAAAAATACTAACCCCTACTTGTATATCTTTGGAATGTGGGGGAAACCGAAGTGTTCAGGGGAAACCCATACAATTATGGGGAGAATGTACAAACTCCTTACAGACAGCGATGGAAATTGAGCCCGGATCTTACTGCAGGTGAGCCGTAAAGCATTGTGCTAACTGCTACACTGCAGTGCTGATCTGGCAGGAAATTCTTGGTTCTTCAATCTCTCTTCATTAATTAGAGCATCTCTGTACTGCAGGTTTAGATTCTGATGATCAGAGTCTTTGGCCAAACTGAAGCAACAAAAATGCATTTAAATAAAGATACATGTTTTAATATTTCAACAATTAGTTAAAGAAATATAATTTCCCGAGTACCCAGGTCCCATACATCTCTTCCTCTCTAGTGACTGCACTCAGCATTAGATTTGGAGTAGATTTAGAGGGCAGCTTCCTCATATAGTGCCTATTATGTTATTGATATGCCTTTGTGGTTTTATTAATGAAGAATTAATAAAGCAGCAACTATATAGCAGTAACATAATGGGTGGGAAATTTTCAGGCCAGAACCTACTGTCTACACTCAGACTGAACTTATCACAGATATGCATGAAAGGTAAGCACCTGACTTTTACAAATCCACCAGTTGTTAACTACTTTCTCATCCTCACTCATGAGGTCCTGGACTTTAAGAGGATTAATACCATCATGCAGAGGTTTACCGTGACAAACTCTGCTTATAAAACAGCCACAAAATTCTTTAATAACTGGCCAAACTGTGCTGAATGAACTATTAACATTTGCTGGCATTCAAACATGTTCCAAAAAATCAAAATCCATTAAGGTCAACTAAATAATTAAAAATGCAATGATTATTGAAGAAAATGGATGCCAAAACCCTTAAGATTTCTAAAGAAAAAGTCATCACCTGAATTAAGATTAATTTTTAAAAATAGATTTTCTGAAGCATCTAGATCCCAGACTGCTGTTCCTCTCCATTGACTGCTCTCGCCCTTATGATTTGGGGTAGGTTTAGTGGACAGATCCCCCAGTGGATATGTTGCAAATTATACAGTGCCCATAAAAGTATTCACCCCCTTTGGAAGTTTTCATGTCTTATTGTTTTACAATATTGAATCACAGTGGATTTAATTTGGCTTTTTTGACACTGATTAACAAAATCTTTTGTGTCAAAGTGAAAACAAATCTCTACAAAGTAATCTAAATTAATTACAAATATAAAACACAAAATAACTGATTGCTAAGTACTCACCCCCTTCGTCAGTATTTAGCAGATGCACATCTGGCAGCAATTACAGCCTTAAGGCTGGGTGGATAAGTCACTATCAGCTTTGCACATCTGGACACTGCAACTTTTCCACATTATTCTTAACAAAACTGCTCAAGCTCTGTCAGATTGCATGGGAATTTTGAGTGAACAGTCCTTTTCAAGTCCAGCCACAAATTCTCAAATGAATTGAGGTCTGAACTCTGATTTAGCCACTCCAGCACATAAACTCTGTTGTTTTTAAGCCATTCCTGTGTAGCTTTGTCTTTATGCTTGGCGTCATTGTCCTGCCGGAAAACAAATCTTTTCCCAAGTTGCGGTTCTGTTACAGACTGCATCAGAGTTTCTTCCAAGATTTCCCTGTATTTTGCTGCATTCATTATACCCTTTACCTTAACAAGCTTTCCAGGGCCTGCTGCAGTGAAGCATCCCCACAGCATGATGCAGCCACCACCATGCTTCACGGTAAGGATGGTGTGCAGTGTTTGGCTTACGTCTGATGGTCAAAGGGCTCAAATTTGGTTTCATCAGACCTTCTTCCAGCTGACTTCAGAGTCTTCCACGTGCCTTTTGTTCCCACAGAACAAATAGACTGAGGAACAGCTTCTATCCCAGAGCTGTGTACTCCATTACACCACTCCCACAGAACAATGACTGAAACTGTGAGCACACACAAGGACTCAAATACTTGCACTAACGGCACTTTGTGCATTACTGTGATATTCTGGTGCTGCTGCAACTTATTTTCTGCTACTTATCTATATACTGTTATTCTATTATTCTACTTATCTATAATACTGCTTTCCTATTACTGTCTTGTTTTTATCTACCACTTTGTTTGATTGTCTGAGAGGAAGACAGACAGAGTTTCATTGTACCTATGTATAATGACAATAAAGATCATTCAATTCAATTCAATTCAATTCTGGCAAACTCTAGCTGAGATTTCATGAGAGTTTTTCAACAGTGGCTTTCACTTTGTCGCTGGGGTAACAGTTGTTGTATGCATTATCTCTCCCATCTCAGCCACTGAAGCTTGTAACTCCTCAAAAGTTATTATAGCTTTCTTGATGGCCTTCCTGACTAGTCCCCTTCTTGTACTGTCACTCAGTTTTTGAGGATGAACTGCTCTAGGCAGATTTACAGCTGTGCCATATTCTTTCCATTTTTTGATGAATGACAATGGTACTCCAAGGGATATTCAGTGACTTGGTAATTTCATGTATCCATCTCCTGACTTGTGCTTTTCAATAACCTTTTCGTAGAGTTGTTTGGAGTGTTCTTTTGTCTTTATGGTGTAGTTTTTGCCAAGGTACTGACTCACCAGCAGTTGGACCTTCCAGATACAGGTGTATTTTTACTATAATCAATTGAAACATCTTGACTGCACACAGGTCTCCAAAAGCAGATCTCCACTTAATTAATTATGTGACTTCTTAAACCAACTGGCTGCACCAGTGAAGATTTGGTGTGTCATGTTCGGGGGGGGGCGGGGGGGGGGGGTTGAATACGAATGCAATCAATTACTTTGCGTTTTGTATTTGTAATTAATTTAGATCACTTTGTAGAGATCTATTTTCACTTTGACACAAAAGAGTTTTATTCTGTTGATCAGTGTCAAAAAAAGCCAAATTAAATCCACTGTGATTCAATGTTGTAAAACAATAAAACATGAAAACTTCCAAGGGCGGAAATACTTTTTATAGGCACTGTACCTTGCTCTTGCTCTGCTACTAGATTCTATAAGGATTCAAATGTTCAGAGCACAATGGGGAAAACAATAAAGACAAGTGTTTACCAAGATCGGAACTTGCATACCCACACTGGAAATATTGTTAGTATTTAGTGCAGAAAAATGACAAAAGGTCCCTGTGAAACTGGTTGTGTTTTTCTGTAAATTGTTGCTCATTATCTTTTGTTGTCATTGCCTTTGACACCATAGCGCTTTCTTGTTGACAACCTTAATTATTTTGTCAATATATTAAACAAACATGATTGCCCTGAAGACATGAGGAGACAGACTCATACTGACCCATTTTACGGTGAAGCTGGTAAAAGTGAGAAGTAAATTCAATCTGAAATGGAAACATGCCTTTACATCAGGGGTCTCCAACCTGGGGTCCATGTATGCCTTGCCTAATGTTATTGGTCCATGCCCAGAAAATGGTTGAGAACCCTGCTTCACATACTCAAATTTCCACAGGCAAACGTGAACTTGGTATAAATTTGAAACTGTGGAATTCATTGCCACAGTTGGCTGTGGAGGCTAAGTTATCTGGAATATTTAAAGCAGAGATTGGTAGTTTCTTGATTAGTAAGGGCGTCAAAGGTTACAGAGAGAAAGTAGGAGACTAGGACTGAGAGGGGTATTAAATCGCCCATGATGGTATGACGAACAGACTCAATGGTCTGAGTAGCCTAATTCTGTTACTGTGAATCATGGTCTAATGGTTTAAATATGCTTTGTTCATTTACCAGTGGATTGGACTTTTGAATGAGATAAAGGAGTGAAAGTTTAGGCACAGTTGATGACATCTCTGGAATCTGTCGGCTCACTCTGGATGTGTAAACGACCAAGCATCCAGTGATCACTTTCATTCACATTTGATTTATAACCTTGTGATTGAACTTGATACCAATCTTAATTTAAATCATAGTCATTAAAGAATCCTGTCGACAACTCAATTTTATTTTATTGAACTTGAGATGGAGCTAGATTGTGAAAAAAAATGTTAATGTAATAAAATGTGATCAGTGTAATTCCTTTTGCTTCCAGACTCTTATTCGAGATTAAAAAAAAACTAAGTACTTTTATCTCATTTTTTATTATGTTGGATCTTGGATTTTTAATTGAATAGGTGTGTCCTTAAGCTCATTTATCTAAAGATCCTGAACATTAGGAACTTTTTATTTCATTTTCCTAAATGAACATTTCCATGACAGCTAAAACTCACATGATGTTGTTTGACAAGGTTTGGAAATGATTATTCTATTAATATCAAACACAATATTTTACATGCAGAGGCACTTACTTCCTAATATTTGTATTTATTTACTTGTTAGAGTCTGATAGTATCACAAGTATATAGGATGGAATGATAAAAAGTAAGACCAGTTTCAAATTAGCCCTCTTAGACCTGATAACTACAGAGACTGCAGAATCCTGCACTAAAGTATTCAAAGGTTAATACATTAAGCAGGTAATACATCAAAATGTTTCATTTGTATGAGCTCGATTACAATATATTGCTACTTCGTCAAAGTTAATATTTTGTTAAAGTGGCTATAAATGTTCTATATAACTGGAGTCATACTTCAATTGCAGTTGTGATTGAAATACATAAATAAGGTGTTTGTTTGGCTTATTTTGATTTATTTCAACCTTTTTCTCCTTTGGAACCCCTGGTGGATCATCACTTTGTTTATTACAAATTAAAGTTCAGCTGATTGTTTGCCAGACTCTAGGCCTTGTACGTATTTCTATAGCAGTTCCCTTTTCATATCACAGCCCAGCATTCATTTGCAAGTGGCCCTCATCTGCATGAGAATTATACAATTAACTTTTGATTAACCACCTAGTTTGTGAAAGCCATGGTGTATAAAATATTCTGCATTTAAATAAATTCCCTAAATTAGGAGCAGATCTTCCATTAATCTATGACCCACAATAAACAACAACACTGGGTGATAATCAGGGTCAAAACAATAGATCCAGCAGTAGGGCTAGAATGTCATCTTTAAATATAACAGCCCAGATAAAGGCTTCCAGATTGCACCTTATCATAACACAAAAAAAAATCAAAGCTCTCTCTTGTCTGTGGCAAAGCGCCAAAGCCCAGCGTCTCGAGCAACCATTGTTTGGGACCACAACCATTGCCAGATTTGCATTCAGAAAGACAGTTCTTACACACATTACATCACGTACAGCACTTATCTCTGCGTCTGACAATAATTATCAGTAAGAATGTACTCAGAATGACTTTTTTGTGATATTTATGCATCACAGACACAAGGAAGGTGAGATAACAGCATTATGAGAAAGAAGAGTCTCAGAAGGCATTGCTCAGAGCTGTGCTCTTCGATTAAATTTACTCTGACACTGTGGTGCGACTGAACAAGTGAAAAAAGGACTATAAAGCTTTTATTTAATGCAATAATAGCTACGAACACATTTCTCTCTGAAAGATAAGATCCTTTGTCAAAACAAACAAAAGAACCTGTATTAAACATTATCTGAAGAATATATATGAGGAAACTAAAATCTCAGGTTTTATTAACAAACAATTTGTTTATTTGACATTCAAAATAAAATGCTGGCACTATTCATCCTGGATATAGGAAAATAGACTCAACAATACTATAGCAAAAGAAAATCGTGGGATTTATATATTTCATACCAGTGTTGTCAATCACATGAGAATTTTTCTTTCTGTTTTCATATGAGAAAAAGTGTAAAATATTCAGAGTTCATTCATGCTTGCTTGCTTGTAGTTAGGCAAATGTCAGATTAAGTATTAATAATTAGACGATTACCACAATGTTACCAAGCAACACAATAGAAAGTTTATTCATTATGCTAATCACAGGTTTTGGTTTTCACCAAGCCTAATTTCAATGTAAAATAAAAACTAAAAATATTGTATTGGACTCATTTGGTTGCTTATTCTTTATAAGACCAAAAATTGGTACTCTGCTTCTTTACCTCTACTAAAACATTTTAATAAAATTGGATGTAGCTTTGGATAGGTGTAAGTATCAAGAAAAAAGCTGAAGTATAACATACAGCTTCTTTGCATGTGTAATGGAAATGAGTAGCTTTACAAGGTTATTGGACAAAAATCTGCAGAATGTTTGCTTTAATACTGACTTAATAATTTATCAGTTGGAGAAATGACCCTCATAGCCTGTACGAATATAAATTTAATTAATTGTGTGAATTAAAGCTACAATATGTTTGTTTTATATAACACAATGCAAGAATAATTGTGGAGAATGTTTCTGTTAACATTTTAAGCACCAGCACTGGGCTAATTATTCCAGCAGCAGGAAATTATGACCAAATTAAAATAATACGTTAGAGACTGGTTACGTAAAACCCCTGCGGTAAATGCTTCAATTACATTTGAGAGTCCTATTTTAGCAGACCTTGTCTGAAAAGGTTTTGAACATCTTTATGGTAGCAGTTGTCATGCTTTAGAAAAATCACATGCGGTAAAAAATCAGAATTGTCAGTTCTGAAGACATTGCTTGTTCCGTTGGGTAAAGCAGAGAAAGCAACACTGGCAAACAATCTTTAGAAAAGGACAGAAACAGCAGCAGAATGATGATAAAAAGCACTGCATGCTTTATTCTCACTGAAGGATGGCAACAGTAAATCATTTTGAGAAGAAGTAGAATATCTGATAGGTCATCTGTTGTATAATGAAAGAATGGGAGACAAGAGAGAAGTTAAAGAAGGAAGGTGATTCAAACTCTCTGGGGAAGTTAGATTCAGACACATGTGTAGGTGATGAAGATGCATATGTAGCATCTGCCATCTGTGTCCTTCATTAGCCCAGGTGAATTCTAACACTTGCATTATAGTCTATATGCAAATTTTATCAACTTTGTATAAGGCTAATGACAAAAGCTACAATACAAGTACTGAATGTTAGCATTTAGTGTCAAATCCTAATGGTTTGCTGTTCTGGGCCTTAAGTAGCCAAATCTTTATTGAGTGGTAAACCATTGGGACATTTTAGTCTTTCAGAAGGTTGTTCTGGTTACTACTGCTTTAGTGGATAAAATCCACAAGGACACTCTTTTAACTTGTTTAGACTGTAACCATTCGGTTTTATTTGATTTGGACCCACCAGGGAGGTGGCTAATTTAAACATGTCTGGAGTGGCTTTCATTCTGGACTTCTGCTGGAGAAATGTAGGCAGGTGATCTTTAAATGGTCTCCTTATCCTGGTCAAAGAGCAGTGAATCTATTTTACTTTTAATATTCCACATGGACATACTGTTTTCAAATCAATACCTAACCTTCCCCCCCTCCCCACATCTGCACTTGAAGTGAATTGCTTTAGTGGGCTGCACAACTGTAAAAGTTTCCAGATCTGCTGGCAAATGCTTAGACCTGGACAAACTAAAATCTAATCTGAGAGATTTAAAGTAACAACTCATCACCGGCATTCTGAGGTCATGGTGCCATACACCACCTGAGATTTATGCTTATTTTAGATTTGTGTTGATGGAAGCTTAATGAGGAGGAAAATGTTTAATTACCATATGTTTCCTAAGGTTGTTTAATAGAACAGGACTTACAGTTTTGCTGAGGTCATAGGTCCATGAATAATATTGAAATACATTCCGCATTATTGTGTTCAATTTTATTAGTCTTAGTTTTGATTTTAGATCAGCTTTGTTTGAAAAAGTACGTGAAGGATTAACTATGATAGTTCAGAGTCACATTAATAATCCAAATAAAAAATAAAGCTGTAGGCACATTTGCTAATATAGAGGAAAATTATCAAGCTCCAAATGCTGAACATATTTCTTGTTTCTGGCAATAATTAATTTGCTTTCAAACACAAAGTATAAGTGTATTTTAATGGGAACACTCTCCGTTTATTTCTATCAGTTATCATGCACTTTAGGAAATCTGTGGCTGCTTTTTAATTATTGGGTCAGCATTTGACATGGATAGTACTGACCACAGCACAGATGTGAGACCTTAAATGCCAAAGCTTCTGTCAGTACGATAGCACTAACAAAGATAACAGCTTAAATTTCTTAATTAAGAAAGTTAGTACTATTTAGTGGTTATTCTAGGCTGACTATTGCCAAGACTGGCACAGCGCTGGGCATACTATGACGGAAAATGAACAAATCCAAAGTAACTGATAATGCTATTTCTTGTGAAATAATGCTGGAGATTAGAAAATGGTATATTATGTGTGTTAAATAAGCATTGCATTTATCTTGAACTTTGAATGCAGTTTTATGTCCAATGCTGAGATTCAGGAAAGACAATGTTTTTTGCTCACCTTTAGATACACACTCTTTACTTTGTTACACAACCCCACTTGTATAATGTATGCGCTAACAATATAAGTGTAAGAGCTAAATTTGCTGGCCCTAATGGAATATCTGCTGCTATTATGCAATAAAAATATTTGATTATATCATACAAGATTAAGCTGCTTGTAGTTTGGGATTAATCTATGGATGATCAGACATGCTGCTCTGCAATGTCCAGGAATAAATACTTGGAAGTATTGAAATGCTACATAAATATTCCTCAGGTACCCGGACTGTAACCTTACACAGAATCAGCAGAATGCAACAAAAATTATGTTGTAAATTTTGAAATGTACTGCTGGGAATATTTTGCAGGACAATAAACATCAAAGGGCAAAAGATAGGCATTGATAAGGCTCTAAGACATAGGAACAGAATTAGGCCATTCGGCCCATCGAGTTTGCTCCTTCATTCCACTATGTTTTCTCCCTGTAACCTTAGATTCCCTTCCAAATCAGGAACCTATCAACCTCTGCTTTAGATATACCCAATGAATTGACCTCCACAGGCATCTGTGGCAATGAATTCCATAAATTCACCGTCCTTTCCTCCTTATCTCTGTTTTAATGGGATGTAATTCTAATCTGAGGCTGCATCTCTGGTCCTAGACTTTCCCACTAATGGAGACAACCTCTCCATGTCCACTTTATCTAGGCCTTTCAAATTTCAATAGTTTTCAATGAGATCTCACCTACACTCCAGTGAGTTTTCAGTCCAAGAGCCATCAAACGCTTGTCAAACCCTTTCATTCCCTTAAGCATTCCTGTGAACCTCTTTTGGACCCTCTCCAGTGCCAGTACCCTTTCTTAGATAAGGGGCCAAAATTGCTCACAATACTCTAAGTGTGATCTGACCAATGCCTGATACAACCTCAGCATTACATCTTAGTTTTTATATTCTAGTCCTCTCAAAATGAATGCTAACATTTCATTTGCCTTCTTTACCATTGACTCAACCTGTAAGTTAACCTTAGGGGAATTTTGGATGAGGATTTCCTAGTCCCTCTGCACCTCTGATTTCTAAATTTTCTGCCTGTTTAGAAAATAGTCTTTATTCCTTCTACCAAAGTGCATAACTTTACATTTCACTACACTATATTCCATCTGCCACTTCTTTGCCCATTCTCCTAAAATGTCTAAGTCCTTCTGCAGACTCCTTCATTTCTCAACACTATCTGCTCCTCCATTTATCTTTGTATTATCAGCAAACTTGGCAACAAAGCTATTGGTTCTGTCATCTAGATCATTGACATAGTGTATAATGTGAAAAGAAGAGGTTCCAATTCTGATCTCTCCATTCACCAACAGCCAAGCAGAAAAGGTCCCCTTTATTCCCACTTCTTGCCTCCTACTAGTCAGCCAATCCTCTATCCGTGCGAGTATCTTTTCAGTAATACCATTGGCTCTTATCTTGTTTAGTAGCCTCATGTGTGGTACTTTGCCAAAGTACCCAAGTGAACACCACCCTCTGACTCTCCTGATTACATAAGATTGGAATGACCAGAAGGATATGCCCAAAGAAGCAAAGGGATTGGAGAACAGAAGATCTCTAGAACTCCAACTAATGTTCTTTTGATCCCTCTCCCAATTTGATGATAAACTGACTTAATCATACAGTCCGATTGTGTCAGTTCCAGAAAATGTGCACAAGCTTCAGATAATCATATTCTTTCTCCTTGAGATAACGTTGAAAGTTAAGGGTTGTTTTTTCAAGTCTGTATTTTTGAATGACCGTTCTATTCTCAGTCAGACTCTTGTACCTGGCAATTCAATCACATCATTTCATGCTGTCTGAATTATGCAATTTAAAATGATCTTATTCTAGACTAAAACACAATTATGACCCTCACTGGATTATTTTGTTTTATTTGGAAATTTAACTTGACACATTTGGGTGTGGGCCATCTTTATGGTTCAAGAGTGTCTGGGATAATCACAGAAGGATGATGTCCTTTCCTACGGCCACTGATGGGCAGCTAAGTTCTTCTGCATGCTCCATAAGCCATCAGTAAGAAGACTTAGGACAATTTATTTTTCCCATTGTAACACTGCATCAGTAAGGTAAGCCCTGCATTAAACGTTTACCTTTAAGGCCCTCTTCCCACACTGCAGCATCCACAACTGGCTGATTTAACTCAAACCCTCCGATCCCGCTATCAGACTCCTTATATGGCCCAGTACCCCAGTCAAGATTCTGACACCTAACGACCTTACCCTGCCAAATAATTAACTGTTGGCCCTGCATTCCCGCCCCTGATCTCCAGTGTTAATCTTCAACACTGTCCCTGTTATTGCTGACATGGACCAAAGAAACCCAATTTAGCAACCCCACATCTCAGGCAAGAGGTTATTCAGAAGCTCCTTTTGACCCAGACCACACCATTGCCCTGATTGCCCTTATGGCCACAACTTGTCCACCCCAATTTCAAGCCAAACCCATACCTTTTCCCATGGTTTTGAATGCAAAGATGTACAATACCCATTTATTTGCGTAAAGGTCCTGGATCTCAGTTACGACCAAAGTTTGCAGCAAAGGGATCATTTATTTTATTTGTAAATTTAGAGATATAGGACAGTAACAAGCCCTTCTGACCCAGAGAGCACATGCAGCCCAATTACACCCACGTGACCAATTAACTTACTAACCCGCTCATTTGGAAAGTGAGTAGCTTGAGTGGTTGACGGTTGGGTTGAGTTGTTCTCCGATCTTGGTGATTTGCTTGCAAATGTTTCATCACTGTTCAAGGAGACATCATCAGTACACTGTTAATTGTGGTGTATCCTCTGAATGCTCAGCCTTTATATGCCTATCACTCAGCAGACTCCTCCCACATCACAACTGAGTTTCCGAAATGACGACCAAAAAGCTGATTGGTAAGTGTATAAAGGCCAAGCATTCGGAGGACACACCACTGATGATGTCCCTCGCCTCGTATGTTTGCAATTAAATTGCCAAGATTGCAGAGCAATTCAACCCAACCCGTACATCTTTTAAATGTGGGAGGAAACTGGAGCACCCAGAGGAAACCCATGCGGTCATGAGGAGAAGGTACAAACTCCTTACAGACTGCGGTGGGAATTGAACCCTAGTTGCTGGCTTTGTAAAGTGTTGCACCGACTACTACAGTACCATCATTAAGTACCTCTCATCCGAGCCTGGAAAGAACACCAGCCTAATAAAAAAACACAAAATGCTGGCAGAACTCCGCAGGCCAGACAGCATCTATGGGAGGAGGTAATAACAACGTTTCGGGCCGAAACCCTTCATCAGGAGTCACCAGCCTAATACACCATTTGTCTGCATAGCTCCATATATACATGAAGCGTTTCTTCTGAACACGTCTGTATTTGCCCTTGTTTTCCTAAACCTCTTTCCTCCTAAATCTGAAAGTAAGATTGCTGCTCTTTATTTACCCCGTAATCGCGAAAGCTAGTTTTGGGAAAGAAAACTTTTGAGTGGATATGTTAGCTTCATTTGTAATATTACAGCTTAACTATTCAGATTCTTTGTAAATATCTAATCAAAGTATGCATTTCTTCAATATGTACTCACATCTGTGCAATTTATAATGAACTTGCAAAATTTGTAATAATCCTTGTGGAATTATTACAGTTTATTTTCAATGGTGTTGGAGATGTATGTTATTCATATCATTCCCTTTGCCTCTGTGCTAAGAAAAACAGCTCAAAATGCCAAACACTGTCTAACTTACTCATAGGGAATTTTACTTAATAAAAAACTGAGTCAGAAATATACGATTGGGAAACTACTGTATTCCTATACTTTATATAATAACCATAATATCACAATTAATTACATTTGCATGCTTAAGTACATTAGTACAACCAAAAACAAAATAACCATCTTTTAATTATGGCTAAAACAAAATAACATGCAAAATAATGGTATTTTTGAATGATTTGTTGAGGAAAGACATTTCAATGGACCGAATACGTTAAAAAATGCAATTCTTCTACTTTCACCAAAACCTATCTGGTATTAAAAAACCTGTAGGAAAAGTTTTGTAAATATCATTCTCTCTGAAGATAGTAATAAATATTTGTGATGAATATTGCAAATAAAATTGTAAGTTCCTTGGAGACCAGGGTTGTCTAATCGCAGCATTATCTATTATTTTCCATTAGATGGCAGTCTTCAGCTTTTAATGATCTCATTCCGACCACTTTCTCACTCCAAGAAATGATTCGGGGTGCTTTTCAGAATCTGTACAACAGTGAGAAGGTTGTGACAAATTCCCTAGGCAATTTAAAAGTTGCTGAACTTTGTGGGAGACTATTTTTATTTCCTATAACTCCAGTGTTATTTATTTTCCAGAACATTTAACAGAGGAGCTTACATTCAGGTCCACAATGATTTTTGAAATCTGGTTTCTTCATTAGTTTTTTTCTTGGGCTTGTGCCACAGCAATAAAAGTGAGATTTTTAAAAAAATGAAAGCATTGAGCATAAAATATTTTAAGTTTAGCAATTATTTCACGGAGCTGCAGAAACTTATCCCGGTGTTAGTCTCCGTGAGGTAGATTTTTGACTCTGTTGGAGAGTATAAAGCAGGTGATGCATTTCTCCTGATCTTTATTTTATTGAAGTCAAAAGCTGCCCTGTGCCTTTAATGGATTGGACATGTTAAATAGAGAAAATGCATGTTGGAAAAATGATTTGCAAGCCTTGTTAAAACACAATCTGCAAAAAAAGTGGTGTATATTACGTTAGCACATTACAAGAAAGTTTCTGAAGCTGATTTACTGTCATAGGCACAAAAAGAGACAATTTGAGGACTATAGGTTATTAAGCATCTGTGCACATCTGGGAGGAGGAAAACAATAGCATATTATTTTCCACTGAATTTATGTTAAACACCAGTTATTAGTTGAATTCATATTTTGGATGCATGGACATGGACATAAACACAAAATGAAATAATAAAAGGCTCGATAAGTTGAAGAGATGATGTGAGTGTTTAATTGCCAAGTATTAGCAGGGGCCCCATGGAGGTGGCACTGACCAACCCTGTTAGTTACATTTCCAGTCAGTTCTTTGTCACTTAAAGAGGTGATCTCCTCTTCAAATCCTCTCAGGTTGAAACTTTGCAGTCCTCACCTCCAAGACATCGCCAAAGGGATTTACCTCCTCACAATCAAAAATATCAAACACTTGAGCATTTGTTCATTTTGGGATTTGGAGGTGCAATGTAGGGACATCTAGCCTGCTTTCAGTACCACGCTGTCTTGATTCTGACAGCAGGAGGGACACAGTGTTTTTATCAGTTAATTAGAAACCTGAAGGCAGTGAGGTTCACACTGGCAAGCCACCTTCTGCTTGAGTGTGTGCTGTGAAACTTTGGTCCTCCCATTCCTGCCTGGTCATGAACACTTACAGTAGCCAACAGAGTGGTCCATTCTCGCCATGCTGTCCGCCTTTGATATCAAACTCTTTTTATACGACTGGGGGTTGAACTGCAGGCAGCGGGCACCACAGTAACCAGCGTTAGCACCTGTATAGGATAGACTTCTTACCATTGTGCTTTAAACACAACCCGTGAACTGCTACATGACATCTAAGGCAAACCAATTGACTGCCGGTTTAATTAGATTGGAATATTATGTTAAAGAACAAAGAGTCTCCAAAGAAAAAAATGTGCTACATATGTGACAAAGATAAATTGGATTATTCAATATATTCCTGATGAAACATTACATTTTGTCACTAATTATCAATCTGTTTTATCTCTGGACTGGCTGGGTGGATTTTACATGCAAGATCTGACACACCAATAGTTTTTAAACACTCCTGCAACATTTAACATCCTTAATTTTGAAAATAAAAATGTTGGAATCAGCAGGTGTAAATCACAGCTGAGAACAAAGTCTAATCTTGTTGAATTCCTTCCAAGCTGATACTTTACTAATGAAGTTCTTAGCTGTGTGAAGAAATTATAACAGCAGTGCCAAATTTTTCTTTGACTAAATGAGGTTCACTGCTTTGAGAAACATGCCAGGTATCCCTTCTTTCAATCATAGCCTTTAAAATGGTTTACTTTTTCTGAATTCTGGTTTAATGAAAATTACACAAACTAATCAGTGTGTAATTTGAGTAAGTGCAAGTGTAAATGTTAATAAGCTGCTAACTTAATATCAGACACAGTACATGCGTATTTTTTTCAGACTCTATATCGATACAGGATCATCATTGACCTCTTAAAGCTCAAACACGAGGAAATCTGCAGATGCTGGAAATTCAAACAACACACACAAAATGCTGGTGGAACACAGCAGGCCAGGCAGCATCTATAGGGAGAAGCACTGTCGACGTTTCGGGCCGTGACCCTTCGTCAGGACTCCTGTCAGCCTATGTGTGTTGCTTTGGATTTCCAGCATCTGCAGATTGTCTCATGCTTGTGATTTGCAGAATCAGTGTTCTGAGTCAATGTGTTCTGAGTAAGATTGGCCTTATCAAAACTCTCCAGTTGACTTTGCCTCTTTGTTTGCATTTATTAAAATGCTTGGCCTCCCCACAATGCCATGACTGAATAGTTCAACCCTGAATGCTGCATTTTTCTAGTTTAACGTTGGTGTTCAGCTCTGTTGTGCCACTCATGACATCATTCTTAGTTAGCTGCTGGAAAGTAAATTTGGCTCTGAATTCACAGCTTGTCCAAAGTAAGACTTTGTGGGTAGAAAACAGAAATAGGTCCTCACCAAAATTCCTTTGCATATAAAAAAAAGTCCCCTCCTCTGCTTGTAATAGTTTTCCATTGGACATGAAACTAATTGATTAACATCATGCATTATTCAAACGAGGATTTCTTTCCTCATCGATTTACAATGTAATGTATTGATGAAATGTGTCTTGAATTTGTCTGATATGTGAACTGTTTCGTGTAACATTCTGTAACTATTGGGAGATTTAGCTGAGATCATTGAGATCAGAATCATTCCCAATCTGTCATGGAGCATTAAAATGGCAGGTAACCACATTATGTAAAAATGACAGTTCGAACTTTTTAAATAATGCTCTTTGTAATTAAAATTTCATATAACTATATAAATGCTAAGTTATATATAATGATTTTATGTGCAGAGTCATGGTAGGTAGGAACTGTTTAATATCCTCCAAATTATTATTTTGTTCACTGCTCAGATTCAGGAATTGTAGCTATTTTCACTGGACTATTTAGTAGACGTAATTCCTCAGACAGAAGGTAAGAATCGCAGTCTTAAAATAAAAAAGGCATGATACAATATGTAAAATAAAACTGATGAAAAGTACAATATTAGATTTGTTTTGTTCATAAATAATATTTTCAGCACAACATATTTCATTTGGTTTCTTTGCAACAAATACTGAAGCGATATATATTAAAGTTCATATCTCAGCCAAATTTGAAGGATTATTAATTCATTCATCCCACAGAATTTGCATTTTACCAAATCTGAGATCCCAAGCAGTACGTCTTTTCTCATGGCTATGGCCGCTAGCAAATTTTATACAATCCCTTTTCCTCTGAGTAAATTTGGCCTCACATCTTTGGTCAATCAAGAGCTATATCCTCCTGAGAAAATGGGGAAAAAATCACTTGAAAATAGCTGGAAAAAAATCTTTGTTCCATAAGGAGTTTATAAAAGGTGGACTCAAGGTCAGTAAAGTGCTAAATGCTGTTCCTGACTCTCCTGCCAATCCCTTGGTGCACTGATACATACTCCAAGTTGATTAGACCAAATAGAGTTGACTACTCTTAAGATATCTCACACAAGTCCTTTGTGTGTCTATTAGAGGCATGAGAATATACATTTAAGGCTTTACAAATGCATATTTCTTTGCCTCGCTATAAAGGAGCATGGCTAATATGTGTTCACAATGCAATATCATCCAAGTTATGCTTAAATGTTAACTATTGTAAAGTGATTTGGAGCAGAAAGGATTAATTCCCCTAAGGTATCCATACAAACTACTATGACATCTTATTGCAAAGCAAATCAGGTTGAAATAAGCGATCTCCACTAACTTACATTTAAAAGTTGTTTGATGCTTTTTTGCCTCCTAATCTGAAGTGCACAACTTGCAGATGAACAGCATGCATTCAGTACCATGTTTTAAAGATGTGTTCTGTGGAATAAATGTTGTTCTTCTTGGTTGCAACTCCCCACAGCACAGGAAAATTAGTTTCCCATTCATTTTCAAATCTCCAGCTGAGCATGGAGGCAAACAGAGAGGGAAGTTTGCATACTGTGAACATTGTATTTGGACACTTTCTTGCTACAAAAAAGCCTTTGTTTGACAGAGGAACAAACCCGATATATTTTCATTTTCTGCTTTAATAGTTAAAATCCGTGCATTCCAGTTGTATTGTTTTTTCAGGTTAGTTGTATTATGAATTCAAGGCACTGCCTTATCCAAGAGATGAAATACTCTGTAAAGATCATCATCTACATAATGATATACTGATACATCTACCTTTTTACATATTTATTACTGTGTTGATAAACAGGGAAGAGACATAAGAATAAAAATGAATCTTTATTAGTAATTGACATCATATGTGTCTATTACTGTATTGTCTGCAATAAAGACAGTATGGTTTGATACAACATATCATAGTTGTAATATATTGTGCTGCATTTAACCATCTTCACACCATTTAAATATTCTCTTTTATTATCTTGAGTTTAATTTTATAGCCTCTTTAATTTTTTTAAAATTCAACATTAAGGATGGGCATAGGCTTTTGAAATTCACTGATGTGTTAATTATGACCTTTAGAAACTCCAGTTCTCAAGATTAAAGATGTGATATTGTTTTAAACATGCTGGAACAGGTTCAACAGAGAACTACGATAAAACGAGAAAAGTAAAAGGAAATTTAAAGCTTATAGCCCTTCTTAAGATACTTTAAGCTAAAATTCGCAAGAAGTTTTCAAGCGGACTCCATATAAACTGTTTCAGTAGAACTTATTTTAAATTATCTTGGAGTACGTTTCTGTCTCTGTCAAAATTATATGTGTCAGTAGGCTGCATGGCAGAAATCAAATCCGCCAAGGATTTTTATTACAATAAAGCACTGTAAAAGAACACAGATCCTCCAATACAATATACTACACTGTTTTAACAGACTACATCTGGAAATTGCATAAATCAAAAATGGTATTCTAGCCAATAAATAGAAAAAAAAAGCTAAGAACTGGCTTGGTACTTTACAAAACATGATATGTTTGCAACCTGGGGCAAAAGGCAAGAGTGAGTCTCAAGGGATAGTGGACAAGGTCAGAGAGGGTGAGAAGCAGGCTCACTGGTGTGAAGCCTAAGGCCTATTTAACACCAGAGCCCTTCTTGCTCTGAACGAGTGACTTCTATCCGACTCTGACAGGAATGATGTGCAGGTTGATAGGAAGGAAGGGAGGGGTGAGCCCTGCAGCAAACCGTTGCCAGGGACCTACGGGAACATTCTCTTGGCTGTCAGGTCAGTGCTTGGAGGAGACAGGTCATAACTGTGGTCAGGAGATGGGGGATGCCTTGGGCAGTAGAGGTTCAAGGTTTCCTTGTGGGACCCGGAGGAACAATCCTGCTCCCCCCTGGCCCACAAGGAGACTGTTAAAAATGAAAGCAGACTTGTCTTATTGACCCTCTTCCAACCCTGCTGCTCGGAGATATTTGGTGTTTCTGCCAAGCCAGGTACAGGCACTGAAACTGCAGGTGATGTTAACATGAGGCTGAAATCCGTCATTAAATTGAACTCCTGTATTTCAGTGAGGCCCTCGTTCAAGAAGGTCTTCACATGGCTTCTGAAAGCCAAGAATTTAAACACTGGCTGGCATGAGATCAGGATACTTTTCCTATATTAACTCTTTAAATACATAGCTCCTCTGGTGTGAGGTTGGTGGAGGGGTGGGTAGGTGAATATGGGAGAGGGAGCAATGAAGTTGGACATTATATATTTCTGTCAGTTATGTATTTGGCCAACTCTTTACAAAAGGTATTTTATAAACATTTAAAAGATTAAAGAAATCTACACGGAATTATATATAGGAACAAGCATCGATTATTTCAATATACTAATTTAGGAATTTTTCTTTCTCCTACCCATCCTCTCAGAAGTCCCAATACAATAAATTCTGTGTTTGCTCCCAGTGTGGCTGTGATTGGTTAATCTATTTATTTTGAACATTTTGTTTTTCTTTAAAGCACAAACGTTCATTAAGCATATTTAGTTTTGGATGACATTTATTACAACAGGGTGTGAGATATCATATTAGCAAAAAACAGGATTTGGAAGTGGACAATTCACAGTGTTCACGTTGTGCTGTGATATAAAACACTTAGCTGTTACATTCGAACAACAACTTACGTTTGCTCTCTCTCTCTCTCCTTTATCATTTTCCCTTCTGTAGATATTTTCCTTTGAAGTTTCTACATACTTCAGGATGCACTCTGATTCCAAAGCTAGAAAGCTAGAGAAGAAAGTACTTGGTTGCACAAAAACGCCTCTGGCAAGTGATCAAAAGTTCCATGGCAATAAGTAAAAGTTTTTACTTATAGATGGGTCATAAAAAAATTGATATAACAACACTGCGACCATTTCTAGTGAAGCCCATGTAAAAGGAGCAAGCAACTCCGGTAGCATTAATCTCAGGCAACAATCCATAAGCCTTGGTTCTGATTAGCATTCTTATTACATCTCCATCTCCCTAATGCTATAATGAATAGGGTGCAACCTAATTATTACTACTGGAATAGATGGCCCACACCAGCTCCAACGTCCTTTTTAAAGAGAAGTAAATTGCCTTAGAGTTCATCCTGAGTCAGTAATAGTAAACACTTACAGTACACCATCAACACACTGCACTCTACCCCTGAAATGAATTCCATTGATTTTAATGCAATGTATTTACAAAACAAGTTTCTAGGCAACTATTTTAACACACCAAGCATAAGTTTCTTCTGTCCATCATTTCCTTGGCTGCTGTGCTTCATGTCTGCAAACTTTGTGGTGTTTTGGCCCACTAATATGATGAATTGAATACTGAGGCTTTGGGCCTACTCTGGGCTGCTCCAGGAATTTGGATCTAAGGACTCAATTTGGTTCAGAATGCTGCTGTTGTTGCTTGCTTCTATTGTTTGCATGATTTGTTTTTTCTCTTTCTCTACAGGCATTAGGTGTTAGTCTTTTTTTAAAATTGGGTTCTTTCAGGTTCCTTGCTTTGTAACTGCCTCTGAGATTATACAATTTCAAGATTACATAATTTTATACATTCTTTGATAATAAATGCAGTTTGAATCTTTCCTGGAAATTCATCCTCATTTGACAGTACAAAATGTCCTGTATAGTCATATCAGCATGTCACCTACTGCCTTCAAAATTTACTCTGTCGGCTTTATTGGAGAAGATTTTGGAGGCAGTAATTTCTACAGATCAGAATCAGGTTTATTCTCACCGGCATGTGTTGTGAAATTTGTTTACTTAGCAGCAGCAGTTCAATGCATTAAATGATAATATAGAAAGAAAAAATTAAATAAGTAAATAAATTACAATAAGTATATATATGTATATTAGTTAGTTAGATTGAAACTAGCGCAAAACAGAAATAATATTTAAAAAGTGAGGTAGTGTTCATGGGTGCAATGTCCATTTAGCAAGTGGATGGCAGAGGGGAAGAAGCTGTTCCTGAATCACTGAGTGTGTGCCTTCAGGCTTCGGTACCTCTTTCCTGACAGTAACAATGAGTATCTTGGGTGATGGGGATCCTTAATAATTTCTACTGACCTGTAAATTTCTACAGATGTATCATAGAGAGCATTCTAACTGGCTGCGTCATCCACAAAATGCAGAAGGAACTCAGCAGGCCAGGTAGGATCTATGGAAAAAAGTACAGCTGCCATTTCAGGCCGAGACCCTGTCCTGCCGAGGGATGCCTCCTCCAGCATTTTGTGTGTGTTGCTTGGATTTCCAGTGTCCGCAGCTTTTCTCTTGCTTGTGGCTGCATCATCGTCTGGTATGGGGGGTGGGGTGCTACTACACAAGATTGAAATAAGCGGCAGAGAGTTGTAAACTTAGCTCTATCATGGGCACTAGCCTCTGTAGTATCCAGGATATCTTCAAGGAATGATGCCTCAAAAAAGCAGCATCCAGCATTAAGGACCCCTGTCACCCAGGACATGCCTTCTTCTCATTGCTACCATCAGGGAGGAAGTACAGAAACCTGAAGGTACACACTCAATGATTCAGGAACAGCTTCTTCCCCTCTGCCATCCGATTTCTGAATGGACATTAAACCCATGAACACGACCTCTCCCTCCCACTGCTACCACAAATACAATTTATGCCAGTGATATTAAACCTGATTCTGATAAAGCACAGAATCAGAATCAGGTTTAATATCACCAGCATGTGTCACGAAATTTGTTAACTTATCGGGAGCAGTACAATAAAATACATGATAAACAAATACAGAGAAAAAACTGAGTTACAGTAAGTATATTTATGTCTTTTAAATAGTTGTGTTAAATTAAGTAGTGCAAAAAAACAAGAAGTAGCAAAGGATTTTTTTTAGTAAATATTTCATTTCAAATCATTATTTTATTGTGAATCTATATTCATGTAACAACTCAATGGCAATTGACCAGCTTTGGTACTTGAGTCTTGCTCACACAAAGCAAGATTATGTGCAGAAGTTACATCTTTGACCCAGCAATTATTTCCACGACAGCAATCTTAATAATTCAATGAGACCATGACAATTCTTATTCAATACAACGTTTGACAAAATAAAATCATTATCTTTCTTATATTATTCAGAACATGAGCAATGCTGTTGCAGGAATGTAATTTTTTTTTAATTGAAGAATTTACCAAAATGTGTCGTTCTACTATTCAAACAACTTCGGTTCATGGCCATGTTCTGTCTGCATTGATTCCAATGCACATGATGTATCATCACAACGCTCATCGTTGTCAGATTTTCAGATCAAAGTTAATATGTCAGGACCATACTTGCCTCGAATCAGTAAACTCAAACTTAACGAAGCTTCAAAAAGAATGGCTTTCAATTAGATTTAATTTTATCAAGGACCAAGCAATGTAAGTATTACACTGTAGATTTTTGTAATTATGTTTGAATGGGACAGCAGTCTTAAACCCTGCAAGGGGGATTAAAACAGAAACATTGGAACAACCATTATTCGGTGTTTAATTGCTGCAATTTTATTACTAAACTATAAACTAGATGAGCACCTAAGCAGATAACATGCAAACTTTAAAAAAAATGCCGTTGGTGGCTGGTGAATCAACATCCAGGTTAGTACATTGTATTGCACATTATCTTCAAAACACTACACAATACCTACAGTTCTTGCTTCAACAATTTTAAGCACAAATGCAGCATTTGCAAAAGTGGATGAGTACAAATGCAGAGAAAAATCGCACATTCCCAATTAACGGCTGTCCAGCTTTGTTTTTCGAGCCAAGTTTCATCATCAACTTCAAGAAAAAGAAATACACACACAACTTGAAGAAAGTTGAGCTATGCTTGTGGATTTTAATTTCAGATGTTGTCAACTCAAGGGCATTTGGACCAATCAATATCTGTCTGTCTGCTGGCACACAGAAAGTTTGCTATTAGGAAAGACCGGCTTACAGCAGACTGAGCCAATACCATTAGCCCTAGCCTTAGGGCAGTTCCAGCCATGAGATGGGGTAGGCACCTGCCCCCCACCCCTCCCCCACCATTAAGCTAGCCACATGGGATGTCATTTGGACATTACGGGCAAAGAGCAGTTCTTTTTTTCTTTTTTTTCCCTCACCCAGACTTTCCTAAATCAATAAATCTGTTTCTTGCTTATTTGAGAACTTTGCTTCAATATTATAGCAAGGACTTACCTTCAAGCAACAAACTCCTGCCAGACCAGGTCAGAATTTTCTCTTTCTGGTTTCTTCCCTGCTTCAATTTAAAAATAATTATAACATTTCTTGACAGACACAGGATGATTTTTTTTTCTCTGCCATGATGGATTTCACATACTAAAATCTTTACAAGAAATTATACTTGAGGAAGTGAGGTTTTACAGCTGCAATGGAATAGTTTTGTAATACAACAATTTCATTTAACAGCCCCATGATTTTTCTTATAAGCAGAGTTCAGTTTGATTTTGAGAGTACACCAAGAAGGCTTTGGAAAGGAGTAACTTTAATTGGTGCAGCTGTAATTATATGGCTGCACCAAATGAGCTGTGAAATTCTACCTCTACAGAGGAATATGTTTCAAAAAACCAAAACCATTTTAACAATAGGTAAACTGCAGTAATATAAATAAATTCTGAAAGTGGAGCAGATGCTATGGTTATGGCAAGAATGTAAGAGTCCAATATTCCTGGAGCCTGTTCTACCAGTTGCTCCTCTAGCCCTGGCAGCCTCGGGGAGTGTCCCCTATCCAGAGCCTTGGCAGGAAGGAAATTTTCCTGAACAGAGAAGGCCACCTGTGTTGCAAGGGTTCATGAGCAGTAAATGCATCAGACTGACTTGACCTGCAGTTGTATGGCAGGGAAGCAGTTTCTTCCCTTCCCACCGTCGGCATTGCTCCTCAACCCCACCGAAGCTCAAATGAGCCATAGGTGAAAATATGGTCTCCAGCTCCATTAGGAAATGCTGCTTCTGCAGAAAGCAATCAATGCCTTCCGTCGAAGGGATCCACTCCTGGGAATTCCCTTCAACATGGGGAATATGGTCACCATCCTCTCATCCGTGTCAGAGTTTAACTTATTGTTCAATATCAGGTGCAAATCTCCTGGATCTGGTTTGTACCCCATATCCTGATCCCTCCCAGAGCAGAAAATAATTTATGTCCTCTTTGTCCTTGAAAACCTCACAGCCAAAGTCTCTATTAATACCACTTGCTGTAGAATGAGACTTAAATTTTCCCCAAATCTCACATAAATTTTAACTAGCTGTCAATGAAACAAGCATGTGGAAATTAAGAAGCAAAAAAAAAACATAGGCCACCTCTGTGTATCCTAAAACACCCTACCTGGTGAGTTTTCAGCCATAGCCAGCTCATTCAAAGAAACTTGAGGAACTTTCCTCCTGGAGTTAGTAAAAATTAGAAGCAAAGTCATCTAGCACTGATTTCACGCACCTATGATCAATGACTACGAAATGAGAATGAAAATACTTTTAAGAGTTACCCGTGTACATCTTTACCAAACAGCAGTGTGCAGAAATTTGAAACTTGAACTTTATTAAAATTTATTTTATATATATTACTATTCACAATTCACAATGAAATATTAGTAGTTTATCTACGAATATGGTATTTGTTTCATGCATTTTAAGACTTGTTGAAATAGCAGGTAATTTGAGTGCTTGCATTTCGTGTTTTTACCATCCAAGGACGAGATCTTCAACTTATTTCAAAACTGGTGTATGTGGAAAATGTGTAGTTAACAGTTCAATAATATATGAATAATCTCGTATACATATTATTTGATTAAGCATTCTTGCTCATTTAAATAATTAATTACAGATTATATATAAAAACACATTAATTGCACCTGTCATCACACTACCACTTGATACATGCGCGCTTTGTTTAAAGTAAAGATGAAGTTACACCCAGATTTTGGACTCCCCACGTCTTTCTTTGTATTAGTTTAATGTTTTGAAGTTACAAAACATAACAGAATGTATATGTTAAAAAAGTAAAAATATAGTGCAATAGCCAGAAAAAAAAAACAAAATTACAACTGAGATAACAACACAGGCACATGTTTGCAGCAATAATTTTAAAATGCCATTATTTGAAACATAATTTGTATTTATTTGCAACTGATTTAAGGGAAGAATAATGGCTGACCATTCATATCCATAAATGTTACTTTTAGATACATTATTTAGTGGTATTGAAAGCCAGTAACTCCAGCACAGCTTGCAATTGCTAAACATTGGTCCCATGTGCATGCCTGGGACTGTGCCGGCAAGTTCAGCTGCACATGGCACAGCTCTCGCATTATGAAGAATGATAATACATCGCCATTTTCTGTGTTTCCAAATCACAGAAACTGGAGCTACACAGCACCTAAACACAGAGATGACTATTTTAGCCACGACAAGAATACTTAGAGGAAAGGCTTGAATGAGTCTTCATTAAAAGTGAACCATTCACATGATATTTGAGATAATTATAGTTCAGACTATTGCAAACGCCCAGATAATATAATCCGGAAAAAAAAGGCTGGAAAAAAAAATCTAAAAATTCTGATACAATTTCTGGATCGTGAGCTAAAGTGGCTGATATTATTTATTCATCAATTTAAAAAAAGATTAATGTTGAAAAGTCATGGTCATGACAAATTAAAATAGCAAGATGTGACATTAGTTATAGTCTTGGAATTTCTATAAAAAAGAAAAGATTACAGTCGCTGCGCAGTATCAAGAATAAATGACAAATGCTTGAATTAAAACATACCTTTTGCATGAAACTGAAACTTGATGTAATGATTATGCAGGAAAAATTATTATTTAGAAATATAAAATAAATACGCTGCTAATTTTCCAAAATTTTTCCAATCATTTTTTAGTTATTTGGCAGCAGTTCAGAATCTCAAATGCATTCTTTAATAAAGATCAATATTTCAGTAGAAACCTCCTGGTATTTTAATGTACTGTATGTGCCAGAAGTACTTCAATGAGCCTGGGAGTCATAAGGTTCCTATCTTGGCATGTTAACCGGGTGCTCAGTGAGCTGATGATCATTCTGTTCATCTGCTGCTGGGAACTTCAGCACACAGGAGGCCTCAAGATATCCTTCCATGTCAGAACTGGCCTTATATGAAGAGAGGCCTTTCCTTTGTGCATTTTGCAATAACTTTGAATCGGAAACAGATAAGTCTTGAAGTTGGCTCACTGGGGAGATGGTGTGCGTTGACAAGGGAGAGGGGCTTAGGGTTGGGAGGGTTTTGGGATCAGGCGAGTGGTCATTAAGCTAGTTTTGGAAGAGGGGTCATTGATGTTCAGAGTGGCAGGTCAGTGAATGCAGCTGAGAACTATCACTTGGTTGAGGGAGAGTTGGGAAATTGGTAGTAGCAGTGGGGAGAGAGGATTGGGCTAGTAGAATGGTTCTAGAGAGGGGAGTCAGGGGTGTGTCAGGCAAGGCAGCAGATCGGGCAAGGGTCACAAGATGGAGGTTGGGCAGTGTGAAAGTGATCGCATTTCAGTACTTCCTTAAAGAGGACATGATTCCACACTTCAGATGAAACAGACTGAGATCTGCTAGGCAGGTCCTCTGGAACTCACACTGAGGAAGGCCTGACTGTCACTGTGAAGATGCCATTGGCACCAAAATTCCAACAGTCGCATCTAGGCGATGTTGAGCCCTAAAAATGCACATGACTAAAGATGCAAGGTGAATGAAGTACCCAGAAAAGAAAGCAAAGATCATGGAAATCGCAGTAAGTCACTCATTTTACTATATTTTACAATTTCACTGAAATTGGATCACATTGTACACAAGAGCATAGTGCTACAGAGTTGTATTTTGGATCATTTTGTTCCAGCTGGAAGTTGAATTTCTGATGTGACCATATGATGGCAGCAGGTAGCTTTACTGGTTTTCTTGTAACATCCACACTTTTCTTCAATGATATATGGGACTACACTATATTTTTCACTTATGTATTTATACAAGTACAGACTCAGATAAATCTCAGACACTGTGCCAGTATTTCATGTGTTCTTTGGTATTGATCTGCTTTAATAAGCACCAGTGGATTTTTTTTTCTCTTTTTGCTAATGGTGGAGTGACTGGTTTTAAGGGCAAAAGTAATAGAAAATAACCCCAGGAGGTTCGAGAGTGACCGGATTGCCCCGAGCCCTCAAGGCAATGATGCGCACTTGAGACCACCTTTTTAAATTAAGCAAAACTTTTCTGTTTTCCGTGTCTGAAAAATAACATTTGTATTAATGAAACTTACAGAGAGTAAGATCATTCCATTTCATCTTCATTTTAAACAGTCTGATTTTTTATTCTCACTTTTTGAGTGGTCAGTTTAATCGACACGTTAAGCATCATGTTGGTCTTTTAATATTATATTGCTATGAAACCATATCAAAATTCATTGTTGGTTGCCTGAAAAAGTGCTTTATATTTAATATTTTACAAGGTGGTCTAAAACTCTCAAAGGAATATTGCAAACATTGGTTTTATTGATTTGAAATAGAGTGTTCTAATGTCCTAATTGCATCTCTCACTTTGTATGCTGTTGTACTCAGTTTTCATGTTGCAATATCCCTCTCTCATTTTAGTCAAACTTCATGCATTTAAATCATTCACAAGGCAATCTTCCTGCATAGAATTAGAAGCTAAGCTATTGATATATTAATTGCAGTAGCAAAATGGTGCTGTTCAAAGAAAAAACAGCTCGGATTTAATTTTTGAACATTTATGTGTGTTTGCTAATTCTTGATGTAGGATTAGAAATATTAGAAAATATTAGATGATTTCTCAGAGTACATACAGTGTTCAAAACTGGCACAGTTTGATTTTGTGACTGGTTCTGCAGTGATTCATGGAAAAGTCCCAAAGTGGGATGGCAAAGCCCGAAGCAGTGGCTGTCAACTACCTAATGACTGTGATAGTGTATGTTACATGTCCAGCTATTCGCCAAATCCAGGAGCTGTAACTAATCCTGGACTGCCATAATCAATTAACCCTTTGTGGGCCAGTGTTACACTTCAGCGCTAGTGTGGATATAAATTTCATGAACACAACCGCTTGGAAAATCATGATTCTTTAGACACACTCTCTTGCATTTGCTTTGCAACGTTTGTGCAAAAATGAATTCCTGGAGCTGGCAAATGAAGAAATTGATTGATAGTTAACCTATGCCTACTGACAGTAATTAACACCTGAGTGGTCCATTGTTTTCTTTTCTATTTAAATCCATTTTCTGTACTAATTGTCTCACCTCTACAGATACATCCGAGAAAATTAAAAAAAAGAGGGGAAGTGAGCAGGTCACCTGATGATATACAGGTGGACTGAGCTATGGGATAATTTCTTTGGTGCAGCTATCACTGCTTGGGATCCAAGGCCCACCAGAGATGATGATCCACCATTCTGAGGGCTACCAGAATGGAGTCTGCAGGGGTGACAGGTTCAGTTAAGTAGATTTCTGAGGCCAAGAAGATCTGTAGATCAATTGATTTTATCTTAGGTTCATTATATCACTGAGTATACTTGGGTTAGTATTCAATCCATCATAAAGCTCTGCTTGCATAAATAGTTAATGCATTTCTTGGGAAGTAGACGACCAGCTGTACATTGAAAGTGGTTGAGCATTGGGATTCTTTATCTGATAACCTGTGGTTTCCTCAAGGATTTATAAGACCATCCAAGAATACTAATGGTGTTATCAATAGATTTGCATTAAACATTTGCCCTTGCTGGTCTCAAACCAATGATGAGTCACCTACATCTGTGCTAATCACAATTTTCTCAGAGAAGTCCATTTATCAAAACCATTCTCTCAGAATGACCGAAGTGGTGCAGACCTCTGTCCATGGCAGTTGTTGTTGTTTCTCTCCAAGCCTTGTGACATATTGGATGGCAACATTGCCATTTCTTTATCATTTGTCTGTTCTTTATGAGGCCGAGTTGTTAGCTCAATGCTCAACCCAACACTGATGGAAAGTGTGCAAGGAGCTGACCAGATTCAAACCTGGGACCACTCGCCTCGAAGTCCATTGCAGATGCCACTACATCACTGGATGGCTATTCATGTCAGTGTATATCCAATAAATTAGTTGGGTTCAACTGTATGGACGCAGCACCTTGGTCTGAGGAAAACTCTTCCAATACCACGTCCCACTATATTGCTGTTTTACACCTTTCTGGACCTTCTGAAACTAGATTTTCTCACTAAAATCACTTCTAGCGACCACATCCTGGCACTTTGGACATCATTACTGTGTGTACTTCTTTGCTTGTTGATGATTGCACAATTAACTTGTATCCCAAGTGAAACCATCTGAAGCTATTTCCATACTAGCAGCCATTTCCATACTTCATGCTCCCTTAAATATTTACAAATTTGACTTACTGCTTTCATCAACAAGTGTTCACAATAAGTTATCTCCCAATACCTAATCCGAAAATGTTTACAACTCCTATCATCTCAGCAGGTTTTCACTAATTATTTCCACTGTTCCCTAAGTCCATTTCCCCAACCTGTACTTTCCTCAAATCTCTGATGGTATTGATTACAATGTCCTTTAAGTTCATAGAGTCATAAAATTATGGAACACTACAGCACAGAAGCCATGCCAAAGTGCTGGAGGAACTCCGAAGGCCAGGCAGCATCAATGGAAAAGAGTATACAGTTGACATTTTGGACCAAGACTCTTCATCAGGACTAAAAAGAAAGAGAAGTCCAAGTAAGAAGGTGGGAGGAAGGGAAGAAGAAGTACAATGTGGTAGATGATATGTGAAACCGAGAAAGAGGAGGGGGGAAATGAAGAGCTGGAAAGTTGATAGGTGAAAGAGATACAGGGCTAGAGAAGGGGAAATCTGATAGGAGAGAATACAAGACTACGGAAGAAAGGGAAGGAGGAGGGTCCAGTCTGTACCAAACTGTTATCCTGCCTAGCCCAATTAACCTGCACCCAGTCCACAGCCCTCCATACCCCTCCCATTCATGTACCTATCCAAATTTCTCTTAAATGTTGAAATTGAATGCACATCCATTATTGCCACTGGCAACCCTTTCCACACACTCTGAATGAAGTTTCCCATCATGCTCTCCTGAAACATTTCACCTTTCACCCTTAACCCATGACCTCAGTGTGAAAACCCTGCTTGCATTTACCCTAACTCATAATTTTGTATTCCTCTATCAAATCTCCCCTCTTCTACTATGCTCTAGGGAATTAAGTCCAAACCTATTCAATCTTTCCCTTTAAACTCGAGTCCTCAGTTCCAGCAACGTCCTTGTAAATTTTCTCTTCACTCTTTCAATCTTATTGACATCATTCCTACAGGTATGTGACCAAAACTGCACACAGTGCTCCAAATTAGGCTGCACCAAACTCTTACACAACTTCAACATAACATCCCAACTCTGGTACTCAGTACTTTGATTAATGAAGGCCAATGTGTCAAAAGTTTTCTTTATGACCTTATTGATTCGTGATGCCACTTTCAAAGAATTATGGATCTGTATTCCCAGATCCCTTTGTTCTACTGCACTCCTCAGTGCCCTGCAGCTCACTTTATAAGTCCTACCCTGGTTAGTCCTCCCAAAATGCAACACCTCACACTTGTCTGCATTCAATCCTGATATGTTTTGTAAATCCAAAGCACAAAATAAATCAAAAAACACAGGGGAGCTCATGATTACATGTACTCCGTTTTTACGTGAGGGGCGCACTTATAATGTGGTGACATAATGACGTAAGCCATTCACTTACTTTTAATATTTCCTGTAATGAATTCATCAAAATGACAAAGAGTACTAAATCTTATTTAAACCAGAATAAAAAGGCGGGGGAAGGGGAAGGAGGCTAGCTGGCAGTTGATAGGGGAAGCCAGTTTCATGGGAAAGGCCACGGACTGGAGAAGTCTGATCAGAGAAGAGAGAGGATCATAGGAGAAAGGAAAGAATGAGGGCAACGGGGGGGGGGTGGGGGGGAGGTGGTGGTGGGAGGGAATGTAATAGGTAGGTGAGAAGAGGTAAAAGGACAGTGTGGGGAGTAGAAGGGGTTGGTATTTGTTTACCAGAAGGAGACATCGATATTCATGCCATCACATTGTCATTCTTTATGTTCCCTGTCCTTGGCTCCCAATTTTTTGGGGGGATGTAGTTTAATTCCATCCATTGGAATGGATTGTAGGGGTATGGATGACTATGGTCCAGGTTCAGCTCAATGAGATTACGCCGTTTAAATGGTTTGGCACAGACTAGCTGGGCCTATGTGGGCCTATGGGACTAGATAGGTGTGTTTCTATGCTGTATTTTCTATGACTATGACTCACCAAATATATTTCAATTATTACTGTAATATGCAACAGTAACATTCCTGGAGTGTCATTTTAGTAAATTTTTTAGTTATTTCCTTTTCCAAGGGTAAACAGGAAAAATCATCAGTCTTTCCTTGATTAAGTGCCCTCTTGAATTCGACCTTGTAATTGTGTCCTCCAAGAAACAGAGCCCATCTCAGCACTTGTGCTGCTGAACTTAGTGGAAAACCTTTCTGTGGATTGAAAATGGACACGAGTGGTTGATAATCAGTAACGAGAGTAAATTCTCTCCGATACAAGTACTAATTGAAATGTTTCACACCCCAAACCAAACTCAATGCATCTTTGTCAAGCTGTGCATATCTTTGTCCCTGCAGCGGTACGGGAATGTGAAATGGCAAAAGCTATGGGATATTCACTTCCATCACTTATAACATGTGACTTGACTGCACCTATACCATAAGTCAAAGTGTCTCAGGCAAGTTTCTCTGGATGATGTGGAGAGTACAGTGTCTGATGTCACCATTTCCCTTAACTTTTTGAAAGCCATCTCGCACAGCTTTGTCCATTGCTATTTCTTCTCGATCTGCAGTAATTAGTTCAAGGGGTGGAGTACAGTGGCCAGGTCTGGCACGAAACCCTTATAGTAATTGACAAATCTTAAAAAGAACTGCAACTATGACACATACTTTGGCCTTGCACAGCTTGAATTTACTCAGCGCACTTGTGTAAATCCTTGTGCCATTTACTTCTGGTGTCAGCCATATTACTTGTCTGTTGTTAGTTCTCATATTTTAAATCTCAAGGCTATCCAGTCCTGTGACACTCTCATCATTATCAAATTTTTCAGCAACAGCAATTTAACTTCTAATCTTTTTTATCTTCCCTGTGCATTCCATTTATTGTTGTCAGGCGGACATGCTCTTTGTATATGTCTTACTTTATTGCATTTTCTGCAAGTTTCACCTTTAAATCTGTATTGGTCTAGTGTACGAGTCCCTGCCACAATGGTAACATAATTTGTTCAGCCAAACCACTTTCTGTTTAGACATTGCAATTTTATTCACGTTCATTTTCATTCCTGACTGCAACTCAATTGCTTCTCTGTCTACTGTTTCCATTGATACAACTATTTTAATTGCTCTTTTAAATATAAGTTGTGCTTCAGTTTGGAACTATTTCTGAATACTTTCTTGTAAGATTCCCCAAACTAAATGATCTCTCAGTGGATAATTAAGCCCATTACTCAACGGACAGAGCTCAGACAATCTCTTCTTTTCAGCCACGAAATGGACTCCCCTTCCTTATGATTCTGCTTATGAAACCTAAAGTGTTCTGCAATCAACAATGGCTTAAGTTCTAAATGTTCCTGCATTACTTTCATGATATCGGCAAAGCTCATTTCATCTGGTTTGGTTGGAGCAGTCAAACTTCTAAGAAAACTGTATGTTTTTCCACCTGTTACACTCAGCAACACTAACACTCACTTTTCGCTGACTATTTCACTTACTTCAAAATACTGCTCAATCCATTCAGTGTATACCCCCCAATTATCTATTATGCATTTGAACATGTCTCTCTTTCTGATGTAGCCAACCATTTCTGCTTTTTAAAAAAAATTATCATTATTATCACTTGGTACTCACTGGTTATAAACCTATGCATCTCATCCATGTTCTTTCTTTTTTAAAAACTTGACTGTCTTACTCTCTCTTCCGAAGAGACACATGCTGACTTTTTTTAAAGTCAACAATTTCTCTTTTCTTGTGAAAATAAAAAAAAACATGCTGCACTTTTTTTTCACTCGTCTGTTTCTTTCCTCTTGCGAAGAAGGCACACTGCACTTTTTTAATACTTGAACATCTCGCTGTACTTCAACAAGTAGGTGGTCATTTCAGGTTCGTTTTAAAACTTACTCATCACCGCTGTTACGTTTTGTTACCCCCCAAAACATAAAACTAATCAAAAGAAAAAGTCAGGGAACTTGAGATAACATGTGTGCTCCAGTTCTACTTTAGTGATACATGCACTCATGACACGTTGATGTAATAAAGTACACCATTCATGAGCTTTTACATATAAACCATTATGAAATATGTAAACAACAAAAAATGCTTAATCATCAATATATTTACGACATTACTCAAATGTTACTGAAATATTAAATATATACAACAAATTCCATCTGCCATTTTTCAGACTACTTTTCCAGCTGGTCCAGATCCCATTTCAAGCCCCAGCCTCAGTGTTACCTGCTACTTTCTTTCAGAGGGTGCTGGAATTGAACTCCAAATTCTGATGGTCTGAGCTGTAATAGCGCCACGCTAACCACTACACTACTGCGTATCCCATTATCGGCCAGATCATTGATATAGATGACAAACAACAATAGACCCAGCACCAATCCCTGCAGCACACCGCTAGTCATAGGCTTCCATTCAGAAAGGCAGCTATCTATTATCACTCTCTGACTTCTATCATGAAGCCAGGGTCTAATCCAATTTACTACCTCATCTTGAATGCCAAACGATTAGGCCTTCTTGTCCAACCTCCCATGCAGGATCTTGTTAAAGGCCTGTATTAGTCTTATTAGCTAATGTATTAGCCTACATTAGTCCATGTAGACTACATCCACTGCCATCATCTTTCCAGGTAACTTCTTTGAAAAACTCAAAAAGATTGGTAAGACACGACCTACCATGCACAAAGCTATGTTGACTATCCCTAATCAGTCCTTGTCTATCCAAATACAGTGAATTTTAGTTAATTGGGCCATCAGTTAATTGGGGCAGCAACATATTTGGGACAACTCTTAAATAATAAAAATTAATCAAGAAAATAGCTGGGATTCCCTTTGTTTATTTGGGACACTATGCCACTTAATTGCACCAGGAAACTGTTGCCAAACGGTTTCTTACTAGCACCAGACACATGCAGTTGCAGTGATTTTTGCCACTGATAGTTGCCAAGAAATAAGCAGTAAGACAATTCAGAACTGTTTTTCTCACTGTGATTCCAAACATTCAAGCTTGGAAATGCTAGAAATGGCCAGGAATAAAAATAAAATGTTTTCACTACTTCAACAAATTAGGATTATGAAGAATTTGAAGATATCCACAATTATCTTGAATGTTACAATGAATATGAAGATTTGGAGGATGCAATTATGTATGAAAGCTGGCCACTATTTACATTAGAAGTCTGTGCTGATTTTGTGAATTTACAGTCAATGAAAAAAACACTGTATTAACTCCTTTGCTAACTATTAGGAACTATACACAATTTTATAGTACTGTGGTAGTATTGACAGTATTCTGATTTGTTCGGTATTTCATTTAAATATATAATTTGTTATTCTGTTAAATGGTTGTATTTTTTATACCATTTAAACTATTTCCATGAAACTTCGGCTGATTGGGGCAGCTGCTTAATTGGGCCAACATGTACTGGTCCCAATGCATTCCAATGAATTGGAATCCTCTGTACTTCTACATCCAGTTCCTTAGAATACCTTCCAATAACTTACCCACTACCAATATCAGGTAGTGATTTCTCGCCTTATTCTTAGAGCCCTTCTCTAAACAATGGAACAACATTAGCTTTTTTCCAATCCTTCAGCATCTCTCCCATGGTTAAGGTCATTTTAAGTATCTCTGCTCAGGCCCCTGCAATTTCTGTGCTAGCCTCCCACAGGGTCCAAGGGAACAACTTGTCAGGCCCTGAGGATTTATCAATCCTAATGTGCCTCACGACAGTAAGCTCCTCCTCCTTTATAATCTCGATGTGTTCTATGACCTCACTGCTGCTTCGCCTCAGTTCTATAGACTCTGTATCTGTCTTCTGAATGAATACTGATGCAAAAATTCTATTAAGATCTTCCCCATCTCTTACGGTTCCATTCATAGATGACCACTCTGATCTTCCTGAGGAGCAATTTTGCCCCTTGCTATCCATTTGCTCTAATATATCTGTGAAAGTCCTTAGGATTCTCCTTCACCTTGTCTGCTGGAACCTGGCTTCTTTGCGCTCTCCTGTTTTCCTTCTTAAGTGTTCTTTTGCTTTTCTTATACTCTTCAAGTTTGTCATTTGCTCCTTATTGCCTATACCTGCTATGCATCTCCTTCTTCTTCTTAACAGGGCCCCAATATCTCTCAAAAATTAAATTCCCTAAACTTATTATCCTTGCATTTTATTCTGACAGGGAAATACAAACTCCCTACTCCCAAAATTTCACTTTTGAAAGCCTCCCACTTTCAAAGAAAACAATCTGTCCCAATTCACACTTCCCAAGTTCTTTCTGGTACCATCAAAATTGGCCTTCCTCCAATTTAGGATCTCAACCCAAGGTCCTGGCCTATCCTCCTCCATGGTTATCTTGATGCTAATGGCATCATGATCACTAGGTGCAAAGTGTTCCCCGACGCAAACTTCTGTCACCTGTCATTTCTTATTCACTGATAGGTGGTCTAGTATCACACACTCTCTAGTTGGAACTTCCATGTATCGATTAAGGAAACTTTCCTGAACACATCTGACAAACTCTATCCCATCCAGCCCTTTTACAGTATGGGAGTCTTAATCAATATGTGGAAAGTTAAAGTTACCTACTATCACAATCTCATGTTTTTTGCAACAGTCTGCAATCTCTCTATAACTTTGCTCCTCCAAATCCCCCTAATTGTTGGATAATATAATCCCATTAATGTGGTTATCCCTTTCTTATTCCTCAGTTCTACCTTTGTAGCCTAAATAGACAAGCTCTCCACCCTGTTCTGTCTGAGCACTGTCATGATATTTTCCCTGACAAGTAATGCTACTCCTACCCCTTTTAATTCCAACCTATCACATTGAAAACTACAGAACCCTGGAACATTGAGATACCAGTCCTGCCCCTCCTGCAATCAAGTCTCACTAATGGCTACAATGTCGTGTTACGAAAACCCCGTAACCAGGTAACTTACCAGCAAAGATAGATGGATCAGCTGAGTCGGATGCTACTATTTTCAAACGTTTTATTCAACAAGGGCACAAACGTATGGTTAATACAAAACATTCAGATCATACACGTCGTCAAAACTCAATCTAAAACACCGGTGTAACCATAATCAATCAGAAATAAGCTCTACAGTTGTCTAGGGGGTAATACTGAGTCCAACGGAAGTATAAAGAGTCACTCAGAAGTTTGCCGGCTTTTCCTTTTTGGGAACCCGCTGGGGTTTTTACGTTGTAGAGAGAAAGAGACGATTTAGAAAAGATACACACTTGCCCGTCGTCTTGGCAGAGCAAATCCTTGGAATCAGGGGAGCAGACTCCCCGTTGTTATTTAAAAGCAGTCTTTCGTTGGTTTTAGCCACAGATTCAAATTCGGAATCTAACGCACGTGGCTTCCTTCAAAATGGCGTCCCGCTCCCACGGGAATCGATCTCGTGTCTCCTGGGTGCGTCTGAGGGTCCTCCCCTCAGACCCGCCTTTATACTTCTTCACGGGATCGCAGGTGTCAATCAAGTTGCAGGTAATGCGATCTCTCTCTCAACCAGCCCACTTTGCCCGAGGGCTTTTCACGTGGTCTCCATGAGACAATAGTCAAAGTCACCTTTATTCTGCTTCTTGGGAGAACGTGGTCTTCCGCACGTCTCTCTCTCTTGGGTCAGTTGACCCCCCTTAACTAGAGTTCTTGCGATTTTCACAAAGGAGGGGGCAAACGGCATAACAGTCGTAACTCCACATGTTGATCCATGCCCTAAGCTCATCTGCCTTTCCTACAATACTCCTTGCATTGAAATATACACAACTCAGAATACCAGTCCCATCATGCTCAAACTTTTGATGCCCAACTTTGTATGCAGGGTTAACAAATTCTTTCTCCAAAACCACTCCACCATCTGCACTGGTGTTCTGGTTCCCACCCCCTGCAACTGTAGTGTTAACACCCCCCCCCCCCCCGCCCCTGTGCAGTACTAGCAAACCTTCCTGCAAGGATATTTGCCTCCGCTATTTCATGTGCAAATTTTCCTGGGCCCACCTTCCCTGGAAGAGAGGACAATGATCCAAAAATCTAAAGCCCTCCCTCCTACACTATCACCTTAGACACATGTTAAACTGCATGATCTTCCTACTTCTGGCCTCAGTAACACATGGCACAGATAGCAATCCTGATATCACAACCCTGGAGTTTCTGCCCTTTAACTTAGCACCTAACTCCCTGAACTCACTTTGCAGGAACTCATCACCCTTCCTACCCATGTCATTGGTACCTACATGGACCATGACCTCTGGCTATTCACCCTTCCAATTAAGAATGCTGTGTACTCAATCTGACCCAAGCACCCGGAAGGCTCAACTCCCCACTCTAACACTGGCCCACTTACACAATGGCCGCTCCGCTTAAACATAATGTCTTTTTATTGGCCCTTACCAAATGCCTCAGTGTGTACAATTCAATGTTTCCAAGGGAACTGTGGCATGCAGGATGTCCTGACTGCTCCCGTTCACTTCTTTTCAAATCTCTCTCCTGCTACTCAGAATCGAACGCCTCCGGGTGAACTGAGGCATGCAGGATGTCCCAAGTGACCTTGTTCACTTCTTTGGAAATTTCCCTCCTGCTACCCTCAATCCAACGTCTCCAAGAGAACTGTGGTGCCCGGGATGTCACAACTGCCCCTGTTCACTTCTTTTGAAATCTCTTTCCAGCTCGCCACAATTTATGACCTTATGTTTTATATACAATGTGAATGGTTGAGTCTGCCTGTGTCTTTCAAGCTTGTTAATGCATCTGACACAACCAGCACCAGTGACTGTCACTGCTCTACTCAGGGAAAACGGTTCTCTATTTAACTCACATTAAAATACTGTGCTGCGATTCCCTCAGACAACAATATCACTAACTTAACACTAACATAAAATCTGTAGGTTTTCTCACAGAATGTGTAATTGGCTCAAGTTGCTTTGAGGCATTCTGAAAAGACACAAAATACCTGCTTTGTAACTGTAAGCCATTGTTTTTCATTTTTCTTCATATGTACATGGGAGCTGGCCACAGGTAATGTGCATGATCAACAAAGTGCAGCATGTAATTAAGGAGGAAAAATGGCCAAAAATAGATCACTCTATGACTCCCATGGTAACAATATGGGAGCAGTAGGAAGGGCATTTGTGGACGTTTCGAAAGGTAAGATCGGATTGAAATTGACGGATCAGTCCAACATAAGCGGTGAAACAAAACAGAAAAAGAAATAAAACATTATGGAGAATTTTCCTTTAAACATGTTCTATGAATTTAAAGCACAATTGGAGAGGATAATTTATGTAAAATATCCCACCTGGTTCCCACCACAATAACTCATTTATGCTGTAGCATTTATGAGTTATACGACCAGTGCCACTTACTAGTTTATTTTGCATAAAATGCTGGTCCCAAAGTGTATCCTCTATTTATAAATTAAACAGAACTAAGGGATGATATGACCCTCAATCCAACCCCTACCCCAAACCTCAGCACACCCCTCCAGGCAATAACAAGATATCAAGGACAGCAGAAAACGATATGCAGCAAAATACCCAGAGCTGGTTTGGGCAATTCTTTTTTGATACACTAGTTTAACAAAAACAGTAGGTCTTTGCTGAATTAACGTAATAATTAAAATGCAATTTTGTGATTTTAAAGAACTGCAGCCTTAAGATTGTTAATGTAAAATGGTTCTAACCGTCAAGCTACCTGGGAGTCAACCAGGGAATTTCCTTTTATTTCCTTTGTGAAAATCAGAACAAAGCTCGCAAAGTTGATTGCATTTGAGGGAAGTAATGTATAAACTGCATTTAACTTACTAATTATTATTCATCTAATTCTGAATTAAAGGCCAAAAGGAAAAGGTGGAACAGCCTGTTCTGAATATTGTTGCGAAGCTGTTCATACCATAACACACTGAGAATATACTGCTGCATAAACACTTACAGTAACTAGGAAAGAACTGTGTGTATATCTGAGCAAGATAAATAAGGATGTGTTCATATCACTAACAATGCCATGAAATAAAGTTAGGGCTGCATGGTAATGTAATGGTTAGCGTAACACTATTACGGCGCTAGTGACTCTAGTTCAATTCCTGTTGCTGTACCTGAGCAGTTTGTATGTTCTCTCAGTGACTGTGTGGGCTTTCTATGGGTGCTCTGGTTTCATCCCACATTTCAACGCTGTATAGCTTAGTAAGTTAATTGATCAAATGGATGTAATTGGTTGGCCAGAATCGTTGTGCCAGAAGGGCCTGTAGTGCGCTGTATCCCTAAATAAACATAAATAAATAAATAAAATGTCTCAAACCTACTTTATAAACATACTAATTGATGTTTCTCAGAAATGGGAAGGAAATACATGGGGGCTGAACCAATGGTGACGGGAAGCTTAATGCAAGAGGTGAATTCTGAGGGGGATCTTAAAGGAGAAGAACGTGAAAATCAGAGAGCTTTTTGAAACAAACTAAGATCATGGGTCCTCGGAGACTGAAAGTGCACCAGTCGCGTGAGGAAGGAGCCTGGAAGCTGGAGTCTGACAGATGTAGGGTTTGACAAGCTATAGAATTGATCTTGATTACAGAAATAGAGAGAGTGCGAGTACTTGAAGAGAGATTGGTTTTGATATTCCAAGGAAATGTTTAGAACATCTTTTGGATAAGAATTGAAACTGAACATATCAAATCAACCACCTTCTCTTGTGCCTCCACTATCTCTAAATTCTTTGACATTCCAGGACTGGGTGAACTGGAAGTTCCCTGCACAAAGTATTAGGAATTCCAAAGCCACAGTCTACTTATTTATCCCTGTCTCTATCTCCTTTCCTTCTAGAACTTTGTGTCCTCACTCCTCATTTCTCTACCAACAGTTATAAGCATTTGCTTGTCACATAATTTCTTGGATACATGGTATGTAGTGTCTTCAGCTGCATCACTAACCACTACTGTGAGCTGTTGAATTCTATCACTGATTGACATAGTATGCCAATGTCAACCTAAAATAACCTCTTTATTTCTATTCTCTCTTTTTTTCTGCCTTTTCACTGATTATCTGGCCCTGGTAATCTATTATCTCAAAACTTACGAAATATTAACTTGTGTAACAATTTTTCTTGTGGTTTTTATCAAATGCTATTTTAACATATAAATATATCATATCCACTGGTTATCCTTTATCAACCTTCCCTCATATTCCTCTGTTACGCTATTATTCACTATTTCACTTGGAATACTCAATTTTGTCTTTTAGTATAAATAGACTGGTGCAATCCGTCAAAAAAACAAAATTAAAATGTATCAATATAATGCTGTGGCAAGTACTGTACAATCAAATTATGCAATGCAATAGTATTATACAATATCCACATGAACTTAAACTCTTGAAACAATATTTGAAATATGTAACCTACCAGCAATTGATTTTACAATTACTCTTAGACCTCGAGCATGTGAATATTTGTATATTAAAATACAGTAAAACTTCAATAATCCTCTATCTGAGTTTTCAGAGATCCTGATCGTTTGGTATCTGGCTCATCAAGTGAAGTTTGCTGCAACCCAGTCCATTCATCAGCGTTCCTGCACACCTATTCAAATTATCTGGGCCGAATCCTGCTAACAGGGTATCCTGGTTCCCTCCCTTTCTAACCACTAGGCTCAGACTTCTCTGTTCCCTCTTATACACTAGGACCCAGCCCCTGTATTCCATATTTACTCACCCAGCTCCTGGTCCCTGTATTCCCTTTCAATTCACTTGTGCTCCAATCACCACACTCGTTCAACTTACCTGGGTTCATTGGAAAATTTATTATCACGCAGATTCATATCTAATAAAAGGTTAATTGAAACATGTTGGGGTATCAATAAAAACATCTAAAAGTAGAGAAAAGATTCCAATTTAATATGACCAATGTGCTGAGCATGCTGGCTTATCCAAGTTTTACTGCATTGCGTTTTTAGGAGGCATGGTAATAAATGTACAAGAGTCATTTAATCTCGTGGATGCAATAGGCCAATGAGAGAAGCCCAGAGAGTTGTGTGGACCAGCTACAGGTGAGAACAGTCCTCTGCCATCCAAAGTGTTTTGGCTTTTTAGTCATAGAAATGAAGGAGATAGATGGAAAGGAAAATGTGGAATTATCTAATATGTCTTTATTGCACATATGATGCACAGGTACATTGCTATTACTATTTTTAATTATTAGAATTAATTCCCCTGGTGGAAACAACTTTTCAATGTACTACCAGGTTGTGGTGTTGGCATTGTGAATTTTCTATCTGTTATAGGAAGGCCTAATCTTACTCATCATTGGATTGTTTTGTTTTAAGGGGCATTTTTTTACAGCAATAGTTTTATATACGTGGACTAAATTATTAAAATGGTGACAACCTTCAGCTATTTGTGAAGAGCCAATAAGAATTTTTCATTCTCATCAAACAACTTGCATTTCAAAAGACCATAGAGTTAAATAGAATCTGCATTTTGTAACCGGATTTGGGGCAGTACATTGTGTTAATGTGGAGTCTGTTTGCTGCTGGCTATGCACAGAATAAAAGCTACATCTAAGTGTAAACCTACACTCCCCTCATGAAAGGATGGTTAATTGTGGTGGGAGATTTGAGGTTAAATTCAAAGAAGCAATTGGCAGAATCTTCTACCCATATGCGAGACTCATGTTTCTCAATGTGAGTCTCTGTGTTTAGCACTAACAAGGGCTTAAGACGGCAGAAGCATTTTCTGCCCTGCCATCTAAACTATAATCTTCCTGGGCACTGCACTAATGGACTCCCACTTTGACATAGTAGCTTCCACCGAGGCCGGGATTTCTGCCTGATTATGGTTAACCCGATAGTAGTACAGTAATACTACGGCAGGGAATGGAAGAAATACGATGAATTGAGCTTTTCCTGTAAAGGTAATTAACGTAGCTCAAATGGTCTAAATCACGTGCGCGCATGCATGTGTGTGCGCTTTAGTCCTTTCACTTTCCGAAAACTTAAAAAGGTTTTGACTTCTTAAAATAATATTTTTGTATTCTGATTATTCAGATTCATTTTGATTATCTGTGACTGTTAAAGGTAGTTTAATAGCAGTGACATTTTACACAGCTGATGAGCTTGAGGATGACTGTCAATGTTGTTCAAAGATTTCAGTCACTATTGAGCCAATGCCACAATATCCCACACTGGATTTCCAGTGGAAGGCTGAATGTACAGAAATGCTGGAAAACAGAGTGCTGAATTTCCTTAACCAAAGAGTGGTGAATCTGTGGAATTTGTTGCCCCAGGCGGCTGTGGGGGCCAAATCACTGGGTATATTTAAGAGGTTGATAGATTCTTGATTGGTCTGGACATGAATGGCTATGGGGAGAAGGCAGGAGGTTGGGGCTGAGAGTGAAATGGAATGATGAAATGGTGGAGCAGACTCGATGGATCAAATGGGCTAATACTGCTTCTATGACTTATGGTCTTATAAGAGTGAGGCTCAAGGGTAGGTGGTCAAGAATCTAGGGCCAGTGGAAGGTCTGTTTAGTTTTAGAAAGAAATAGCTGTGTTTTAATGTCATATTCTGGTAATAAACACAATAGGCCACACACATGGGATTATACAATTTTAGGGAACAGTCTTACCACCAGAATGCCATTATAGACAACTCTTATTGAGAACCTAAAGTTCTACAGTAAAGACTTTTAGAAAGCTAAAAATTGAGTTGGTATCCTAGCTAAGCTCTTCAATAAGTGTTAAGCAAATCCTTAGAAGAAATGCCTGAGATGAAAAAGAGAAAGGGAAACTCATTCATTCATATGTTCACACTCCACTTTATTCAGGGCCCATAATAAAGTGAGTAGAAAGAAATGGATGGAAGATGTGATTTAATAAATTATATTGGTGTTAGTGAACGTGGAATAGAAACAATACATTCATTATCTGATTCCACAAATATTCTCATAGAATCAGACTAGATTAAAGTTGCTGAGGATTTAGGTTATTCCATCTTATGAACACCTTTGAATAAATTGCTGCACAGAACTCAGCTGTCTAGTTTAAGTATCATGTGCATAGCATCACTGATTGCATCTCAGTGATTAGGTTTAGAATACGAGTGTTAGTATAATTTGCTGCTTAGCTATCAGACTTGTCTGGATTTTCTAAGTGACTATTATAGCAGTAAACGGTGAGACTGATTTTTAAAAGCACAGCTGTTTCAAATACATCAATCGTTTTGTTACCAAACAAACATTTAGGAGTCTGAACATTAAGCTGTATAGAGGTGAGCAGGGATAGGTGGTTCTTAATGAACTATTGGCATCCTTTTATGGAAGATGATCTCTATGTTATCATCCTCTGGAATCTTGTAACGTGACATTGGGGTGGGGATAACCCTGTCACACATCTTCCGTCAGTAGGCTTTCAAATTCTGGGAGCTGAGGAACCCTGATTTTGACTGAAGATAACTGAGGACTCCAGACCACAGCACCTACTTTGGCTGATTTTAACAGGAGTTTTGCAATTTAATTGAAATGGGATTACTGCAATATTCCATTGAATGTAATGTGTTGAGTTTGTAAACTTATAATAAAAATCAACAAATGGTTTAGCATTCTAAACAATAATACCACTCCGTCCTTATCGTTATTAAAAGTAAACAATAGATAGAAGCTGCTCACAAAGATCCATTAATTAAAAAGTACCATTTATTCATGCTTCAAGTGACCACAGAAACTTTTTTTATGCTATGGGCCCCAGGTTGGGAACCCCTGCTTTATAGAATTTTTGTGGCAGTGGGCCTATTTCCACGCTGAATAGTACACCCAAAACATTTTCTCTTTTAATAAGTGCAAGCTTACATCGTAATAATGAATTGCCAGTTTTATTAAACTTTCAGGATGTGTCAAATTGAATCACAGATTGTTAATCCACACTAGGTGAGAGTTGCCATCAGAATTTTCATTGCAGAACTTAACACTGATAAAAATATACAAGCTGTGAGAAGTAGGTTAGTATCAATAAAATTAGTAGCTTCCTATAGAAGTCAAATTGATGAATAAATGTGCCAGAATTTGCTAGAATTGCTCCTTTGAAAGAAATGTCAGAATTCTTTTTTGATCTTGGGCAAGTCATTTCCATGAGAAGATAACTACTTTGGGGGAAAATACCTTTAATTTTGACACAGTGTTTGTCTTTAAATCCAGTTCCACTTTTGTACTTTAAACTTTCTGATTAGGCGGAATTTGTCCAGACAAGTGAAATAACCGTGTGTGTGTTTTCTTTGCTTGCCCTTAACTACTAAGCTAATTGTACTGGAATTTTCTTTCTAATGATCACAGAATAATTGAGGCCAATTTGCATGTATAAAAAATGAAAACAAAGGCCTTAAAGTTAATGGATGAATGGCAGATATGGTCACATTTCAGTGCTCCTTCTATTGCAGTGAAATCTATTAGAACTCAAAACCTCTACAAATTGAAGGCCACACCTTTCTCAAAGGGATTTAGCATCACAGTTTACAAACAGCCCATACATGCAGAGTGCAACATCACAAATAAACATCATTACTCAGATGTGGCTGCGCTCTTAATACTTTATTAGCACAGGTTCTCATTATAATGTAAATATGGAAATTCAGAAAAGAGCAATTATATTCATTTGTTTACTCTGTGACTTGTTGCAATTACATTTAAGTTCTTTTAGCACTAAAGTGTGGAGTGTTGGTGAACAAGTTCTACCTTCCCAGAGCATAGAGAGAAATCCAAAAGAGAAGGAAGGAAATAAATATGTCACGTTGTTGCTACAGCTCTATTCTCAAGTTTAAAAAAAACATCTACTTCATATTCAGGTTCAGGTTAAAATACTGAAATATATCAAATGTCGTACAGATTAACTTATCACCTAGTTAAATGGTCTGTCAGTTTGGGATGGTTTGCTTGGCAGGGTGAATTCAAATGCATGCAAATTTCCCCTGTGGCTGACTAGCAAGTATAGTGAATCTGTCAAACGGTGAAATGCAAAATGCATTAACACGGTTAAGAAAAACAATGAAAAGGCTATTTAATATATTAATAACATTTTCACATTTGGGTGATTTGACAAATATATGAAACTTGGGCCTAACAACTGATAATGTGTGAAATTGCTATAGTATAATTGTAATTATTCTACCTACATTGGCATTTTTCAGTTTACACCAAACAATTAAAGATTACAAAACAGGGAAAATGTGGGAAGATTGTAACATGATTCTATTGAATTGGTGCATTCAACAAACCTTTTAAAAAATCAATATCCTACTTACAGCAACAAGAAAAGAATAACAGATGTTGGAATTCTAAGAAATGAACAACATAAATTGCTGAGAATACCTGGGAGTCTGTCTGTTAAGCTGTTGCAATAGGATAGCAGGTTAAGGTGCAGGAGACAGACTGTTCTGAGCTTTGATAAAGTATCTATCCTTTTCTCTTTCCATGCTACTGGGAATCTCTACTACTTTTATTTGCCTGTAGGAGAGATAGCTGTACAATTTTCACCCTTAAACTACTCAAAGGATTTAATTAAAGTTTGAAGTATTTAAATCTTTAATTTCACGATGTGTCGGCAGTAGGGAATGGTCACAGATGGTTTACGATGTGAAGTGTATTAGTTTGAAGTCAAAATATAATACCAAAATAAAAAGCCAATTCTGTATGAAATAAACTAAGGCGTATGTTACAAAACAGAACTCCTTAAAAAAACAATAAAAAGCATTATACATGAATGAAGCAACAAAAGTTATGTTAATCATGCACTGTATAGGTAGAGAGTGGTATGTAAATTCCTTCCTGCTCTGTAAAATAACATTTCACCCTATTCCATTTGAAAAGTATGACAGCCCCATTAACATTTCACAAGAAGTACATTGTTTATTTAAACCGGTTCTAAATTGCTAACATTGATTTAAAAAAATAGTCAGAGATGTCTGTTGTAATGGGTACCAATAGATCTGACAGAGGCATTACCAAGAACTGAATCATTTCATATTTCGGTGATTAATTGGCAGGACCACCTGCTGGTTAAATAATGAAAATCCAAGCTCTTGACCTTTATACAAACTTTTCACAGCATTGCATTTTTTACAACTTTAAAAAAATGGTTGTGCCGCTTTTACACATAACCCCACAACGCTACATACGTTCTTAATTTTGGTTATGATTATGATTGCACAATTCTATTGGGCTTTTATACTAACATGCTAAGGATCAGGCAGAAATTACAGAGGAGTCAATTCTCCAAACCTTGTTGCTGAAAACAGGGGGAAAAAATGCCTGAATACCATTGACTCTTATGCAATGTGCTTTGAGCCTGAGAAACCTCAAGATCAGTCCTTGATCTGAGCTGATTCCAAGCAGGAAATGTTCATTCAGTGTCCCTAGGGTAACAAGTAGATTGGTGGGGGTGGTGGGGTTATGGGTGGTGCTGGGGTTAGAGGTGGGAAATCAACCAGGTATCCTGCACCTGAATAATATTAAGTATCTTTAATAGGAATGATTATTCCCAGACTTACTGACCTGCCAGTATCGAGCTCAGATATGAAACCTTCACTGATCAAACAGCCACTGACATTGAGTAGTCCCAGTCAGACTAGGTTAGATTAAGATGAAGAATAGCCTCTTGTCAACACTCGTAGTACAGAATTATGAACTGTAAGTCAGCACCAATGCATAAACATCTGTAAATGCACTTTGATCAAAAAGTTTAAAAAATAGCTAATTAAATATACAGTATATATTTATAAACTTGAATATATATATCAAATAAACCTGATTTTGAAAAAAAAAGTCATTTAAAATAAATGCAGACACAGTGGACACATTAGTACACTGCAACAAAATGCTTCCATTTACAAATGTGTTTTAATGTATTTTTAATTAAATTAATGTTGCATTTAACATTTTTACTTTGAACACAATTTAATAAATATTTAATAATGAATAAATGACTTGAAAATGTATGTTGAAAATGGAGCCACTCCTTTTAAACAATGACATAGTGACAGTCAAAATTATTTTAGGAGCTTGACAAAATCTGCTTCTTACCACTACAAGATGTGAGAAATCTGTTGTACACAACTAATTGGAGGTAGCTTGCGCTGCACGTGTTTTAAAACATTGTTTAGTTATGGCATCGCAGAGTCCCATCAAGATTTAATGCTAGTTAATTTTCTATTTTTTCTTGTTGTTTTCTAACCCATATTTGCAATGACAGACTGCTTGCAGAAATAAAAGAGATGATCTCCTGTCGCAGCTGACTGAATGCAAAACAAAATCAACTTCAATCCAGAGCAAGCTATTTTCTATTCATTACACTGTGATTCTTTGGCATCTGACTATAATGTGCTCTCATTTGTTCATCTGATTGCTGCAGTTTTCTTTCCAGGCTGTGCTGTTAGCCTTCTTTTTATCTCTCTCAACCTGGCATCAGTGTGGTATGTCTGGAAGGCCTACTGAGAGCGGAGGACATGTTTGTGGCAGGTGAAATTTTATGTCCAGGCAACCATTCTAACAGGCAGCGTCAGCCGCCCGAGGCGCTGTGGCTTCACACTCCTTTTGCTCCACAGCTCGAGCTTATTCCTTGTCTCTGTAGAGCTCCTTCTAATGTCTACACACCAGCAAACAAAGCAGATGGGATGGTGGAAAATGAATAATTAGCCTCTGCACCACTGAGTTCAAGCTAATACTCTGAACCAGGTATGACATCAAATCATATCCAGTGGGACAACAAATGTCATGATGGAGATGAGAATTTTTCAGATGCCTCTTGTCAGAAGCAAACACAAGAAAGGTTTTAACTCTTCTACTAGTCTGCAAGTCCCAGAGGCTGTGTTTGTTGGCTACAGAATGGAAATCCCTTCTTTCTGAGCTTTGCCCAGCAATGGCTGCCACCAGTAAGTCTGATCCCTCTGGGCCTAGTTTCTCAACTCAGAGCCTGGAGAATTTTTTTTTTGCAAAGAACAGAGATGGTACTGGCTATTTGTGTCTATTATAGAAATAAAAAAGGATGCTATATGTCACAAAAAAAAGAGCAAGAAGCTTGAACAAATTGCTTGCTATTGGCTATGCTGAGATATCACTGTATTTTTTTTATTTATTGCCTGAATTTAACCTCAATTTGCATTTTGTTTTTTGTTTACCATATAAATCTTACTGTCGGCACAGCTGGCAGCTTCTATTTCACTGTGGCCGATGTTTTATGTAAAACAAAGTGCTGTTTCCAGTCAATTCAGGAAGATGGGAAATGTTACTTCTGTGCAAGGCTGACTGAAATATACCTGAGAGCAAAGAATGGAACCCTCAGTGCTTCTAGTGTCAGATGCATTTTAATTTCTTTTCACAGAAACCAAGGGATACTGAACCTATAACAAGATCAAGGAACCATTACGTCCTAAACCACACACCCCCTGCCCTTCTACTTCACACCCCCACCCAAAAACAATGAATGAACCAATTCTGAGACATGTTAAAAATCCGCACTGTTTACTAAATCAAGAACTCTTTATTCGAACTCATTCAGTTACCATCTGTGTTTGAATTGGCACAGCAGAACTTCAGTAAAAATAAATAAGAGATTCTTGGCCAGTTTTTTGTACATTGTGTTTTTTTTTAATGAAAGAAAAATAAAATTTGGCTGTAAAACAAATGACTGATGAACTGAAAAATGCATGACAGGCAGAAAAGCTTTTTAATCATCACACTGATTTTAAAATCAGATGTTTCTGAACCCTCAGCATTCTGGCAGCACTGTGCAAAGAACAGAATGGATTGTGTGTTTTATGGCAATTTTACATGAACACTAACAGTACATTCTTCCCGGAGTAGTACATTCCAGATTGCTGATTGTAAACATTACCGGAATACATTGTGGAGTTCCATGTGCTGACACATGGGTCATGTAATTATTAGAGTCTATTAAAAATAATAGAGCAAGTAATTCTTCTAATCAACGCTCATGTTCCAGGAATGTAAGCCAAATGGAAACTGCTTGTTTGAAAAATGTTTACATGCTCCCAGTTTCATTCGGAAGATAAATACATTGGCTGCTGCTACACAGAGTACCCCTGACGAGAGGATTTACTCCTGAATGTCACGATTTTCATCTACGTGCTCTACAGTTATGCTGACAAATCAGGGTAGAACTAGTTTTTTTTTGGGGAGGGAATTTGGGATGCACTGAGTGCATTCATTTGAGCTCATAAAATTACAATCATCCTTTCTCCCCACTTTCGACTACAATGTTACCGTGCATGGTGGTTAGCCTCCAGTTCCTTACCCCTCGTGGCATGTGTGAGCCTTGAGTGAGTGCCAATATTCTGTTTGACTGCGGAAGACTCTATAGCCAAGGCCGATGTTATCCTCAGTTAGTGTCTATCACTCCTACACCGTGCCTCTCAAGCAGGGATTGCTGGAAAACAATCAGGAGTGGGACCTGTGGCCAATTCTTTTTCTCTCTATTTTTCCTAAGGCAGGGATAACAGCAATCAATTGTATTATGTGTAAAACTGCCCCTGTTGTGATCAATTAACTCAATAGACTTGGAAATCAAAACTGGATGCTTCCTCATCTATGGGCCTTGTGTAAACTTAGGGTTAAGCCATTAAAAGCGCTGGCTAATATCATATGACAAATCTGCCATCTAGTTTTCCCAGGATGAAGAGAGGTAGAAAGCTTTGATGGGGCATGACCTTTTATTAATCTTCCCTTATGTTGGAAAGCTTACTGATATTTATATTTTCAATTTTAACTTTTACTTGTGTCAAAACTTTTTTTTTGTGAAATTAGAAACTATGTAAGGCAAGAGTACTTGGCAGTTTGTCATCCAATAGTATCGATGTTATCTGACATGTTTATAGATCACTAGAGGGCTATAAATTCAGCTATCCAAGCACATTGAGAGAAATATGCAAGTGGCCATCCAAACCAGCACAAAATAATACCGGGATACCACTTAGTAACCAAATCTGTAACATGTCACCGGATAGTGAAATTAAATGTATAAAGTTGTCAGAATGAAAAATAAACCCACAATATGCACATATTTTGTAGAGTATTTGCTTTTTTGATTTACTGTATTTGTACATTTGGTATGAATTACAGCTGGAATGTTGTAATTTACTTAATGAGATTAGGAGCAAGTTTTTGATGGAAAAAGATAGCAAAGTACACTGAGGAACTTATCAAGTTTTCTATCAAAAATATGACAATATTATAAAACAATCACATAAGCTGAAGAGGAAAGTCACAGGGCAATAGCAGCCTTAGGAATCAGAATACCATGACAGTTTTCTGCTTTTCCCAGGAAGCAAGGGGCATCCTGACTGATCGGTTTGTCTCTCCCTAGCCAGGTAGTTCCAAGGTTATTTATCGTTCTTTCACTTCCAACCAGAACAAAGATTGTCAAGTTCATTTTAATGCAGAGATGCACTGTATGCTTCTAGGTAAACATAGTGCATGTAGTAACATAGACCTTTTAACTTATGGAGCAACCCATTTTAGGTTGCTTTATCTGAAAAGTTGCTTATTAATCAGAAAGCAGAGTAAGGGAGGAAGAATACAAATGAAGAAACACATATATTGGAGTTTTACCACACTGTTTACACCTCATGCCAAAACATTCACCTCTTTGCAAAATGAACACGCTGCTTTCTTCATTACTACTAATTAGTGATGTTTGAAGGTTCCTAAATTCCTTTATTCTACCTTGCAGAGAAGGATATATACATGTCCAGGGAAGCCAGTTCCCAAGGGTGACAATTTTAAAGCAAAATGGCACTTCTAATCATTGCCTGAAGCTTTATTTAATGTATAGCTTTATTTAATGTTATGATTTATCTAAAAAGGATTAAATATAAGGTAAAGGGCTTTCTGGATTAACTAGGAAACACTGTCGATGTACAGATAGATACCCAGTTTTATACCAGCATATAAAACAGCATATCAGTTTTATACCATGAACATCTACCTCACTACTTTATAGATGAATCAGCATATAGGAGGAACATTGAAAATCTGGCTGAGTGCTACCACAACAACAATCTCTTACTCAATGTCAGCAAAACCAAGTAGCTGATTATTCACTTCAGGAATAGGATACTGGAGATCTATGAACCAGTCCTCACTGGGGGATCAGAGGTAGAGAGGGTTAAATTCCTTGGTGTTATCATTTCAGAGGACCAGGCCTGGGCCCAACATGTAAATACAATTACAAAGAAAGCACATCAACCTTTCAGCTTCCTTAGAAGTTTGCAAAGATTCAGCGTGATGTCTAAAACTTTGACAAACTTCTATAGATGTGTGGTGGAGAGTATATTGACTGGCTGAGTCACTGCCTGGTATGGAAACACCAATGCCATTGAACAGAAAATCCTACATCCACTACTGGATATGGCCCATTACATAACAGGTAAAGCCCTTCCCACCCTTGAGCACATCTATACAGAGTGGTCACAGGAAAGCAGCATCCATCATCAGGGAAACCCATCACCTTGGTCACACTCTCTTCTCACTGCTGCCATTAGCAAGAAGGTACAGGAGCCTTAGGACTCACACCTCCCGGTTCAGTAACAATTATTACCCTCAACCATCAGGTTCCTGATCCAGTGGGGATAACTTCGCTTGCCCCATCATTGAGCTGATCCCATGACCTATTGACTCATTTTCAAGGACTCTTCATCTCATGTCCTTGATACGTGTTATGTATTTATTATTTCCTTCTTTTTGTATTTGAACAGTATGTTATCTTTTGCACTCTGGTTGTCCAGCCTGTTAGTGTGGTCTTTCATTGATTCTATTATGGTTATTAGATTTATTGAGTATGCCTGCAAGAAAATGAGTCTCAGGATTTTACGTATATGGTGACATATATGTACTTTGATAATAAAATTACTTTAAACTTTGAACTCTTGATTTCTCACTTTCTGGGTCAGAGCTGTTGTCCGTCCTGTTGCCCTATTGCCCTGTTGCCCTGTATAACTTTCAATTGGAATCAAAACTATGGTAAAAAGTTACTTACGAGAAGTACAATCCATTTCCGAGAGACAACAGTTGCCAATGGTGAGTATGTAGATGGTACACAACTGAAAAGAGATTTATGTAGTTAGGAAGATATCAGCTGCATGCTGGTAGGTCGATCATTTAATGGATGGCTAATATTTGCCAAGAAAGAGTTCTGGTCATGGTGGGTGTCTTGGGCTTGGCACAGTCATAAAATATGAAAATTCAGCTAGCCTTCAGGTAATCAGATAATCTCAGTAATTAGAAGTGGTATTTTCAATGTGTGATCATGAAGAGACCTCGAGTTTCACAGTGACAATCTAATGAACGTAGGTTCCACACTTACAAAAGCGAAGAATCTACAAGATAATCTACAATGGCACAACAATGTCAACTATCAATCTCTGAAAAGTTGTTAATAATAAAACCAAAGGCATGGTTTTATTCACTTTTGTACCATTCTACTATTCAATTTAGCTGCAAGCTTTGCTTCAGTCTAGAACAGTCCTTGGTGTGCAGAAAACTAATGATAAATCTACACCTTGTTTATTATTGTTTAGCCTTCAGCTGTTACATATTAAAGCACATTTCCTTACTGGCTCCTCTGTAAGTCGATTCAAATTAATCTACTGTAAACAGTGTGATGTGAATCTGGTCTCACCTCCTGACCTTTAGCACACCACAGCTCATGTGTTGTTGGATTATAATTAGAAATTGTCCAGTGCCTGCCTTTGTTTACAACTAAGATGCAGCAGAGAGAATGAGTAAATTGAATTCAGCTGCAATCATCATAGTTCAAATCAAATCCAATCCCAGGTCTGAAACTGATAAAAGACCCTTGCCACATCAGTTAGTACCCACTTTCATGAATGGAGACATAAAAGCCCTATGTACAAGTGGCAGGTAAACATGATACAGTAATCCCTTAAATTATTTAATTTTGAGCTAGGGGCTGGTAATACAAACTTTATTTACTAATTGCTACATTCTCCATTTCTGGGGATGTTCAGACTCAAACAGAGGGAGAAGGTAAAATGCTCCGTCCAGCTGTGCCAGCAAGGGGCAACAACACAAAGATGGAAACCAGGACATGCCCTCTTCACATTGCTACCTCACGACGGAGGTACAGGAGCCTGAACGCACACACTCAGTAGCTCAGGAAGAGCTTCTTCCCCTCCACCATCCAATTTCTGAATGGACAATGAATCCATGAACACTACCTCACTGCTTTTTAAAATTTCCTATCTTTTGCACTACTTATTTAATTTAACTATTTAATATATATACAGTTTTCTCTTTTCTCTATTATCACGTATTGCATTATACTTCTGCCACAAAGTTGACAAGTTTCATAACATATGCCGATGATATTAACCCTGATTCTGATTACTCTGTTGTGGGTAGCCACTGCTGGGGTTAGACACAGTCTGTTCATTTAAAACAATGCCTCATCACTTATGCTGTTCCCAACTAGGGTTAGTGCTCGGTAATTCCAGAGGATACAAAGTGGAGAAAATGTTCTATTCGCCAGCATTGCACACAAAAAAAAAGTAATTAAAATTTTAGGCATTGAACTAGCTATCTGGTTCATTTAAGCTTCTGAATGTTAATGGTTTTTTTTATAACAGATGTTGCAGTGTTTCATTGCTTTTACGTTAGCTGTCTGTTTCTTGTGGTGTGAAGAAAAACCTTGTGTCAGTCCTGTGAGGTTACAAAGTTAACAAATGAATGCAGCCCGTGCAAAGCAGTAAAATCTGCACCCTACGGTGACCACGCAGGGCTACTGTGTCAGATGTCTTCGATTCCAGTTGCACTTCTCTGCCCTTTCATTTGCAGCTCAATTACAATACCTTTATGCTGCTCTTTCCTCAGAGTTAAATCTCTCACTATCCACTGGTTGAGTGCACAAATGTAGCTGACCTGCCTTGGTGGTCATTTTTAGGCACATTCCGTCTCCAGCTGGAGTCGTCATCTCTGGTGCCATTTCATCCTTTAAAGTGCTTTTATTTTTATATAGAAGTGTGTATGCAAGGTTAGTGTTCCATCGTTCTGAAACTCCACGAGGGATTTCATAACATTTCATAGAAACCTCGTTATTCATATTGATTTAGCATATTATTGAAGCTGATTGCACCTAAAAACTTTGAGGCGTTAAAATAAAACTAGAAATGAAAGTCACGTTAATAAGAAGCCATTGCTTAAAAATACTCGAGCACAGCAATACTCCTATCTTATCTTAATACTACTCTTATCTTGATATGCATGATTTAATCAGTGGTATACCAATGTGGGACGTGAGGACCTGAGTTATAGGGAAAGGTTAAATAGGTTAGAACTTTATTCCCTAGCCTAGAACGTCAAAGGCTGAGGAGAGATTTGACAGAGGTATACAAAATTATGAGCTGTATAGAGTAAATGCAAGCAGGCTATTTCCACTGAGGTTGGGCAAGACTACAACTAGAGGTTATGGGTAAAAAGGTGCAATGTTTAAAGGGAACATGAGGGGGGATTTCTTTATTTAGAGGGTGTAAGTGGAAGTGTGGGATGAGCTGCCAAAGTGGTGGGTGCAGGATTGATTTCAACATTTAAGAGAAATTTAGATAGATACAGTTATTGGATGGGTACAGAGAGCTACAGTCTGGGTGCAGGTCGATAGGACTAGGCAGATTCATGGTTCAGCATAGACTAGATGGTCCAAAGAGCCTATTTCTGTGCTATAGTGTTCTATGACTCCACGATATGCTTTCTGATACCAGGACTGTAAAGCTTTGAAAACTAGATTAAAGAGTACATTAGTTATTACATGTATTATCATTGACCATAGATTATCAGTTTTCTGTATTTATTTAGCTTATGTTCCTTCAAGGGTGATCTGCTCACTCAACTCCTTTCCACCCTCCCCCCCAAACTTTTCTTAAATTAATAAATAGGGAAATTAATATGTACAAGTTAACTGAATAGCAACACAATGATTCGGATGCTAGTGAACACACCATACTGATAGAAAGCGGCAATTTACTAGAATCATTTTCATAGGAATCAAAGCTGATTCAAAGTTATGTTCATGGGTATTAGTAGCTACTGAAATTGCTTACACAGTCTCTCGAGGATTTATTTAGTAATAACCAGGGGAAAGGATTAAAAATCTGCTCTGATAACATTAATCCCTCACTGTCTTTACATTTTCTGAGTTAAAATATATTCTTGTATTTCTTAGAGAATACCTCAGTGATGTAGTCTATGTATTTCAGCCCTAAGCATGCAACAATTACCTTAGCAGTAATCACTTCAACAATGATAGATAACATGGTAAATTTATCATGTAAATCATAGTAATAATGATCCACACAATTTGTATTTCCACTCCAATCTATTTGTATTCCTTCCAGAATTTCTTTCAGTGATGGGTAAAATGGATGACTATCGGTGTACACTGGATGTTGCTTTCTTTGCAAATATCCTGGGTGTTGGCCATCGGCATGGCTGACGATTCCCCAGACATTGTCAAATCTCAAAACATGGAGAGTCCCTGGCTTCCTCTTGTCTCAGTCCCAATGCTTGGCTGCTGTGTCTCCTGGTAACATCTGTGCTAAATCCCTTGGAATAGCTGTTGAATCTTACAATATTCTCCCACATCAATCCCATGGCAAGCCTGTTGAGTCCTCTGTGCCCGCTTTCCGATATCCCCTGGCATAATGTCTGCATCCTTTGGCTTCTTCTGGCTGTGTTTGCCCCTCTGGTATGGTTACCAAGGTCCCTGATGTCCTCGTCTCTAAGTTCAAAACCATGGCTTCTGTGCCCCTCAGCATCTCCTGTACTAGGCTCAGCAGTGTAGCTGTATAATCCCATCTTTTCTATCTGCTGAGCTATTCCCTATAGCAATCGGCTCAAATATTTAGATTTGTTCAATTTGACCGTACTCTCTTCATGCAATCCCAAACTGCACCAAGCTATGTATTATCTGAACAAAAACAAAGTGAAAATTCTGTAGTTACTGTCACAAAAACAAAATCTCAGAATATTTACAGTATATCTATTAGTTTTTGATGTACATACAGAAATATTATTTACAACTTAGCCAGGCCAATAAAGAACCTAGACATTGCCCTGTCTGTTCCATGAATGAGCCAAGTTTAACAAATTATGTTCATTTTGATTATCTGCCAGCTACCTTGGGCGTCCATTATGCTATGTCCCACGGCATGTAGCCATGTCTCTGGGTAGTCCCTCTTCACCAGTCCTGCTGCATCTCCGCTCAGTGCTTCAGTGAGTGCCTTACATCTTGTGGTTTCCCTTGGCAAGTTCTGGTCAGGTGATAGCAGGCCCTGTGCGCCTCCCTTTCAGGTCTCCTGTGCATCCTCTGAATCCTGTGGCATTCCTCTCTGGTCTTTAGCATCCTGCTTTCTCTTGGTCTCTTGTGCTGAATCTTCTAGTGTCTTTGAAGCTTTCTGGTCTCTCCCACTGTGTTCCCCAATGTATCCAATTCTCTGCTCCTGGTAAATTTTCCTCGCCACACACTGCATTCTGACAGTTTGAACTTTTCCTGTGTCATGAAACATTTAACAAAAATCAATAAAGCTTCATGCATTCCTCCAATTTCATATATTTATCCATAATTTTCCATTACCGGATTACTCCATATAGGAACAACTTAGTGAGATTCTAGTATGATGCTCTTGTAGACTGCTCCATCAGTATTCTCCAAACCGCAGCTCCAGATATGGGAGGGTATCCCTCACATTCAGTGGACTCTACATTTCTAATCTGTTGTTCAAGAAAAATTACAGCAAATCAAATCAAGTTTACTTATCATTCACAGAATCAGCTGAACGAGACGGCGTTCCTCTGGGGCCAAGGTGCAAAACATTCAAAATAGCAAGTAACATTCAAAATAGTGAATAACATAATTCAAAATAGTGAGCAAATAAGCACATTCACTTGGAAAAAGAAGCATATATATAGTGCAAGACCCTGAGCAACAATGTCCGGTCACCCAACAGTGTGCAGACACACGCCATCCAGTCTGTCATTCCACTGCGTGAACACAAGAGGGCAGCACTGACAGGAGGCGCCAGGCCCCAGCCAAGCATGGGTGCCACGCTGTAACACTCCCGCGTCTTCTTTAGTTTCCTGTGTCTCACTTTGGGCATCTCAGCAATCAAACTCCTTCATTCAAACGGCTGAGTCTATGCATGTTTGAATGCCTCTCAATGCTGAACTGTTTTACCAAGAGAAAATCCTGGCAAGTGTGATAGTCAAGCTGGCTGGAATGTGAAAAGGAGGGGAGGAAGCCTGAAAGTGAAGTGAAGGAAAGAAATAGAGCACGCTACTTTAACGCTGAAATGACTGATGCAAACTGGCACCTTGTCTTGAATGGGTGCATTGCTATTGGATGAAAAACTCCCAGCTGCAATCTGGCATTTGTTAAGAATTTGCTCAGACCTGTACCTGCCCTGGTGATGTACTGTACGGTACATGTCTCGGGTTATGGGCTTCTACCTTAGACAGCGTTATGGTGGCTAAACAGGAGGTGCTCAGAGGAATTCCTAGACAAATGCCATTTTCACTTTTCGCAAAATGAAGCGTTTTGTTTGAGTTTGATACGATGGGGCTACTGGAGTTGGGAATCTCTTGTTTTTGCACAATTCTGTCAGATTTGTATCCTAATACCTGCTTTGTATGGCTGTATTTTAACATCTTAATTAAGAGATTTTCATCTTGCTTCACACAATGATTTCTTATTAGCAATAAAGAATGATAGGGATTTTGATAAAATATGCATAAGATGTAGTGATCCTGTGCACATAAACGCGAGTGGAATGCAGAATGGATAAAACAAAATCTTGTGTATGTTCCACATAGTCTTCAAAGACTTTGACCCCAGTTTCCTAATTAGACAGGGGCGGCACAGTAACATAATAGTGAGCGTAACGCTATCACAGCACCAGCAACTTGGATTCAATTCCCACCACTGTCATTCTTCAGGCACTCTGGTTTCTGCCCTCATTCTAAAGACGTAGGGCTTAATAGGTTAATTGTCCTCATGTGTGTAATTGGGTGCCACTGGCTCTTGGGCTGGAGTGGCCTGTTATGGTGCTGCACCTCTAAATTAAAAAAAACGACTGTGAGAAATCCGGTTATATAGAAATCAAAGGAGAAGCAAAGACAGTGTGGTCGAATGACAAACAGGAACAGAGGGCATAGTGAAGAATCAACACCAAAACTGACACCCCAGCCCTCAGGAATCTCATTTGGTGCTAAATGTGCTATACGGAAACATCAGCATGTTGAATTTTCTAATGGAAATTCAATCCACTTTGCAGCTGTAAAGCATCTTCAACACAACTCCATGGAGGATGAACTTCTTAGCAAGCTTCGATTAACTTTCCATAGCAATGGGATTGAAACTGGGCAGAGGGAGATAGGTTGCAAATTAAGCACCCAAATAAAGGAAATTAGATGGGTTAATAATCTGGAGCTGGTCTACAGTGTACAACCTTTGTCAAAAATGGAGCCTGCCCAAAAGGACAAAGTTGCATTATTGAGGTATCCTTGAACTGTGGTCTTTATTGCTCTACTGGTGTTGCAACAAATATGCCTTAAATAAGCAAAATAAAAACGTACATTTTTTTTGCTGAATGCCAATAGCAAAAGTGGCACGTGCAAAGGGGTCATGGGATACCCAGAATCCTTCACCACTTGGAAAGCCGCTGACTCATTCCCTCAGTAATCAGTGTTGTGTGCAGTTACAAATGGGATGGTTAATAGGCCTGCATCCATTATCATTAGTGCATCTCAGCACGCAGGTACATGATGGGTCCTGCCAGCACGTTTGCTCCAGCTCACTGAGCCAGGGGCCATGCTCCATTGCAAATGAGGATGAGAAACACCTGCTCCAGGGTTTTTCAGCAGACCATCTCCATCGCTCACATCTCATGCAACACTTGTTCTGTCATAATGTAATCCTGGCTCCAGCCAAAAGAGGTTTACTGTATCCAACTAAAGATTACAAACTTCCCCGTTGTTTGCGGAATAAATTCAGTCTGAGAACACACTGCAATGAAAATTTAACACAATTGTGCTTTGCCGAGCATTCTAATGCCAGCAGTACTTTGCTTTTGAAAATGAACATACATCCATGTTGACTGCTCAGACTGTGTAGCGTTACGTTTTACACTTTAACTGCAGGAACCAAGGTGCTGTAGATTATGCCTGGAAACAAAACTACTCAAACAGCACCGGCAATAAATTGCCATCCCATTTATTTCAGTTGTTACCCTTAATAAATATTTATGCTGAAAATGTGATCTGACTGGAAGTTGAGAGCTGTACTACAGTTACATTTCAAAGGTATGTAAGGGCACCTGTGTGACCTGTACTGAGACCTCACTTCAACTGCTAATTGACAGTGACATTTTTACTATAGTGAACCAAAATCAGTATTAAAGATGTGATGCATAGGCATACTTCCAGAAACAAAAATCTGGTTTCAATAAAACTATAGTTCTGATTGGAACTGATGTTACCTTCCGGTTGTGCCTTTGGCTATTAAGTGTTCATACGTATAATGACTAGATGCCAGATCCACTTTTCATATTCATGTTTTCTGTTTGTCTTCTGCGCTAGACACATTGGAATGATTAGAACATCACTCCACACCACGCAGGATTTGATTTAATTTGAAACAGATTAGGACCTACAGGAAAAGAAATTATAGCTATGCTAACCTCTTTTTTTTATTTGCAGCAATAAAATACCATGCAGTACATTTGCAAAAGCTACTATCTGGATTCAGTAAAGTCCCGAATTAATCCTACAATTACCATGCAAAGAGAAGTGCAAGAAAAGGAGAGCCAGACTATGCGATAGCTATCCCTCTGCAGAGGTTTATAGAAGTCATCAATCCATGACTCACATATCAAATTTTGATAGAACATTATGTAGAGGATTGAATTTTGGAAGAGCTGCTGTAACAAAATACCAATGAATAAGAGTACCTTCCACCAAGCCTATTTGTAATAGGGTAACTGTGGTATGGGATCAAAAAGTCAATTCAGAAATAAGTTAGGCTAAATTTGAGTTTGATTAGAGTCTTTAAGGATTGACGTAATAGTGTATGAGAAGAGGACCATATCAAACTGAACAGCATTTGGAAACCAGACCTTCTAAACTCACTCCTGATAGTAAAAGTGGGTCATATAAGAAACTTGGTCATGAAACTGCTGAGATCCACCCAATGATAAGAGAGGACTGTTCAAAGTAAATAAGGCAAGGATAAAAACATGGGGTAAATATTTAATAGGGTTGGTGTCAAATAAGTAATTAAGGAGTGGGAATGGGGTGGCTGTTTTTCCACGTAAAGCAATCAGTGAGAGTCAGACAATGTCCCTGCTCTTGATTACATCTCCGACCAAGACTGGACTGGACTTTGCAATGCCGCCTGGAGATAGTTAAATCTCTTGCTGACATTGTCTAAGTTCACAGATGAAGAATTGCCTCTCAGACGAGGTGAGGAAGGCCCTTCTTCACTTATGCAGGAGTCATCATTTTCAGGCACAAAAAAACCCCAAAAGTATAATCAGCAGTGGCATCAGTCAGCATTGCATGTAATAGGGTCAAAATAGTACAGGGTGAAAATGTACAACCAGTGTGATCTTTGAACCAGTTATTTGAGTAGACTGGGCTTAGATTCAAATTTCATGGCAATACTTAGTTTCCCCTCCGGGGAGCAGCAGTGCATATTCCCCTGAAAAAAATGTGAACAAAAAATATAATCGCTTGGAATATTACACACAGTTGTCATTTATATGAATTCCTCAAATAATGAGAAACAGTTTCAGTCCTGTTGACACTCAACAATGGCGAGTGAGACTTAGTCACTTCCCTACAGGGAGAGAGTGCGAAAACACAGAGCAAGTTTATCTTGTGCACCTTGTAGAGACCAACTCAAAGGCAACATTAAGGATGGGCCAACTGGGACACTTCCAACTTCCAAACATGTCGAAAGAATGAGGAGGTTTAAATAGAAAAGCAGAATAACTTTCAATGAAACAAACGTAATTAGAAAAATAGACTTAGACATAGAAAATGTTCTGAATGGATCAGGTGAATTATAAATCAAGCTTTTTTTGGTTTTATCAGGAAGCAAGATGGAAAATTGCCACAAGGGCTGAAGTGATTTGATTACAGCACGATCTTGCTTAACTTTTGGCGAAGTCCATTTCCAGCACTCTAATCCTGATTGCGCACTTGACACATTACTGCACCGTGACGTGCACGGACCCATTAAAAGAGAGCACCAAACTAGCTAAAAAGAGCATTAAAAAAAAACACTTCTGTGCAAAGAGCACTATTTTGCTGCAGTTCATAGCATTAACTACATATCAAATTTAGCAGTTGAGCCAAATATTCCCTGAACAGACATGACTTCTGTTGTCAGAGAAATGGGATCGAATGAAATACAAAAGAGTGGAGAGGAAAGGGAGTAAGGAATCTTGATGTGTGAGTGCCCCGGTCAAAACAGCCTGGATCCAGCAATATCCAGCTTTATCACATCATTATTGCAAATGTATGCAGCACGTGAGGCTGCACCTTTCAGGTTCTGGTGTACATATGCGCTGCTGTCATCAGCCCTCATCTAACACCTGCTTAAGCAACCAAAACTATTAGGTGTTTTCATATATAGTTAGAACCTAGCATTTAAGCTCAACCTAGTTTATAGGAACAGCTGATGTCCAAAGACATCTGTTTTCCCTCTTTAGCTCTTTCGAAATGTACCTTTTCAGTAAATGATTTCCAGTGCACATTAAACAGTCATATTTAGGCAAGATCCACAAAATGACAGGCTGCTTCAGTTTTCTCCGCTGCCTATATTGTGGCTCACAGTTTTTAAAAAAACAATTAAAGACCAGGTGAACAAAATTTACTTCCCGGATTATATACTTGACTAATTGCTCTTCATATATCTGTACTTTGATTAATACTGGAAAAAAATAGCTAAAAATGTTGTTAAATTGATTAAGAAAAGTGACCACTGATCACCAAAAATAGCTTTTAAAAATTTGTTTAATAAATTACATTACAGTAATAAAGAATTAGTAAGATGCAAAATATACAAAGTGCATTGCCATTTGTTGTTCAGTCTTACTGAATTATATTTTAGTTCTACACATTTAAGATTAAGAACAAGAGAATTATCAGCAAGGACAAACTTCCTGGTAACACAAGCTCATAAACAGTCTGCTTGCTTATAATCACGATAAGCGATCTAGAAATTAGTTTCCCCTAACAGAACAAGGATGTATAAAGTACAGTCTTTTGTCAAAGAAAGCTTATCATTTTCAATTCAATAAGCCTTAATACACTGTAGACTCTCTTCCTTCAATCCAGTGATGATGTGGAGGAGGTCGCAGGTTCACCTGTGATTTTGCATGAAAGTCTCGCCACACACATCATGTGCTGCCAAATGCTCTGCCATTAATTTATGATTTGAAGTAATTAACTTTTGCTGATTAAAGTAATTATTTCAAGTGCATTGCACTCAGGCCCAAATGATGCACGCGCAGTCCTCCCCAGTTTTTGTGTGCAGCATGCCAAGTGTTTAGAAACTGCACCAGGGAACTCACAGCGACTTCTGTCAGTCTAACAAATATGCCATGTTTATGGCTGATTTGTACTAACTGCTCATTTTAATGCTGTGTTCTGGCAGAACGTAGACACAGTGTGAATCATCTCACATGCAAACAAGATGAACATCGGAAACATGTCATTTGGCTGTCAGCGAAAACCGTGTAAACAATTCTTGCCTTCAAACTCCAAAAGGTATTTCTGGTATTTTTTGATGTCGAATTCCCCGTATAGACTGAACATAAAAGCATGTTAAAGCTTTTTCACTGGCTAAAACAAAGGCTAAGAAGGAAACAATATTTGCAATGTTCTGAGCTGTCAGGTCTATTATATTATGCATGTTGACCCCAGTCTATTTTTAATTAAGTAGTAATGAATGGCAGCATTAGTGAGGTATAATATACATCAAAATTCATTTGTGCATTGAAGCGATGCAGAGAATACTATTTTATCAATAATGCACACTTCTAAAATAATTATTGCTATCATATCTTGTATTAATGAACTCAGTGTGATTTATAAAATTGTGTTCTAACCTTAAGTGTAAAGGTATGTTATGCTTCCAGTAATTAAAATTACTGTAATTTGTAATTAAAATCACCTTGAAATTATAGCTCAAATAGCGTTCATCACTTAGATGACTGCTTCCTGTAAAGCTTAATGTGAGTGTTAGTAAGCATCAGTGTAGATCGGTAATACACCCACATCTCCATAGATAAAGGAACAGGCTAAATTTAACCTGCATTCATGTGTGATGAGTTTGTCAGAACTGTCAGCCAAACCTGACATACGTGGCTTTGAGAGCCAAGTTAACTGATCTGGGGTCCAGAGTGTGGAGGAGCCAACAACGTCACGTGTCTATATTCAAACTCTTGCATGCGCTTTGCAAGGTTTGTCTTCAGTGGTTGCGCAGTTGACAAACTCGACTATAAGAAAGAAATATTCTGATGTGGAAGGGAAAAAGACGCACCTGAAATCCTTCCCTATTTATTCCCACAATGTAAGCTGTCTTCTCTCCTTTCTCTATCCTTTTGAGAATATTTCAGGCAAGCTGTCTTCCACGTTTTCAGATGCCATTCTATTATTGGCCTTTCAAATGCATTTGTGCTTTTCCTTGCTATAACAGGTTGGAAATAAAGCTTTTGTGAGTTGTATTGAGTAGATGACAAGAGCTTCATTGAGCCATTGTCATATTCCATATAGAAATGTTTCAGTAAAATCAGCTGAAAGTACTCTACCCTTTCTGGACATGCCAGCTACAAACACTAAACTGATAGTTTTCTCATCGAATTTTTCATTAAATGGGCAAATTGCATAATTGTACCAAGGTGTTATTGGTCATGTTAGCAAGCAGCACTGACAGTATCAATTGAAGTATGGATTAGATGATTCAAAGCTGCTGCTATATTTTCTCAAAAGCAAAGTAATTTTCTCAAAATTAATTGTTAATTTTTCTGAGTACCTCTTAATACTTTAAAGGACCACTTTAAATTTTTTACATCAACAATGTATTTCTGCATGCTGACTTTCTAACTGAAGCAGAATTTTGGATAAGCTTTATAGAGTGGAGTTATATCCTCTGGGAACAAGTATCAGGCTTCCCAAAATTATTTCTCTTTGACCCCTTAATAGCTTTTGTCACATCGGTCAGGATTGGACTTGAACCCAAATCCTGCAGGGATTTCAATCAAGGGCATCAACCAATTCTCAACATTTAATTGGATTATCTGTTCAGGATGCACAAACCATACAACTAATCTGGGTGCACTGCATGTAGAATTGTTCTAATCATATTTACAGTGTTGTCTAATCCCACATCAATTCGATATTCATGTTAGTTTTGGTTCTTTGAAAGGAAGATGCTTGATTCCTGGATCTGCTGGAAAACAAATTTCATTTGTTTTAATTGGGGTAACATAGCATTAGATGTACTTTTGAGAAAACTAGAGGCTGCCCAGATATCAGAATAATTTTTAGTAACCTATTTTCCATTTATATTTCATTTACTTTGTTTAGAAATGATCACCAAGTACAGCCAAAAAGGACCAGAATTTACTGGAGCTGGTGATCGTGTGGTGTACCCTGTTGGAATTTTTCCCTCATCCTTCAGTTTGAAAATATTTTCTGCCAGAAATTGCTGGGACTGTGAGCTGAAATGTCAGGGTGAAGGCAACAGGCCATCTGGAAATGATGGTCTGTCTTCTTAAGGATTGTCAAGGAAACAAGAGGAATGACATAACAAGAAGCTGGAGGGTGAATTAAAAAAAAACCAAAAACTTAGAAAGCAAACTTATCTTAAAACATCAATTTTTGATGTTTAGACACATTTAATAAATAATTTCATTGTTAAAAGGGTCCTTGCATTATTAAATGGCAGTATTGCCGTGATGAGTTGAATCTAGTTTTAACAGCACAAATGCAAAAATTTCTCAACACCCTTGAGGAAGCTGATGATAAGGCTAACAGAGGAGCCATGCTGCAATTAGTGGCAATTCATAACTTGCACACTATCTCCTGCTTGCTGCAATTGCTAGGTGATATTACCCACTAATAAAAGTGGATGCATTAAACCAGCTAAATTTGCCATTAAATATTCTGTGCCATGCCATTCTTAGTTTACAGATTTAATAATAATTGGTTACTCTTTTCATTCTGGTCAATGGCATTATGCGTTGATGATCCCGCATTTATAACCATCAATATTACTGATTCCCTACAGCGATCTGATTGTCTCATATTTTGTTCTCAATAGCCTGTGCAATTCTATATGCAATCCCATTAGTATGTTTTTAACAAAAACAAATTACAAGTAAAAGAAGTGCATAAGAACAGCCTGCTGTTCAGGTGTTGTATGTGCACATTTCTTCCAATGTAGTGTGAACACAGCAACAAAACAGACTTTTATTAGGTGAGAAACTTGACAATTGTTATTTTGGAGGTTGCAATCATTATTTAGTGGGAAAGCGTATGATTAAATGTAAGGGCATCATTACACAACAATGTTGATTCGGGACTTGTGCCTAGTTAGAGCAAGGGATTCAGCAGATTTGAGCTCACTGCCAGCTGTACTTCACTCTTCCCTCAATAGCACCTGACGGCTGGTTAAATTTTAATGTCAGATGAGAACTGCCCAGTCGACTCTTTCGGTAAGTGTGTGTCAGCTGTGGCTCAGTAGGTAGCTGCTCCTGATTCTGAGACAGAAGGTTATGGGCTTGAGTCACACTCTGGAGGCTTAAAAATCTAGGTGGACATGCCAGTGCTATGTGAAGGACAGCTGCACTGGGGGAGGTGCCATGTTTTGAATGTCACCTTAAACCAATACCCATTCCCTATGCCCCCTTCCCCAACATTGGTGAGTATGAAGATTGAAGAGCACTAAAACAATATAATAAAATGCTGAAACACTTAGCAGATCAGGCAGCAACTATGGATAGAGGAACAGAGTTAATGTTTCATGTCCAGATTGCAAGGTAGGAGGGGAGAGATGGATAGGACAAAGGGAATACCTGTGATTGGCTGAAGCAAAGGTGAGGGTTGACTTGTGGGTAGGTTGTGGCCAACATGATATTAGCAATTGTTAGAAAGGGATAATATAAACAGTGGAGTATGAAGCATTGTGAAGTGTGGCTATCAAGCTCTGCAAATACAAACACTGAAATTTAAAACAAAATTGCTTTTCTCTCTGTGAGAAGAATTCTTCAACCTGATATGTTAATTGATTCTCTTTCCAAAAATGCTGTCTGACCTGTTGAGTACGTCCAGCATTTTCTGTTTCTATCTCAGATTTCCAGCTTCTGTGGTACTTGTGATTTCTCCCACGTAGCACTATTTTGAAGAGCAGCAAAGGTCTTAGAAAATATTTACTACTGAATAACATCACCAAAATAAAGAAGATTATCTGAACCCAATCATTTCGACTTTGCTCTTTTGCATAAGTTGTCTGCAGTGTTCTCTTCTCTCCAGTACCTGCTTGGTTGTAATTGCCTGGGGTATTCTGAAAACAGCCACATAAATACCATAAGACCATAAGACGAAGGAGTAGAAGTCAGCCATTCAGCCCATCGAGTCTGCTCCGCCATTTCATCATGAGCTGATCCAATCTCCCCTTTAGTCCCATTCCCCCACCTTCTCACCATAACCTTTGATGCCCTGACTACTCAGATACCTATCAATCTCTGCCTTAAATACACCCAATGACTTGGCCTCCACTGCCACCCGTGGCAACAAATTCCATAGATTCACCACCCTCTGGCTAAAAAAGTTTCTTCGCATCTCTGTTCTGAATGGGCGCCCTTCAATCCTTAAGTCATGTCCTCTCATACTAGACTCCCCCACCATGGGAAACAACTTTGCCTCATCCACTCTATCCATGCCTTTCAACATTCGAAATGTTTCTATGAAGTGCCCCCTCATTCTTCTAAACTCCAAGGAGTATAGTCCAAGAGCAGTCAAATGTTCCACATATGTTAACCCTCTCATTCCCGGAATCATTCTTGTGAATCTTCTCTGAATCCTCTCCAATGTCAGCACATCCTTTCTTAAATAAGGAGCCCAAAATTGCACACAGTATTCCAAGTGCCTTGTGAATGAAAGTGCCTTATAGAGCCTCAACATCACATCCCTGCTCCTATACGCTATTCCTCTAGAAATGAATGCCAACATTGCATTCGTCTTCTTCACCACCGACTCAACCTGAAGGTTAACTTTAAGAGTATCCTGCACGAGGACTCCCAAGTCCCGTTGCATCTCAGAACTTTGAATTCTCTCCCCATTTAAATAATAGTCTGCCCGTTTATTTCTTCTACCAAAGTGCATGACCGTACACTTTCCGACATTGTAATTCATTTGCCACTTCTTTGCCCATTCCCCCAATCTATCCAAGTCTCTCTGCAGACTCTCTGTTTCCTCAGCACTACCGGCCCCTCCACCTACCTTTGTATCATCAGCAAACTTAGCCACAAAGCCATCTATTCCGTAATCCAAATCGTTGATATACAACATAAAAAGAAGTGGTCCCAACACGAACCCCTGTGGAACATCACTGGTAACCGGCAGCCAACCAGAATGGGATCCGTTTATTCCCACTCTCTGTTTCCTGCCAATCAGCCAACGCTTTATCCACGTACGTAACTTTCCCATAATTCCATGGGCTCTTATCTTGTTTAGCAGCCTCATGTGCGGCACCTTGTCAAAAGCCTTCTGAAAATTCAAATACACAACATCCGCTGCATCTCCCTTGTCTAGCCTACTTGTAATTTCCTTTAAAAATTGCACTAGGTTGGTCAGGCAAGATTTTCCTTTAAGGAAACCATGCTGAGTTCTGCCTATCTTGTCATATGCCTCCAGGTATTCTGCAACCTCATTCTTGACAATCGACTCCAACAACTTCCCAACCACTGATGTCAAGCTAACAGGTCTATAATTTCCTTTATGTTTCCTTGCCCCCTTCTTAAATAGCGGAGTGACATTCGCAATCTTCCAGTCCTCGGGAATCAGGCCAGAATCTATCGACTTTTGAAGGATCATTGTTAATGTCTCCGCAATCGCCACTGCTACTTCCTTCAAAACACGAGGGTGCATTCCATCTGGTCCAGGAGATTTATTTACCCTTAGACTATTCAGTTTCCTGTGTACTTTCTCTGTCGTAATTGTGACTGCACATATTTCTCTTCCCTGACACCCTTGAATGTCTGGTATATTGCTGATGTCTTCCTCAGTGAAGACTGATGCAAAATACTCATTCAGTTCCTCCGCCCTCTCCTTATCTCCCATTACAATTTCTCCAGCATCATTTTGTATCAGTACTATATCTACTCTTACCTGTCTTTTACTCTTTATGTACTTGAAAAAGCTTTTAGTATCCTCTTTGATATTATTTGCTAGCTTCCTTTCATAGTTCATCTTTTCCCTCTTAATGACCTTCTTAGTTTCCTTTTGTAAGCTTTTAAAAACTTCCCAATCCTCTGTCTTCCCACTAATTTTTGCTTCCTTATATGCCCTCTGCTTTGCTTTTACTTTGGCTTTGACTTCTCTTGTCAGCCACGGTTGCATCCTTTTTCCATTCAAAAATTTCTTCTTCTTTGGAATATATCTGTCTTGCACCTTCCTCACTTCTCGCATAATCTCCTGTCATTCCCGCTAGTGTCCCTTTCCAGTCAACCTTGGCCAGTTGCTCTCTCATGCCACTGTAATTTCCTTTACTCTACTGAAATACCGACACATCGGATTTCGGCTTCTCTTTCTCAAATTTCACAGTGAACTCAAACATGTTGTGATCACTGTCTCCTAAGGGTTCCTTCACTTCCATCTCTCTAATCACCTCTGGTTCATTACACAATACCAATCCAGTACAGTCGATCCCCTAGTGGGCTCAACAACAAGCTGTTCTAAAAAGCCATCTTGTAGACATTCTACAAATTCTCTCTTTTGAGATCCAGTGCCGACCTGATTTTCCCAATCCACTCGCATGTTAAAATCCCCTACAATTATCATAACACTGCCCTTCTGGCAAGCCTTTCCTATTTCCTGTTGTAATTTGTAGTCCACATCACTGCAGCTGTTTGGAGGCCTGTAGATAACTGCCATCAGGGTCAATACAAACCTCCTTTATTTTCTTTCTGGCATAAATCTGACTAAAAGCTTATTATAGAAGGATTAAATTTTGCTCTTATTCCAGATATACTTTGCCTGTTGTAAACTTACATGTAAAAATCGACTGTGTATAAGATGGTGGTAAGGAGACATGATCCATTGTGGCTGATCTTGGTTCATGAACAGCAAGCAGGACATCACTTTAACTACGGAGACTGCAGACGTTCTGGCGCAGGCTAACACAAAGCTGGCATGCAAATATTTAGAAGTGCGGTACTCTTCTGATAACTCTGTAGACAACCTTATGAAAATAGATGCCATCTACGAACCCTTAAGAGCCAAAGAAATGCAAGCCAGTAGGATTCAAAGGCCAACTGAAGGGGAGCCAATCAGGACCAAGCAGGGGCCTATATAAACACGAACGCTCCCAGAGAGAAACACCAACAACTGTGCACTGAGCATGTCATCTCGACTGGTGATGAAATGTCTGCAAGCTAATTGACAGGCTCAGTGAAAACCACATTATCAAATGCCTCAACCTGAGCTACCAATAGTCATTACCATCCTAAACAATATTAAACGTATTTTACATAGATCGGATTAGAGTAACTTCTCATTAAAATTTAATAAATGAAAAGCTAAATCAGTTACTGGGTGATGTCTTTGTGGCATGGCTTACCTCTGAGCAAATAACTCCCATGTTAGGAATGTCAACTTCACAGCCACCATAATCTACTCCTCTGTTCTTCGAATCATTCTAGTCCTCAGAAGAAAGGTAGGAAATGTATTTAAACTGTTTTAAATATAGTTTAATCATTTTCCAAGTCTCTATATGGTTGTCACTTCCCAACCAAAGCAACAAAGTTGTCTTCAGGGACAAAACTTATTTAAAATATTTAGAATGCTAAACCCATCCCATGGTTGTAAGGACTGATTGCAGTTAATGAAGTTCAACAAAGTGATCTGCACTGATGTATCACACCTGGCACTGAGACTAATAAGCAAATCACTTTTTAAAATTTAAGATGAATATGGAAAGTTCTGTAGTTTGTCTGTTTACAGATGAATTACCTCATATATAATACAAGAAGAAAATCATGTAATCCTCCACAATGTCACTATAAATCTAGTGGGGACTGCAAAAGAGAGGGTAAAATGAAAATGGAGGGATCTGTTCTAGGACCCCTTCTCTTTGTGATCCACATAAATTACCTGGATGAGGAAGTGGAGGGATGGGTTAGTAAATTTGTTGATGACAGAGAGGTTGGGGGTGCTGTGGATAGGGTGGAGGGCTGTCAGAGGTTACAGCGGGACATCGATAGGATGTAAAACTGGGCTGAGAAATGGCAGATGGAGTTCAACTCAGATAAATGTGAGGTGGTTCTTTTGGTAGGTCAAGTATGATGGCAGAATATAGTATTAATGGTAAGACTCTTGGCAGTGTGGAGAATCATAGGGATCTTGGGGTCTGAGTCCATAGGACACTCAAAATTGTTGTGCAGGTTGACTGTGTGGCTAAGAAGGCCTTCATCAACCATGAGATTTTGTTCAAGAGCCAAGAGGTAATGTTACAGCTATATAGGACCCTGGTCAGACCCCATTTTGAGTACTGTGCTCACTTCTGGACACCTCATTGCAGGAAGGATGTGGAATCTATAGAAAGGGCGCAGAGGATAATACAAGGATGTTGCCTGGATTGGGTAGTATGCCTTACAAGAATAGGTTGAGTGAATGTGGCTTTTTCTCCTTGGAGCGACGGAGGATGAGAGGTGACCTGACAGAGGTGTACAAGATGACGAGAGGTATTGAGCATGTGGATAGTCAAGGCTTTTTCCCAGGGCTGAAATGGCTAGCACAAGAGGGCATAGTTTTAAGGTGCTTGGAAGTAGGTACAGAGGAGGTGTTGGGGTAAGTTTTTTATGCAGAGAGTGCTGAGTGCATGGAATGGGCTGCCAGCGACAGTGGTGGAGGTGGATACGATAGGGTCTTTTAAGAGACTCTTGGATAGGTACATGGAGCTTAGAAAAATAGAGGGCTATGGGTAACCAAGCTAATTTTTTAAGTAAGTACGTGTGTCGGCAGAGCATTGTGGGCCGAAGGACTTTTATTGTGCTGTAGGTTTTCCATGTTCTATGTTCTAATGTGGAGTCTATGGAGTTCTGCCTTTGGGTTAGTGAAGAGTGTTGGTTGTTCATGTTATTTACATATTTTGGCTTTAAAAGTCTAGATCAGGGATTCCCAACCTTTATTATGTCATGGGCCAGAGTGTCATAAAACAATGGCAAAGCTTCGTTGACTGTTCCTGATTTGCTAACCTCATCACCAAGACAGATCCTGAACTTCTGAATGATCATTTAGATTAATGACAAGCCTAATCATTTGTGATGTTGAATGACTGAGTGGTGGAAAATTCAGTAATAAGTATCCAGTCCTACAGCGATCCTGGAGGTCGGGTTGATAGTAGCTGAGGAGACCATTGATCCCCAGGTCACCAAATCCCTAGTCCAAGGTCTGGTCACACCCTCCAGGCCACCGGTCTGTGCAAGTCTGGAGTCGATGACCATGGTGCTCAGCAGTGGACGGTCAATGATCCCAGAATTTGGGTTGGTTGAGGCCTGAAGATCAAACCTGTGATTGGCAAGCCTTGAGGTCAAGGCATGAAGGTCAATCTCATGATTGACGAGTCCTGGGGTCAAGGGCTGAAGGTCGAAACACTTATTGTTGAGTCCTGGTGTTAATACCCAGAAGTCCAGAGGGCAAAGCCGAAGGTCAAAGTCCACAGCTCCATGAGTCTGGAGGTAGAAACCTCAAAAGGTCAAAGTCCAAAGTTGGGCTCCAAGGTTTTTAGAGCACTTGAATTGGTTAATTGTTGTTTAATGAGTCATAATTGTTTAGACTTCCTTGTGTTTTTTTGTGTTTTTCTCAAGCGACTCGCTCTTTATTATGTGGTCTCCTGGTGCTTTCTGTATAAACTTGTTAAGTTTATTTTGATAGACTCGGTGATTCTATGTTACTTATATTATTTAAGCATTCGTCCGATTAGAACAGATCCTAATTTTGAGAATATTACATCTCGCAGAGTCACTCGGTTGAGCCACCAATATTCTGTTGGAAATCTTATGAATGAACTCTGGTTGCTGTCTCTACATTGGAGTCTGTCTTTCCTCTCCTCTGCACTTGGGTTCCAATACTGTCAGCTTACATCGTGAAACAGTCATTCGCTCCAAGTCCTGCAAGCTCAGTTCAGACATTAACACCATAGGATGCAAACTGAAATGTACACACAATTCAACTTATTGGCCAGCTGTTTCACAAAGACTTAAAAAATCTACCGTGAACATACTTAGAGTTTCTCTGCCCCTTTTGGGGCAAGTCTGGAAGTAGAGGTCAAGTCTGGGCCAGAGACTTGAAGTTAGAGGACTGATATCTGCAATTCTGGGAGTTCAGTTCAGTGATTGAACTGCATATTCGAAGCCTGACGTCTTTGAGTTTTAGAGTCTGAGTCCAAGCACTGGAGACCTGGAGGCGGCTTGTCCTGGGCCTGGAGGCCTGTGTGTGTATGAGGGGGCGAGAAGGTGGGAAAGGGGATTGCTTTGCTTATGGTCTTGTGTTGTTCTGTGTTTGTTCGTTGAATTGCTGTTGCGTTGAACATTGTGGGCATGTTATGTTAGCACCTACATTTGTAGCGACACTTGTGGCCTGCCCCCTTGAGTAATTGTGAACGTAAACAATCGATTTCACTGTATGTGTCGACGTGCATGTGGATTTTAATCTAAATCATATTGATTAAGCCTAAAAACTGGCTCTATTTTTAGAAGTTTCTGGAACCCTGCTTCACAGCTTGTGCTGAGGGCAAGGATCTACTCAGTTCCAGTTCTTGTTTTTCTGATACTTACCTGCAAAAGCAGGGTCTAAAATCAATTTTTATCTATTTAGGAACAAGCCACTTGAACAGTCTGTGGAGGAAGAAAGGGCAGTGGGATTATAGCTCCTGGGATCATTTTTTATTTTCAGCAGTGCCTTTGTAATATTGACAGATTTCTAGAGTTATCTTAGTGGTCAAGATACTGAACGTATGCAGCATTTAGCAAGTTATAACTATTGATCCCTAGTTCCTTCTAAATTCTGATGCCTCCTATCTAAAAACCCTTCCCAGGCGTTTTGCCTGTCAGCATTGTAATGCCTTTAAAAAAGCTTACATACAGAGTGGGAAATTGCTGAGATAGTTTAAACAATTTCAGACTTTGCATTTATTTTCGGTGGTGAACCATTGAGTTGTTTAGTGGGTGAGCTTCAAAAACATCTGTACTGAGCTCAGTCCCTCATGGATGGAAGACACAGATTTTCAGTCATTTCTCACCATCTGCCTTTGTTTGGGGATCTCTCTTCTTGCTTATGCTGGAACAATATTTATAAATTAATTTCACTGCCTGTAATATATATTTCAGAGGGATACGTGGCCCTTCCCCCCTCTTTGTTTTACCTATCACCTTGTGGTTCTTCCTCCCCTCCCCCAACTTTCTTACTCCGACTCCTCATCCAGTCCACTGCACTCTTTTCCATAGACGCTCCATGGCCTGCTGAGTTCCTGCAGCTTTTTGTGTGTGTTGCTTATATATTTCAGAATTTACTCTTTGATATCTCCAGAATGCTTGAGTAGTTTTATCAAATTGACAGGGTTTGCTTAGCTGTAGATGCAAAAGTAGGGGAATTAACTGTTCATTTCATCTTCCTTGATCAGGTACAACAGAGAAAATCTGTCACCGGGATTTGAAAGAATTTTAAGAAACACTTTCTGTTTTCACTAGTTTGCCTCATCAGGGACAAATGAAATAATACATTGACCGAGAACTTTAAAGCAAGGCCTGGATGACATTTGTTGGCAATATTCCTGAGACCAACATAGAATATTTTTGTTCTGTGCCGTGTGGGGCACTGTAGGTATTTATTTCTTTGTTTAGAGATACAGCGTGGAGCAGGCCATTCCAGCCCAACAAGCCACACTGCCCAGCAACCCACCTATTTAACCTGAATCTAACCACAGAACAGCTTACAATGGCCAATTTAACCTACTAACTGCTACGTCTTAGGAATGTGGGAGGAAACTGGAGCATCCGGAGGAAGCCCATGTCATCATGGGGATTAACGTACAAGCTCCCTACAGATAGTCAAGTCAAGTCAAGTCGCTTTTTATTGTCATTTCAACCATAACTGCTGGTACAGTACACAGTAAAAATGAAACAACGTTCCTCCAGGACCCTGGTGCTACATGAAACAACACAAAACTACACTAGACTATGTGAGACAGCACAAAACTACATTAGGCTTCAGACCTACACGGGACTACATAAAGTGCACAAAACAGTGCAAGAGAGTATAACAATTAATAAACAAGACAATAGGCACAGTAAAAGGCAAATTGCAATATACTGTAATAATAAATGATGTAGATGTAAATGTAGACAATGTAAACAATGTTTTAGCAGGAATTGAGAAAGAAATGAGCAAAAAATTGCAAAGGGAGTGGAGTGGTGTTCAGGTGTGTGTGTGTGTGTGTGTGCGTGCGTGTGTGTGCGTGTGTGTGCGTGTGTGTGCGTGTGTGTGCGTGTGTGTGTGTGTGTGTGTGCGTGTGTGTGTGTGTGTGTGTGTGTGTGTGTGTGTGTGTGTGTGTGTGTTGGTGTCAGACTAGACTCTGGGAATTGAGGAGTCTAATGGCTTGGGGGAAGAAACTGTTACACAGTCTGGTCGTGAGAGCCCGAATGCTTTGGTACCTTTTGCCAGATGGCAGGAGGGAGAAGAGTTTGTATGAGGGTGTGTGGGGTCCATCAAAATGCTGTTAGCTTTGTGGATGCAGTGTGTAGTGTAAATGTCTGTAATGGTGGGAAGAGAGATCCTGATGGTCCCTTCAGCTGACCTCACTATCCGCTGCAGGGTCTTGTGATCCGAGAAGGTGCAATTTCCGAACCAGGCAGTAATACAGCTGCTCAGGATACTCTCGACACATCCTCTGTAGAATGTGGTGAGGATGGCATATGAATTGAACTCTGAACTCTGACACCACAAGCTATAATAATGTCTCACTAACTGCTACGCTCCAGTCTTTTTACTGGGAATGGTGATATTTTTGAGGCTATATTCCAGACAATTCCAGCGATGGTGAGCTATGACACCTGATGGAGTTTCCATCTTGGTTTTGGGATCAAAGTGGACAAAATCACTTCAGGCCTACATATAAAATGTTGGCTGAGTGCTTCATGTTGGGGTGGTTTCTCAGCGTCTTTTTGGAGAACATCAGTCTATTCTTTACTCTCACAAAACATGAGTGAGCAGAAATGAAAGTTCCAGGCAGATTGGCAACACTGACAAGAGGCAGACAGCAGAAGCAGTGCCCTTGTTAGCCATATCTCTGTCAGTGTTTGCTAACATTCCCAATAAATAACCTATCGTATCAAATGATGAGCCATTTGCTGACTGGAGTTCTTCAGGTTAGGTACCAAAGAAGCTTGAATATATGTAGTGATGCTTCCTTCAAAATCTACCTAAATTCAGTGAAAGACTAGTGCTTTGGACCTCCCTCAGAAAGTGAATGTAAGAAGGATTAGGACATATGGTGCCTCAGGCCTCAGTCCTATTATTAAGATAATGGCTGATCTGAACCTGCTTGAGCTTTATATTCTTTCATGTTACCTTTGACTCTCAAAGTCTGAAAAACTGTCTATTTCAGTCTTGAAGATGACTTAATAACTCCACTGCACTGCACTCTGGGATGGAAAATTCCCATAATTTATAACCCCTTGGGAGATTAAATGTTGCTATGACTGTGTTCAGGTGACCCCCTGTTTTAGATTCCTCCAACAGAAGAAATAGCCTCATAGTATTTAGCCTGTCAATTTTATAAGATCATATCTTGCACAGGTCTAATCTTTGGTGTCGTTGCTGACATACCTAATCTCTTCATTAGGAGCTTGAGAGGATTGGAAATGTCACCAAAGAAACTCACAAAATTCTATGGATGTACCATAGATAGAACTCTAACTGGCTGCATCACAATCTGGTATGGCGGAGATGGGGGGGGGGGGGGTGGGGGGCACGACAAAGGATGGAAATAAGCTGCATGAAGTTGTAAGCTCAGTCAGCTCCAGGACATCTTCAAGGAGTGATGCCTCTAAAGGGCGGCATCCACTACTAAGGACCCTTATCACCCAGGACATGCCTTCTTCTCATTGCTACCATCAGGGAGAAGGTACAGGGGTCTGAAGGCACACACACAACAATTCAGAAATGGCTTCTTCCCCTCTACCATCAGATTTCTGATGGTCATTGAACCCATGAACACGACCTCACTACTTATTCGTCTTACAGTTGTTATTATTATGTATTGCAATGTACTGCTGCTGCATAACAACAAATTTCACTACATGTGCTGGTGATATTAAATCTGATTCTGATCTGCTTAATCTTTCCTCACAAAATAGTTCTACTTTGAAGGAATTGTGATCTGTCTCAGCACTGCTTCCAACACAAACATATCAGAACCGTATGCAAAGACTGAACTACATTGTCTCTAGTGCATTGTTCCTGCAAGAAAGGCCAACATGCCATTTGGCTTCCTCAGCTAAAACTTGAGAACTAGGAGAAGGAGGAAGTCATGTGATGCTTTCAGCCTGCCTGCACTATCAGTGAGATAGTGACTGCTCTGGACCTGCACTTGGCTTCACTTTGCTGTCTGCTGCCCATGACGGTAACCTTCTCCGCCGTCCAAAAATGTTGCCTTTTGCAGCCTGAAATAACCCAATGACTCTGTCGCAACAGTTCACTGTTAAGAATTCCAAAAGATTCACGGCCCTCTGAGGGAAGACATTTTTCTCATTTCCATTTTAAATGGGTAACCTCTTATTCTGAAACTATGACCCTTAGCTTTTGATTTTACTCATGAGAGGAAGTATTCTCTTAGTATCTACCCTGTTAAGTTCCTTTAGAATCTTTTAATGCTTCAGTAAATCTTGGACCAACCTGTTCAATTGCTCCCATTAAAAATAATCCTTTCATCCCAGGTGAACCTTTTCTGGTCTGCCCCTAATGTATTTAAATCTCTTCACATATTAGGTAACCATTATTCCGGGTGGGTCCCCTTCAACACCCTATATAGTTGTAAGTTTCTGCTAACTTTCTTTCCTACATTATGGAAGTAACAGCTTTTTTTATTCTTCCTCCAGAAAGGATAACCTCACATTTCAATGCCGTGTTCTCCTGTTGCCAGAGTTTGTTTTGCTCTCTGAACCCATTTTATTCCTCTTTGCAAGTGACTATCTCATTTCAATAGCCAGTCTAACTACCTAGGATTCACTATTAAAAATTAAAAGGAGGTATTTATCTATTGACCAAGAGAAGTTAAGAAGGAAACATTACCAAGCAAAGGGCCACAGACACAAGTTATATTCATGCCTCAAAAGAGACAGGAAGATATGATTTCTAACAACAGAATGGCTTGTCACCAACTCTTGACATTCAACCATCAGGACTGGGGTTTGAGGCACCATATATCCTAATCCTTCTTCTTATATTCTCTTCCTGAGGGAGGTACAATGCACTAATCATGGAGGCACCACCATCAATATCAGCACCACACAGAAGCTCAACTAGACCACTCGTGATTTTTCTGGCAATGAAGCCAAGTGAGATGTGGGCATCTTGCAGTGAGCAACTTCTGTTGTGTGGCCTCAAAGCTTTTGCACCATCTATATGCACACGTCATTCACCCAGCTGAGTGTAGCTCCTACGACTTAAATACAAATAGCTGTAGGCTGTATTATCTACGAAGAACTGAGCAATTATGCAACTGGGCTGTTCGTGATGGCAATTCTTGACATCCGACCTCTACCACCAAAAAGGAGAAAGGGTTCGTCTGCTTTGATCCACAAGTTGCCCTTCAAGTCGAATTCCATTTTGACTTAGAAATATATGGTCATTCCCCTGTGGTTGCTGGGTCTAAATCGTAGAACATTCTTCCCAATAGCACTCTGGGAGTACCTTCACAGGAGATTGGGGCCGGGAGGGAAAGTGGATCAGCCATGATGAAATGGTGGAGCAGACTCGATGGACTCCTATATCTTATGCTTTTCTGGTCATCAAAAGAACTGCAGTATTTCAAGAAGACATCTCACCACAGTCTGCTCAAGGACAATTAGACTGGGTAATAATCGATAGCCTTGTCAGTGATGCTCACATTTAAAGCATATGAATCTGGCGCAGGCAGCTTATGTGGCAGCCTGTGGAAGTGTGCCATTGTTTCCAGTTTTGCTGAGATATCCCCCTGGTCTTTCCTGATGATGTAGTGATGAAGTAAGCTGCCTTATCAGAGAAAGTGTTTGTGGAATGTACTGCTGCCTGAATTATTCCTTCACATCTCCCATGAACTTCCTTCCTTAGAGAGGGAAGACACGGGCTGCTCGTTTGCCTTTAAAGGAAAAGAACAAATTCTGTTTTCTTGAGGGTAGACTGGCTATACTGTAAAGGATAACCAATGGGGCAATTAACCTTTTTATTCCAAAGGATTTATCAAAGATGGATAGAATATGGCTTGCAATGCTCAAGGTTTATTTCAAAAGATGGTATTTTTTTCCACACACGCATTGCTATAGGTCATAGGAATCCTGTAATATGTGATGCATGCAACAGTATAACCTAGAATCCACCCTTACAAATCTGTGTCTATCAGAGAGGAGCTAAAATAGCACTCATAAGATGGAGAGATGTAAATTAAGCCTCTGGGTGGTTATTATACAGAGAAAAAGAGATAGCGCAGCAAAAAAAAAGTGTTTACATAAGTAAGACATCTAGTAACTGTTCAGAAATGATGTCCTACGAAGGAATTTTAATTTCTAAATCTGATGAATTATGAGCTGCTTTTATATGGCTGTGGCCTACATTCTGTGAGTAATTTTAGAGCAATTTGCAGTCAACAAGCAGATCTGCTACATATAAAATATTATCAACGATTTTGTCAACCTGAGCCCTAACCTCCTTTGTTATTTTCATCTGTTCTCCCCTCAGATGTCTCTCTGAGTGCCCATACCCCCTGAAGACTAGCAACAGGATGTCATACACCTGTTTTGCTTAAGGCTGGGACTTCAAACCCTTTGTGAAAGCGAAGGCATTGGCTCACACGCTGCCTTGCACAACGTATATGTCAAAATGTCAGATGATAGTTGTTGTATCTGCAGCTGTTGCATAAGAACACTGCCAGCGGCACAACTTTCCTGCGGTGAGCTTTAATTTGCTTCCCCCTCCCAGAAGAGTTTCCTCCCCTCACCTTGCTGCTTTCACTGCAGCTGTAGAGGAGCACAGTCTACATGCAGCTGGGACTGGGATGTGTGCAGAACCTTCACACAAGGCACGCTTAAGGTAGGAGAAGATACCGCAGCGATCTCCAATCACAGAAAATAAACAGACATCTGCTGCTTTTTCTTTTAATTGCCTTTTATGAAAGCACTTCCAGCAGAAGTGAAGGTGTTGATCAAGATTAAAAATATAAATGAGCAGGAATTTAGCCATTTTGCTTCACTCCAGAAATGGAGTCCACTGTGAGGAGGCACTCATGTCGAGTGTGCAGGACACAAGCATTTCAGAGTCTGAGACACTATCTATTAAGACGCAGATAAGAATCAGAAGTTCTCTTCTTTGATAGTAAACCGTAATCCATTTTAAACGCTGGATATAAAACAATGCTCTGTGATTAATGGGAAGTAATCCGACAACTATAGAAACAAAATCATTTAAGGTGGAAGGATTTGATCCTGATTGATACAACTTCAAAACTAAATATACGAAAGGGAACTATGGCTTTGCAATTGTGACTCTTGAGGGTGGGAATCTAGCTGAGGGAGGGTTTGGTCAGTGGAAAACAATATCCAGAGTGGCTGAGCCTCATTTGGACCCAGCCCACTAGCAGCCTGCCGGTAACAGGTGGAAAGGTGCAGCTGTTTGCCAGTGAGTAGCTTGAGACCAGCACCAGTCAGCGGCCTTCTGCCAATAAGGAGGCACACCGAGGTAAGGAATGGTGGGCAGTGCTGTCAGCAAGGCCCTTGCATGCGAAGCTGGGTGGGAGGAATCTACAACAGCAGAACTCCCCTCTGGTGTGCAGAAGATTATTGCAACTCCTTCCAGCCTCACATAGGAAAACCTTAAGAACTTTTGTTCTTCACGCCAGGGTTATCTTGTGAGGTGAAGAAATAATAGGATCTTGAGTTATTTGACAGCTCAGATAATGTCATCAGCCCTTTGCATACCAAGGAAGCCCAGTCTTAAGCAATGAAGGTTATGTCATACCCAGATCAACAGCCAAGTTAGCCAAAACAAATGGGAGTTATTTTACACTCAATGACATGTTTGTCTTTATACAAAATCCATTGGTTTCTGTTGTACGGTGGAACTTCATAGTTTGCAGCTAGTTTCACACTATGCATCACAAGTCATTTGATTACAACTGGTGTCAAAATACGCAATCCAGTGTCTGATAGGTAAGGAACTGATAGCTTTAAAGTAATTTTTTTTCACCAGATTACCGGTACTTGTTGACGTGCTTTAGCTATCACTTTCATGGCACAGAAAGGAAAATGAAATGGTCGAAAGTCACTCTGAAAAATCTATGCTGCTCATTCATGTTTTTTATATAAAACAAACCTTCTTATTTTAAATTTAGAGCTGTGAATTCCACACAAGCAGGTGATTTCCACATAGTAATTGCTGGAGATACAAAGAGGGATCCATATTTTGATCCATTGGTCACTAACTACTGAATTAGATATAAGGAGCACTATGGGAATGCCAACTTTATTTTTGGGAATGGTATGTAATATGTAAATAGTATGCAATGCCTCCTATAAAATATGTTAAGTACTAATGAGGGCATGAATTTTGGTATTACTGTTTCTTCCAAACATTTAAACTCAGCAGGACAAAAATTATTAAATAAAACACAGAGCATACAATACAGTACGACACAGGACAGGCCGTTCAGCCCACGATGCTGTGCCAACATTTTAATCCAGTCCAAGAATGAACTAACACATCCTTCCCACATAGCTCTCCATTTCTTTTCATCCATTAAAATTATTCTGATAAATTCAATTACTGGCCCAAAACGCTGACTGACAATTCTTCTCCTTAAACGCTGCCCGATCTGCTGAGTTCCTCCACCATTTGGTGTGTTATACCTTAGATTTCCAGCATCTACAGAACCTCTTGTGTTTGTAATTGTGCTTGATGTGGTAAAGAGAGGGAATGTTGCTGCTCGATTCTTAATTATACAAAATTAATTTTTGATCTAAATCTATAATTTATCCTGGGGGACTAGTGTATTATGTAGCATTTGCTTATACAGAATACGTGTTTAACAAAGCTGTCCTTTCTGCAGTGGTGAGTCTACAGCAATGAAAATGCCCCAGAAATGACATTGAATGTTAGATTTCTAATGAGTCTCAGTGCTCTACAGGATCCAACTAAATGGTTCACATTGACAAACCCTGTACCAGAACTATCAACATGGATGTCCAAACATGACTTCTCATTCTGTAGTTGGGAATATTTTACTGATATGCCTGCTGTTTTTTTAAAAAAGATTCTTGATATAAACCTTCCCAGTTTTTGCATTTCACATCTGTCACTTTGTGAATTGAAATAATCACTGTCCCCAAATATATTCTGCAGTTTATTTTGGTCAGTTAAACCACTGAGCTGCTATCACTAAAAGACATGAAATGGTCCTTCCTCTTCCAGGGTGCTAGAAATTTTTAGCAGAAAATTGTGGCGATGTGTGCTTGTATATAATTAAGCAATATGCTGATGTGTCAGTTTATAAACCATTGCTCTATCTTGCTATTAATATTTTCTCCAACAATAACCAAATCTGCTAGAATACTAATAAAATATGTCAAGTTCCCTAGAAAGTGGAAGTAAAGAAAAATCAGGATTCACACTGTAACGGTATGCACATTTTCTATAATAGCATACATATTTATTTATAGTTGCTGATAAACATCTAATACACTGCCAGCATTGCACAAAAAATGAGGTGTTGACTCTCTGCTATTTCCTGGTGAGACATTTTAAACAAATAAAAACAAACTTAATGAAATATGCTCTCTGATTTAATTACAGCTGTTATGATTGGCGTACTTTTGATCAGGCATATTGGAAATGAAATAAGTGTGGCATTTTGTTTAAAAGCTATCATTCACAGTTACTCTACAATAGGAAATATAAATATTCAGCCTTAAGTGTTTCAATCAATGTCTGTACCTAGTTATACCAGTTTTAGGTCAATCCAATTTTGGCTGTAGCAGTTTGCTTGAAAGATGACTGCTCACAACAATGCACTATCTCTCTTCTCTAAATTTCCTTCATTGTGTAGAATTACTAAAACTTTAAACCATCTGACTCATTCTGAAGGGATCAAGCTTCTGCCATCATCTGGCGTTATATTACAAACATGCAATCCTCACAGTTTGCATTGAGATCATAGGTTGTGGCATTGTCAGAGAGATTAGCAGGGAACAACTTGTTCACAGAATAGCAAGTATTAGGTCTGCTGTGTTGTTTTTCAGTACATGCATTCTAATCTGCTACACAACACTGTCTCCTCATATCATCTGAAGCTATGGACACACTTCAGCAGTACCCAAAGTGATGCTGAGTAAATAACTGATGGCAGTAGCAAGACATGATAGAGAGTGTGGAGGGGGTGGTGCTTATAATGTTGGAAACTGCTCACCATTTTATCCTCCCCCTCCCCCTTTCAACATTCAGCCAGAATTACAACCTTCATGGTTCCCTGGTCTGCATCAGCCACCGTCCTCCTATTGACACCTTATCTTGTAATTGCAGGAGATACAACACTGGTCATTTTACTTCTTTCCTTCCTATTATCCAAGGGCCCAAATAGTACTTCCAGGTGAAGCTGTGATTCATTTCATTCTGTCTCACAATGTGGTCTCCTCTACACTGGACAAGCCAATGCCAGTTTGGGCGACCTACTGTTCTTGTTTCAGACTTCAAGTGTTTGCTGTGTTTTTTTTTTCACTATCTATACCATCTTTGGTTTTAGCGCACAAACAAAAATTCTCAAGAGAAAGTTAGCCTATTTTCATGTTAAAAAAATAACTTCATCATAAATGGTCCAAAGCTCAGCTGTGAAAGGGGGAGGATTAGTTATGGGAGTGGCAATCCCATCCCATAATAAAAATCCAGAGCAACAGAAACACCACAGAAGTTCTAAAGACCTCATCCCTAGGAGAGGAAGGATACCCCAGGAAGAGGGGCCATACCTTGGGACAATGTGAAAACCGGCCCAAGACAGAGGACTCTAGCAAGCTGCTGTCAACAAGAAATGCCCCTGTAGGGGTGATGGGCTTTAGATGAAGTAGAAAATATTAAAAACCGGAAAAGGAAGTCTGTTATTATTAAAAGAGGCTGCATAAGCTTTCCTTGCACCTTATTCTTCTCTATCAGTTTGTAATTATATTATACATGAAATAATGTGGAGGAGTTTCTTTTGCATCTTTTTGACTGTCCGTTGTTGGCATTGAGCCATTATCCTATTTTAAATAATGATTTTTTTTCAAGTCATTAAGAAACTTTATGCTAATACCCATCTTGCATAATTTAAAGGAAATTAAAGGAAAACTTATTCACTCAATGCAGTGAACAATTTTCACAACATGTTTCCACTCATTTCATTATGATAATCTTTACATGTGGTTAAATAAGGAAATTTTCTCTTACTAAAGCCTTGAAAGAATACATATTAGACAGTTTTGCAAGAGAACATAATTATTCATATAGGCATGATTTCAATTTTTGATGTGTGTATGAAAACAATAATTATGACTATTCAATAAAATTTACATAATTCAAATCGAAAAGAAATTAAAATAACATTTTAAAATTCCAGTAAGTGAAATCTTAATTATAATATCCAGTGGCTTTTTTATACTGAAGAACTTATAAATCTTTTGTCTAACAGATCAGTTTCAGAGATGATTTTTCATAAAAAGTGGATTGGGGCATTTGTTAAGCTGGGCTGCTGCTTATTTGGGCCAACTCTTAAAGAACAAAAGGAAATTTAAGAAAATAGCTGGGATTTCTGTTGTCTATTTAGGATACGATACCACTTAATTGTGACAGGAGACTATTACTAAACATTTCTTAGTAGTGTTAGTCACATACCCATTGCGTGGCTGTTAGACATAAAACATGCGTAGAGTGAATAGATTTTATATGGCGTCAGTGTGTGTGTGGTTGTGTTCAAAGAGAAATAGTTTTTGTCACTGATAGTTAGGGAGTAATAACTCATTCAAAATTGTTTTACTCATTGTGATTTCCAGCATTCAGGCTTGGAGATGCCAGAAATGGCAACGAGTGAAAATGAAATGATTTCACTACCTCAGCAATTTGGAGCTATGAAGAATTTGAAGATATTGACAACAATCGTGAATGTTACAATGAAAATGAAGATAAGGAGAAGTTAATCATTGAAAGCGTAGTCTGAAGGCAACTCACTATCTGCACTGATTTTGTTCATTTACAGTCAATCAAAAGAACACAGTAATATATTAAGTATTAATATTAATATTAAGTATTATACTTAGTGTATTAAATCATTGAAGGTGGGCATGCAGGTACAGCAGGCAGTGAAAAAGACAAATGGTATGTTGGCATTCATAGCAAAAGGATTTGAGTACAGGAGCAGGGAGGTTCTACTGCAGTTGTACAAGGCCTTGGTGAGACCACACCTAGAATATTGTGTGCAGTTTTAGTCCCCTAATCTGAGAAAAGACATTCTTGCCATAGAGGGAGTACAGAGAAGGTTCACCAGATTGATTCCTGGGATGGCAGGACTTTCATATGAAGAAAGACTGGATCGACTAGGCTTATACTCACTGGAATTTAGAAGATTGAGGGGGGATCTTATTGAAACGTATAAAATTCTAAAGGGATTGGACAGGCTAGATGCAGGAAGATTGTTTACGATGTTGGGGAAGTCCAGAATGAGGGGTCACAGTTTAAGGATAAAGGGGAAGCCTTTTAGGACTGAGATGAGGAAAAACTTCTTCACACAGAGAGTGGTGAATCTGTGGAATTCACTGCCACAGGAAACAGTTGAGGCCGGTTCATTGGCTATATTTAAGAGGAAGTTAGATATGGCCCTTGTGGCTAAAGGGATCAGGGGTCATGGAGAGAAAGCAGGTACAGGGTTCTGAGTTGGATGATCAGCCATGATCATACTGAATGGTGGTGCAGGCTCAAAGGGCCGAATGGCCTACTCCTGCACCTATTTTCTATGTTTCTATGTATACTGGACTAATTTCGCCATTGATAACTATTAGGAACTGATACCTAGTTTTATAGTACTGTAGTAGTTTTGGTAGTGCCCTAATTTGTTGTGTATTTCATTTAAGTACAAAATTTGTTACTCGGTTAAACGGTAATTTGCTTTTGTTAGACGTTTTTAACTATTTCCAGTTCCAAGAAACTTTGACTAATTGGGGCAGCGGCTTAACAAAGCATTGTATTAGTCCCGATGTGTCCTAGTTAACCAGAATCCGCTATACTGTACATACATTGTGAAAACTAAATATATAACATCGAGTAATTTTAGTTAACTAGGTTTGAGTAAACTGAAAATTGTAATAAAGTATATTAAGAAAAATTTTAGATAATTCTGAACAGAAGAAGGGACATTTAAATAAGACTGTAAATTTGATGATAAATTTGAACAAAAATATGTGTGGTTACCAAACCTTTCCTTGAGCCTTTCTCTATGGTTACCAAAATTGGAGAGAGATGGAGCATGTTAATGCAGTGTTAGTTTCATTTAACACCTAAATTAAACATATTTAATATTCTGTTAGAGCTAGAACACGACTGTAACTAAAACCAACCTGCTGCTTTTCTCATTTTAAGTGGAAAAACGTAAGGAGAGGAAACAAAAAACAGTAACGTAATGAAGTTGGCCTGCTAAAATACCAACATTTTCTCTTTTTATCCACCATCATGACAGCAAACAACCTTTTTAAAGAAGTTCTCCATTTCTCTCTCTCTCTGTTTATTTTTTTTCTCTGCTGGATGCAGGGTTTGATGTGATAGTGTAATTCCTTATGGGAGACAGAATTATACATGGATATAGATATAAACAAATGTTACTGGGAAAGATTTGGGAAAGACCTTATTGGAAATGGCCTTTGGCAGTTTTGGCTGTTGGTTTCGGATTAGTTTACACAGTATGTAAGAGTGAACTTGAAACACTTTCAAATCCTCTGTAATTATATTTTCAGGGTCTCATTATAGTAGCTTTTGAATAATCAAATCAGCCAGCTACAAGATCAAACATTCTTATTAGGAACAAATAGTTACACAGCAGCTTTCAGAAGAAGGTCAGATCACAAATAATTCATGTTGATAATAGAATCCCAAATCACAACCAAAAAGTACTAGCAGATGTGTCATTCCAGAATGGATTTCACTTACTTCACTATTTTCTTCCTCTATAAATCAGTATCAAGCATGTGTGAAAATCAGCAAATCACATATACATGAAAAGATTAATGCAAATCAGACATATAGTATAGATAATTGGTCTTTATGAACAATAATTTGTTATTTTAATAAGTACATATACAGTACACCCCCATGTTACAGAGTGATATGTTTTAGAAAATGGTTTGTATTATGATTCTTCGTAAAGAGAACCGTTGTCAAAAATTAATCAAATTGCTTGTTTTTCATTTCGTATTAATTTTATCATATAAATTTCATTTTGAATCTCAATTTTTTTGGAAGTGATTAGTTTAATTCCATAAGAGCGAATTTCTATTACCCAAATTGCTGAAAGGTGGATAGCTAGTAATGTTCAAGAAAAACTGGTAGCTAGTAATTTCCAAGAATTTTATTTTTAGAACCAAATATTTACTATGGATTCCATAAGATTACTTGTTGGTAGGAAGTTCTAACAATTAGTTGTTCACAAAACATTAATAGTATATATGCTGTATTGATTAAAAATCATGGTTGAGCAGTCAGCCCATTGAAATCTTTTTCTCTCACTGACATGATACTAACCTGCCAAATAAAATAACTAGTCTCCAGCTACTCTCAGGAGTTTGGCAGTGCATACTGATGGAAAGAGACAGGTAATTTCTCAAAACAAACTGATATTAAGAATATATTATTTGAAATAACCCTATGAACTATATTTGTGCTTCAATTTTACTGAAAGACTCTTACTAAATTTTAATTTAAATTGATTTAAAATGCATATAAATATTTTGCAGGTGTTTCGTAAGATTTGGTAATCAATAACTTCTGCTCAGTAGGTAACGTGGACAAAACAATCCCAAGCAAAAGAACAAATCTCACACTTGATAATCTCTTGAGGGGAAAACACAGTCAACAGTTGCTGAGAATTTTGTGTTGAATTGCACCTAACAGAATGATACTAGTAATAGAAATGATAAATCCTCACTATGTATCAATAGTAATGACTGTTGGAAATGAGTGTACTGTATCAATCCTGGTGGACACAGCCTTTGCCATTCTTGGATCATCTAACACCCATCTGCAGATAGAAGGTGGAACAACCTGATACTCTGCATCAGAAAGGTAGAACCAGATGCAAGTGATAATAACATCTTAGGCATCATTTCCTGAGACCCCACCTCCCAGAATGTGTAATGGCCTTCGATGGCTTGCCATTGGCAAGACTTATGATGTTTTTCCAAAATGTTTCTGAGTGTCAAAGATACTTAACAAATATCCAAATAGATCTAAATGTTTTTTTAAAAAAAATAGATCTAAATGTTTCAATAAATGAAAACAATTTAATAAAATTGGTTATTTATTGTTAAGTATACAACCACATAATTAAAAAACACCAAAATAAAGTAAAATAGCTCAAATGGTTATCTTTTTCTACACTGTCAGTGAACCTCATTGAAGAGAATGGTCTTGCCGACAATATGCCTGTCTTCCCTGGTGTAAAGCTGAGAGATCAAATACAAAAGTCCATTTAACCTTGGTCTTTGGCATGCCAGAACTCAATGTTGCAGAGCTCAATGAAAAGCCAGTAATGGAGCAGGAGGGTGGATGGACTGGTGTGTGATCAACTGATCAGTTTAGATTTTCATGTTTGGCTAAGCATGTGTGGTAGTCCGAATGAGCTGAACCTCAAATGGTGCAGTTTACCTACGGAACTATTAGCTGTCAGCTCAGTTTGGTCCACTCACCTCACTGCTTTTGACATCAATAGAATTGAAATAAAATTATAATAGATAGTTAGGAGTTCTGATATTAGCTGGCCAGTGTGCAGTGAATTCCGCACTGAACTTCGAAGCAAGTGGTTCCGGGATTGAATACAGCCGGTTCCTTGCACGCTTTCTATCCATGCTGGGTTGCACGTTGAGCTAGTGACTCGGACTTGTAAAAGACAGATAAATGTTAAAGAAATTGCAACATTGCCGCCTGATGTGCGACAAGATGTGAAGAGGAACAACAACATAATCATAACCCTATTAGACTACAAACTGCTTCTTTAATCTCAACTCTTCAAAATAATCTATGACAAATTTCATACCAATGTTTGAAATTGCTTATAGTTCAAAAGGTTTTTAAAATCTTTAGCTTTTTTCTTTCAACTTAATAATTCAACTAAATTCTATTTCTTTCATTTAAAAAATGTATTTTAGACAGCAGTTTTGGAAGTTTAAGATCATTACAGTAATACTGAAAATCAAAGTTATTTTCCATGTAGACACACCTTTCTTTGGGTTACCATTTTGTGAAAAGACATTCTATGCATATATGATCCAAGGGGCTCATTGTATGCTTTTATAGCACTGTGGTCCATTTTATAATTGTATTTTTTATGAGACTCTACAGTGCTGGCACTTACTTAAATACATTTTTATGCTATCATTATTTTAAATGTCCATTGGTTTTTCCCTTTTTATTAAAAATGAGTGAATTTAATCCTAACAGTGGACAATACTTATCGTTAACCAACTATCTATCTCTAATGGTGCCTTTGAATATGAAACAGAGTCAAAATGACTTTATATATCTAATAAAGATGACATTCTGAATTAAGTGCACTTAAAAAAATCTAAATTGACTGCATTAAATTGACAATGTACATTCAAGTATATAGATAATACCTCTGTCCTATTTGGGAAAGAGCTGTCTATATTTACATTAATATTACTGATACAAGTGGATTAATTTTATTTCACAAATATATGGAAATTTGAACTTATTGATCATTTAGTATTCTTGTGAATAGAGAAATGCTTTACTCAAAATTAGCTTCCAACTCAAAACCTGGATTTGTTATAATATTACATTGATAGTACATATAGTACTGTTATGAATGTGAAGCAACTCTGAGGGGCTGAAGGGTACAAAGTCGCCCCCTCCTTTTTGAGAATCGCAAGATTGCTATTAATTCGGGTCTGGGACCCAGGAAATGAGAGAGAGTCACACAGAATACACAACCAGGTGGAATGTGTCCTGACCTCAGCAGAACGGAACCACTGATAACGGCCATTGTCTCTTGGAGAAGGAATTATGTATTGAGTACTGTACTATTCATTGAAACCCCTCAGGGGACAACCAGAGTGGTCTGGTTGAGGGATTGCATCATCCCAACCTGATTGACATCTGAGACCCTGTGAGTAAGGATAAAAGAGGGTCTGGGGAACAACCCCTTTAGACGCACCAGGAGAAACGCTGGAAATCCAGTGACAGCGTTTAATAGCAAAAGCCGGTGAGAGCTCGTGTGCGTCCTCCCTTGCCTGGGGTGGCGAGCTCATCACGGAAGAATGGTTTAGCTAAAGGAGAGGTCACACTTGAACGGCCATACCAACGAGACTCCTGACGGATCGAAATCATAAAGGAAAGCCGGCAAGTTTTTCTCCAAATCTCTCTCTCTCTCTCCAACAATTGCAACACAGCGGTCCCCAACGGCTGCAGCCTGCATGAACTGAGTGAACTTTATATTTCCATCAGACAATACATTATCCCCTAGACAACGATAGAGCTTATTTCTTATTGATTATTATTATACCCGCACTTTTAGATTTAGTATTGACAACGTATATTATCTGTATATTTGCATTGATATTATTTTTGTGTATTTTTACTAATAAATACTGTTAAAAATAGTATCATCAGACTTCAGTGGACCTCTCTATCTTTGCTGGTAAGTGACCCAGTTACGGGGTTCGTAACAACGTGGGGGCTTGTCCGGGATTTGATACCAAATTGGAGGGCCAGTGAATCGGGCTTTTAAGTCCAAACATGGATCTGGTTGCGCAGGTAACCAGACGGGAAACCAGCAAAGATGGACGTAGACGAATTTATAGAAAACCCGACTCTGGAGGCGCTAGAGGTTGCCACAAAGTCGGACTTGATAAATATTGTGAAAGGACTAAATCTCGCAGAGGTGAGGTTGTCAATGAAAAAGCAGGAGATGCGGAGGGCCATAACTCAGTATTATATTGTGAAGAATGTGTTTTCGGCTGAGGTATTGGAAAATATCCCTGAAAAGGTACCAGATAGTGGGACGGCTCAGTTAGAGTTGGAGAAATTAAGGTTGGAACATGAAATTAAGTTAAAACAGCTGGAAGCAGCCGAAAAGGAAAAAGAAAGAGCCGAAAAGGAAAAAGAGCAGGAAAGAGCTGAGAAGCAGAGGGAGCATGAAATTAAGTTAAAACAGCTGGAAGCAGCTGAAAAAGAGAAGGAGAGAGCCGAAAAGGAGAGGAAAAATGAGGAGAAGGAGAAACAGAGGCAACATGAGTTGGACCTGGAGAAGTTAAGGCAAGAGCGAAGAGCTCAAGGGTCAGACCGAGAGGAGAGATTTAATGTTACTAGGGAGTTTAGGTTAGTACCTCCGTTCGAGGAGATGGATGTTGATAGTTATTTCTTGCATTTTGAAAAGGTGGCAGTTAGTCAGAAGTGGCCCAGAGATCAGTGGGTGGCGTAGTTACAAAGTGTGTTAAACGGGAAGGCACAACGGGCATATGCGGCGTTGTCCAAGGAGGAGGCGGAGTCTGAGAATTATGAGAAAGTAAAGGAGGCCATTCTTCGGACCTATGAATTGGTACCTGAGGCCTATAGACAAAAGCTCAGAAATTTACAGAAAGGGTGGAATCAGACGTATGCAGAGTTTGCCTATGAGAAAGGTGTGCTCTTGGATCGCTGGTGTGCAGCAGAAATGGTGGAAGAAGATTTTTGGCGTCTCAGGGAGTTAATTCTGATTGAGGAATTTAAAGGTTGTGTTTCGGATGATATCCGGATGTATTTGAATGAGAAGCCGAATAAGTCCATATCCGAATTTGCTAGGTTCGCAGATGAATATGCCCTAACCCACAAGACAAAGTTTTCCTCGAATAAAAGTTACCAGAAAGACCGTGGGAACGGTAGAGGAAGCCCGTCGGCTGAGGCAGAGATTCAGCCGGGAGCTAATGGTAAAAATAAGGAGGAGGAAAGGCAAGATGGCAGGAGGGTTCCTGGCTTGACCTGTTTTAATTGTGGAAAGGTGGGTCATATTGCATCTAAGTGCCTTGCTCCGAGGAAGGAGACAGGAAAAGGGAAAGCAGCAGTCCCTACAGGATGTATTGTGTTGATCAGTAAATCGACGAGAAAGCCCCAGGTAGACAGAATACGAGAGGGGCCTGAGAAATTTATTTCAGAAGGAACCGTGTCTGTGAAAGAGGGAGACACACCAGTTCCAGTGCGTATCTGGAGAGACACTGGAGCTGTGCTGTCATTGATTCATAGTACGGTACTAGATTTTGGTCCCGAGACTGGAGAGGTAGCTTTGAGAGGCATAGGAAAAGGGACAGAAGCTGTGCCTTTGCATAGGATCATTATAAATTGTGAGCTGGTATCTGGACCAGTTGAAATAGGGGTGTGATCAGAATTCCTGAGAACTGACGTAGACATCCTTCTGGGTAACGATTTAGCTGGTGGTGAGGTTTGGTCGGCCATGGAGCTGACGAGCCAGCCTGTAAGTGTTGAGGACCCGCCCCTAGATTCCAAGATCTATCCCGCATGCGCGACCACTCGCAGCATGTCGAGAAAGGCAGCTGAGAAAGAAACCAGCTTAAAACAGGCCAGTATCGATTTGGCCGAGACGTTTTTACCGACCCTGTACCAAGAGGAGTTAGAGGGTGGTAAAACGGTGAATATGGAGGTGAAAGAGAGTAAGGGAGAGGAGGTAGACTTACCCTTAGCCAGGAGGAAATTTATAGAGGAACGGAGTAAAAATGAGAAACAGATAAGGCTGTTAGAAGGTCCAGGGTTGGACATGGATGATCTGTCTTGCTTGACAGAACTGTTTGAAGAAGTTGAAGAATTTAAATGTGTTCCCGATAATGAAATGAGGGCAGTCCTAAATGAAAAGGATGCCATTACCTTGAAGAAGTCTGCTGGGTTGGCAGATGAAGTTGTTTCAGCCTGCAGGGTTGAGTTTACTCCGGAAGGGAGTTGCCCAGAGAGTAACTGGGAGGATCAGGGGAGCTTAGAATTTGAAAAGGGTACGGGTATTGAAAGCCTGGAAGAGGTTTGAGTGTGTTCAAGATGTGGATGCACGTGGTACTGAACCTAGTAATGGAACTCAGGAAAAGTCTGAGGTATTTGATTCAGTTGAAAAGGAATGCAGTCCTTGTGGGTCAGATGGACTTGGTTCAGTGAAGAAAGGGTTAACCTTGGTACTAGTGGGAAGTGAGAATTCCCAGTTGTTTGTGTTTGAAGGTGTGCTAAAAGTTAGTGAGGAGATAAAAGGTGGTGAGGTGAATATTATTATTGCAGGAAAAGGGAAAAGTGTAGTTCCTAAATTGAATGAAGAAAATTTAAAGTCTGGATTGGTGTCAGAAGCAGTAACCAGGCTGAAGGGACAATGGCTTGTTAACACGTTGCCTGCGAATCAATTACAGGTTGATTTGGAATGTAAAGGTGCCCCACACGCTATTGTTATTCAAGAGTCTGCTGTGAAGAGGCAGAATTTGAAATGCTGTTTGGACAAAGAGGGATCGCTTGCAGATCTTAAACTGAAAACTAATAGAATGAAGGGTCCTGAAGATAAAACTAATGACTTGCTTAGAAATGAAGAATTGTGTGGAGATTCAGCAAATGGGCTACGTTTGGAAAACATTGTTGATAAAATAACTCCTATGAAAGGAGCATGCAAAAGCCTATTCCACACTGGTATGCAAGCTAACTACGTGGGAGTTAACTGGAAAAGGGGCAAGGGTTGACGGGATGCCACTTTAAATAACAGGATCCAGTTTTAAGGGATTTCGACAAAGCATGTGAATAATAACGACAACCCCATGGAAGATTGAATGTTAAGTTTGAAAGTAAAATAAAGATTAGTATTTGCATGAACTTTTGTAATATACACGTAAGCTAAGATCACAACTCTTTAGTTTTTGTTTGCTGAAGAAAAGGAATAAAAATAGGTGGTTATTAAATTGGAGTCTGATGCTACAAGAATTTATCCAGGTACAAAATATTAAGATATTAAAGGAAGTGACAATGTAATCGCTAACTGTTTAGATGCTGAATTGAATGTATAACTGTATTACTCTGTAGTGAAAAAAAACTCTTTTGTATTGTGTTAGATTCTGAAATCCTGTAAGACTCTATATTAATTAATTTTTACCTGTGGCAAAAATCCTAGAAGGAAGGGGGTGTTATGAATGTGAAGCAACTCTGAGGGGCCAAAGGGTACAAAGTCGCCCCCTCCTTTTTGAGAATCGCAAGATCGCTATTAATTCGGGTCTGGGACCCAGGAAATGAGAGAGAGACACACAGAATACACAACCATGTGGAATTCCACATTCAGCGGAACGGAACCACTGATAACGGCCATTGTCTCTTGGAGAAGGAATTGTGTATTGAGTACTGTACTATTCATTGAAACCCCTCGGGGACAACCAGAGCGGTCTGGTTGAGGGATTGCATCATCCCAACCTGATTGACATCTGAGACCCTGTGAGTAAGGATAAAAGAGGGTCTGGGGAACAACCCCTTTAGATGCACCAGGAGAAATGCTGGAAATCCCGTGACAGCGTTTAATAGTGAAAGCCGGTGAGAGCTCGTGTGCGTCCTCCCTTGCCTGGGGTGGCGAGCTCATCATGGAAGAACGGTTTAGCTAAAGGAGAGGTCACACTTGAACGGCCATACCAACGAGACTCCTGACGGATCGAAATCATAAAGGAAAGCCGGCAAGTTTTTCTCCAAATCTCTCTCTCTCTCTCCAACAATTGCAACACAGCGGTCCCCAATGGCTGCAGCCTGCATGAACTGAGTGAACTTTATATTTCCATCAGACAATACATTATCCCCTAGACAACGATAGAGCTTATTTCTTATTGATTATTATTATACCCGCACTTTTAGATTTAGTATTGACAACGTATATTATCTGTATATTTGCATTGATATTATTTTTGTGTATTTTTACTAATAAATACTGTTAAAAATAGTATCATCAGACTTCAACGGATGTCTCCATCTTTGCTGGTAAGTGACCCAGTTACGGGGTTCATAATAGTACATATATGTAATAGTGTGGCGACCCACTTCCCAGCGCACTCGAACCGGCTCACAAAGCGGCGCGCACCGACATTGAGGCCGGTCCCAAAGAGGGCGCCAAGCCTGCTTCACCAGCGAGGGGAAAAGCCCACCAGCGGGATGGGACTGTGAATATGCGCCCCCTACAGCATTCCCGCCCGGGGAGGGCGGGATCAGGAAGGCTTTAAAGCGAGGCCGCAAAGTTTGAATAAACCTCTTTTGCAACTGCAGCTCACCGACTCCGTGTCGTTATTGCAGCACTGCGTGTAGCACACCGCTACAATTGGTGACCCCGACGGCCCAAACGATATTTGGACCGGAGATGAATGACGCCGCATCTGTTCATGCAGTTTCGTTAAAACTGCCAAGCTTCTGGATGCTGCGACCTCACCTATGGTTCCAGCAGGCAGAAGCCTAATTCCACATTCGGCAGATAACCTCGGATGCCACACGTTACTACTACGTGGTGAGCTCCCTCGACCAGGAGACAGCCGCCCAGGTTGAGGAATTCATACAGTCTCCCCCAGCGGACGGCAAATACACAGAATTCAAAGCCCTGCTCATAAGGACTTTCGGACTCTCACGGCGCGAGCGAGCTGCCCGCTTACTGCACCTGGATGGTTTGGGGGACAGGCCACAGTCAGCTTTGATGAATGAGACGCTGTCCCTGGTCAGAGGTCACAAGCCCTGCCTCATGTTCGAGCAGGCATTCCTGGAGCAGCTGCCAGAGGACATACGCCTGCTGCTGTCTGACGCGGATTTCAGTGACTCCCGGAAGGTGGCGGCCCGGGCAGACGTGCTGTGGAAAGACAAGGAGAGTGGGGCGTCCGTCGCACAGATCACCAGGCCAAGCTCCCGACCACAGAGCCCGCTAACCCCAGAGGCAGGGGTGAGGAGACCAACGAACAATGGTGCTTCTACCACCAGCGTTCCCAGGAAACGCCAGGGCCAGCCGCCGCTGATGGCTACGGCGGCTGGCCATCGGGATAGCCTCCTGTATGTTGGGACAAGCAGTTGGGACGCCGCTTTTTGGTCAACACCGGAGCCAAGATCAGTGTCTTACCTCCGACGAGTTACGACACCCGCAACAGAGAACCGGGCCCCACCCTGAGGGCCGCGAACAGCAGCACAGTAAGGACCTACGGCACCCATATGGTGCGGCTACAGTTCGGCTCCAGCCAGTTCACGTGGGACTTCACACTGGCCGCCATAGCCCAACCGCTCCTGGGAGCGGATTTTTTGTGAGCTCACAGCGTACTGGTCGACATGCCCAGGAAGAGACTGGTCCACGCCGAGACCTTTCAAACGTTCTCCCTGGGTGAAGCCCAGTTGCCAGCCCCACACCTAGACTCCATCACGCTGTCCGACAATGACTTCACCAGAGTCCTGGCGGATTTCCCATCGGTTCTGGCGCTGCAGTTTGCGGCAGCCATGCCCAGACACGGCGTACAGCACTACATCCCGACACAAGGACCACCACTCCACGTCTGTGCTCGAAGGCTTCCCCCGGACAAGCTCCGACTGGTGAAGGAGGAGTTCAAGAGGATGGAGGAATTGGGGATCGTACAGCGGTCTGACAGCCCATGGGCCTCCCCCCTGCACATGGTGCCCAAAGCGACAGGGGGCTGGAGACCTTGCGGCGACTACCGCAGGCTGAATGAGGCTACAACACCGGACCGCTACCCTGTGCCGCACATTCAGGACTTTGCAGCAAACCTGCACGGTGCACGGATCTTCTCCAAGGTAGACCTTGTCCAGGGATACCATCAAATCCCGATGCATCCGGACGACGTCCCCAAAATGGCACTCATCACCCCTTTCAGCCTTTTCGAGTTCCTCTGCATGCCGTTCGGCCTAAAGAATGCCGCACAGATGTTTCAGTGGTTAATGGACGCGGTGGGACGCGACCTGGACTTCGCTTTCATCTATTTGGACGACATCCTCATAGCCAGCAGCAGTTGTCAGGAGCATCTGTCCCACCTCTGTCAACTCTACGCCCGACTGAGTGAATACGGCCTGACAATCAACCCGGCCAAATGCCAGTTCAGGCTCGACACCATCGACTTCCTGGGCCACAGGATTACTAAAGACGGGGCAACCTCTCTGCCCGCCAAGGTAGACGCAGTCCGCCATTTCCCCTGACCCAACACAATCAAAGGCCTTCAGGAATTCATGGGTATGGTGAATTTCTACCACCGCTTCCTCCCTTCAGCAGCCCGAATCATGCGCCCCCTGTTCGCCCTGATGTCGGGTAAGGGTAAGGACATTACCTGGGACGAGGAGTTCGCCGCCGCTTTCATTAAAACCAAAGAAGCCTTGGCAAACGCCGTGATGCTAGTGCACCCCAGAATGGACGTCCCTACCGCCCTCACAGTGGACGCATCCAACACGGCAGTCAGTGGAGTGCTGGAACAACTCATCGAGGGTCGCTGGCAACCCCTGGCATTTTTCAGCAAACACCTACGACCACCGGAGCTCAAATACAGTGCTTTCGACCGGGAACTGTTGGCGCTATACCTGGCAATCCGGCATTTCAGGTACTTCTTAGAAGTTAGGCCCTTCACCACGTTCACAGACCACAAACCGCTTACCTTTGCATTCACGAAAGCATCCGACCCCTAGTCGTCCCGCCAGCAGCGACATCTGTCCTACATCTCTGAATACATGATGGATGTCCAGCACGTCTCGGGAAAGGACAATGTCGTGGCAGACGCCCACTCCCGCCCTAACATCCAAGCCCTGTCCCGGGGGTAGACTATGAAGCACTGGTGGAGGCGCAGCAGGCAGACGAGGAGATCCCTAGTTACAGAACCGCAGTCTCCGGTTTGCAGCTCCAGGACCTCCCCGTAGGCCCAGGTGAGAGGACCCTACTCTGTGACATCACCACCGGCCAACCCCGCCCCATCATCCCGGCAGCCTGGCGGCGGCGCATTTTCAACTCCTTTCACAACTTAGCGCACCCCTCCATCAGGACAACCGTCCAGGTGGTAGCCAACAGGTTCGTTCGGCACGGACTCCGCAAGCAGGTCAGTGAATGGGCCAGAATGTGCATGCACTGCCAAACAGCCAAGGTGCAGCGGCACACTAAAGCTCTGCCGCAGCAGTTCCACCCCACCCGCCGGCGTTTTGACCACATTCATGTGGATATTGTGGGCCCCCTGCCAGTGTCGCGAGGAGCGCGGCACCTCCTGACTACCGTGGACTGGTTCACAAGATGGCCAGAGGCGATCCCGCTCACCGACACCACCTCCAAATCTTGTGCCCGGGCACTGATTGCCACCTGGGTATCTCGCTTTGGTGTACCGGCCCACATTACCTCCGACAGAGGCGCCCAGTTCACCTCCAGCCTGTGGTCAGCTATGGCCAGCCTTTTGGGGACACAGCTGCACCACACAACTGCCTGCCACCCACAATCGAACGGACTAGTGGAGCGATTCCACCGTCACCTGAAGTCGGCTCTCATGGCCCGCCTCAAAGGGCCTAACTGGGTGGACGAGCTCCCCTGGGTCCTGCTCGGAATCCGCACGGCGCCCAAAGAGGATCTGCACACCTCGTCGGCCGAGTTGGTGTACGGCACACCCCTGGTCGTCCCAGGAGAGTTCATACCAGCCCCAAGGGAGCAAGAGAAAGAACCCGCAGCAGTCCTGGGCAGACTACGCGAGAGGCTCGGTAACCAGGCCCCCATACCCACTTCGCAGCACGGGCAGAACCTGACCTGCGTACCCAAAGACCTATAAAACTGTAAGTTTGTTTTTGTATGACGGGGCGGACATCGGGCACCGCTACAGCGGCCCTACGAGGGGCCGCTTACGGTGATCAGAAACAACGGGTCCACATTCGTGCTGGACATTGGGGGGAAAGAGGAGATTTTCACGGTGGAACGACTCAAACCGGCCCACGTGGACTTGGCGCAGCCGGTCGAGATTCAGGCACCGCAGACCTCCCAAACAGAGTCCGACCCAGACTGTGGACATTGGGGGGGGTGTATCTCTGGTTCTGGGGGGAGGGTTATGTGGCGACCCACTTCCCAGCGCACTCGAACCGGCTCACAAAGCGGCGCGCACCGGCATTGAGGCAGGTCCCAAAGAGGGCGCCAAGCCTGCGTCACCAGCAAGGGGAAAAGCCCGCGCGCGGGACGGGACTGTGAATGCATGCCCCCTACAGCATTCCCGCCCGGGGAGGGCGGGATCAGGAAGGCTTTAAAGCAAGGCCGCGAAGTTTGAATAAACCTCTTTTGTAACTGCAGCTCACCGACTCCGTGTCGTTATTGCAGTGCTGCGTGTAGCACACCACTACAATAGTACATATTTCTCTCTGAAATATAACTCTGTGCCCACTTTATTAGGTATTTCCTGTACTTAATAAATTGGCCACTGAATGTATGTTCATGGTCTCCTGTTGCTATAGCCCATCCACTTCAAGTTTTGACATGTTGTACATGAAATGTTCTTCTCTGGACCACTTTTGTAATGTGTGGTATTGGAGTTACGGTTGCCTTCCTAGTCTGGCCATTCTCCTCTGACCTCTCTCATTAACAAGGCATTTTCACCCACAGAACTGCTGCTCGCTGTTTTTTTTTGCTTTTTGCATCACTCTCTGCAAACTTGAGAGACTGTTGTGCGAGAAAATCTCAGGAGATCAGCAGTTTCTGAGATTCTTAAACCACCCTGTCCGGCACCAACAATCATTCCACAGTCAAAGTCACTTCACCATTCTAATGTTTGACCTGAACAACATCTGAACCTTTTGACCATGTCTGCATGCTTTTGTGCATTCAGTTGCTGCCACATGTTCGGCTGATTAGATATTTGCAGTAACAAACTGGTGTACATGCGTACCTAATTAAGTGGACACTGAGTGTTCCGTATAAAATAAAATACCTGTGGGGAAGAGAGAGTCTGCTAAACCCAGTAGTAATTTTACATCGAGCTGTTTTATTTTTCAAGTGGCAAAATGGCTGTTTGTGTCATTTAATGGAGTTTGAGTTGTATCTGGTCAGTTCCTTCAATTCATTCTGATGCTTCTAAAATTAAGTTATGCAACTCCATGTACACATGACACAACCACTCACATCTTTAGGACGAGTGATGAGCTACACAACAAATTTTAGCTTTTAAACATTTTACAATGACTAAATCTCAATGTGGTCTCATCATAACATCAACAAATAAACATTAACTTAGAAACATGGCTAGCATGTAACTATCCTATGTGGTGGAGAGGAAAGTGACCTGGGCTGAGCTTTGGAAAGCCGAGCCACACCGCATCCAATTTCTCATCCAGGCAGTGAATGCTGTACTTCCAAGTCCATCAAACCTGCACCCATGGGGCAAAGCAGAGTCATCAGCGTGCCCACTGCGTTCCAAGCGAGGAACCCTTGTGCACATCCTCAGCGGCTGTACAAGGGCACTTGGTGAGGGACAGTACCAGTGGAGGCATGATCAGGTCCTGAAGACCATTGCCGAAGCCATCAGTGCAGGAGTGGAGTGAGTGAAGCGGTCTTGACCCTCCAAGCAGACCATTGCCTTTGTCAGAGCTGGGGAGCAGCCAATACCCGCCAAAAGAACATCGGCAGGTATCCTGACCTCTGCAAGGGACTGGCAGCTGTTGGTGGACCTCGAATGGCAGCTGAGGTTCCCCAACCATACCGCAGCTACCACCCTGTGACCAGACATTGTCCTTGTGTCTGAGTCTACGAAGCAGGTGGTGATGCTGGAGCTGACAGTCCCATGGGAAGATCACTTGGAAGAGGCCTTTGAAAGGAAGCTCTCCAAGTACGCAGAACTGGTCAACAATTGCCAGCAGGCTGGATGGAGAGCGAGGTGTCTCCTGGTGGAAGTTGGTTGTAGGGGATTCGTAGCCCATTCCTTAGCCAGAGCCCTCAGCAATTTGGGCATCGAGGGAGAGAGGAAGAGGAAAGCCATCTGCAGTACCACCGATGTGGCAGAGAGGGCCTCAAGATGTCTGTGGCTCAAGAGAGGGGAGCCATGGAGTCATGTGTAGCTAGCCATCTGGACACAAGCTGGGGTCTGATCAGCCCCGGCTGGGTCACCTGGAGAAGGGTGTATGAATTTGAAAGACCTGAAACACCCGATGATTCCAGGAACATCACTGATGATGTGTCCAGAAGCATCAGTAGATGTATGCACACAGCTGTACTCGGCTGCAAGATATCAGATTAATCTAACAAATTTTTTTATAACAAAACACTTACAATGTGCAATTGAACAAGACTTTCATTTCCTGGGGCAGTTACTTTTTGATTCTTTTTGCACATTATTATGTTTTTTATGCCAGGAAGTGTTGAATTATTTTTTTCTGACCTCACTTCCTACAACTTTTTGTCTATTTTTATTAGATAATTTAAGCTTTTAAGAGATATTTGGAGGATCTAAAGCCCTTCTTGTTCATAATTTCCCATTTATGGTGTCATTAATATATCTCTGGACAGAAAAAACTTGATAATGGACCACATGAAGAGGTCCAAAGGTCCATAATAACTAAAGCTTATTCTTTGGACCAGAACAGGTGTATTTCAAAGCTTTACTCACAGAAGGGGAAGTGAGGGACTTCGGGAGGAAATTCAGCACTTGGGTCTTTCTCATTATACCAACAGCTGCCGGCGATAGAATGATTGAATCTGAGGGTTGGGCAAGAAAGTGGAATGACAGGGTTACAGATAGTAGTTCAGAGCGTGATGGGATGAGGGTGCTAAGAGAGTTTGGGAATAAAGGTTGAGTGCTGTGAAATGGAAAGATAGCCAAATCAGGAGTCAGCGTTAGTTAGTTTGCACAGGGGTGATGGGTGAATGAGAAATGATAATGACACAAGACTAAGAAGTCAAAGGGCTTGGGTGATATTGGGACAGAAATTCATCACTGGTCTAATGTGTCAAACACACAATACAATAACAACTGTCTCTAGAAGTCTTCTTTCAAATGTTCTCATCGACATCAATGAGCTGAATTTCTGTTTTAGAGTTTATCGTATAGTACATGATCATGTGGGAGCATGAGCCTGGCCCTGAGGATAAACTGTAACACCAACGCCACCTACCTCATCCGTTTGGAGTAGACTGCAAGAGGCTGGTCAGGAGTAAATTGGAAGAAGCAAGCTTAGAGCTACCAAAGGCAGAGATGATACTTTGAGCAGCAGAAGATCTCAAGCAGGGACAATATTATGGAAATGCATATAGAAGGTTACACTGATGGCAGATAGTAAGCAGAAAAAACTCAGGCTCAGCTAGTGGTTTAGTTTAAAGCAGTAGCCAATAATAATCACATTTGTTGTGAAATCAACTGTTAATTCTGATTCTGATTTGTATAACTAAAGCCATTAAAGAAGTTTAGAGAAAAACATGTAGGCATGCGGAGTAAAGCAATAGAGTAGCCATGATCTCTTTGAATGACAGAATAATTCTGTTTTTATTTTTCAGTTACCTCATTTATTTATGCAGTGCTTTGGGCTTTTGTTTTAATCTGATGGAAATTCAACTGTGCAAAACTTTGAATTATTGTGTGTATAGGAATGCATGGAAGGCCAGATTCAATGAGCTAATATTGAAACTCAGCACTCCATGGATTTGTATTAAATGAGGCCACGCATGGTGAATTGCATTCCTTGGGACAGAAAGATTTCTTCAGGAGAGATACTGAGAAAAATCTTCAGAGGGTTTTTATTAATGATTTGCAAAAAAAATGCACCAATTCTTTCATGTTGCATTACACTATCAAAACTTAGTAAGTTGATTTATCAAAATAAATAATTCAATCAATCAATTAAAGAAAGAAGCCCAGTGTAATGTTGAAGTTTACACCTGTACCGTGCATGTGTAAAATCAGTAATGTTTCTCATTACTCTGACTTTCCTGTTTTACAAAGAATTTGACCCTGGAATGGTCTTCCTGCATTTTTGGTAATCTTTAGCACATTGGATTCATTTAAATATGTCAAAACAGTTCTAAATGTTTGACCCAATGAAATTCAATATGATGGAAACGAGACAATTTATGGGATATTATGGGATGGTTGAAAAGTAGCCATATGAAATAGATTTTAATAAAATCACTTAACTGCTTTAAAGAATGTCAATCCTGACTTTCACCCTACTTTCCATGCCTGCACTTGTTTTGATACAGAATATTGCAGAAAAGAGGATATTCCAAAATGAAAAATGTACCTGAGATGTACTGGCTAATGACAGACTCATAGAGTCTTGCAGATGCAACATATTAATATAATTGTCTGCAAATTGATTCAGGTGCTTCCTGACCACCTTTCCCTGTTTGATTATCACTGCATAATATCACATTTATCTCCCTATGGCATCACACTGAATGAAGTGCATTAGAAGCCAACAACATCTTGAAGGACTTGATGACATCGTAGTCTGTGAGGGCATAGGTCAACATTAATGAGGAGAGGATTTATTCCATTTGATAGAAGGCAGTCGACTATAATTGTACCCTGAACTGAAGTTGCATTGAACCACGCGATGTGTGGATTTTGGCTTCATTTATATACAAGGAATAATATATTAAGCATACAGACTGTGATGAAGGAATGCGAATATTGGCCTAAGCTGTCCAAGAGTGGTTGAAGACTCAATTTCAGATGCACAAAGCTGAACGTGATTTACTTCAACCCGTGATAAGTTACACAATATAACTGGTGTTTATTTTGATATGACAAGGAATGGATGTTGCATTCCTCTGCCTGCTTTTCCTCTCCATTGTGGCCAGGGAAGTGAATGTAAACCAGGCAACCAGGCACCAGTGAGAGGAATACTGAGGTCAAAGTTTCTGTATATATGTCTTTCTGATTATGGGATTATAATTATGTGAAATATTGTTGATGTAACACATTGAGATCAGGTTGATTTATTTCCAAGGGAATTTAATTTATTTTTCCTTAGTCTTTGTTTCTTTGCCCTATTCCTCAAGGTTCCGCTGACAGAAAAGCTGTGGCCTTCGTGGACAAGTGACCATTTTATGCTTGCCAACAGGCATTTTGATTGCAGGACTGCATCACAGCTGAAAGCAGTCACACTCTCACCTTTCAGCAGGGGCCAGTTAATGCTCAACAGAAACCCTGGCTGATATTTTCTTGTTTTTTCACGAGGGAAACTAATGAAGCCAATTATTAAGTCCAACCATCACATCAGCCAAAAGCTGATGATGAGGGACAAAATAAGGTTAGGAGAAAAGAAGCATTTAGGACTGCAGGGCTTCTGCCTAAAAAGTGAGGGTCAAGGTGCCACTGATTTTGGGCCTAAGGGATATTAGGAACTCACTTCCATGTGGAGTCCATGCAGAAATGTCAATAGATTGGACTGTCTCAAGTGTTGCTTGAACTGCCATGTTGAGAGAAGTGGGACAACGTGTGCTGGGGATGATAGTGTTCAATGGAAGTCCTGGGTGAAGGCCACGTGTGAGAGAAAGGTAGTGGATCAGAGGGTGGAGGAAATGAGAAGCAAACATGATTGAGGGTAAGAGAGGCGATCAATGTAATCAGAAGGAATCTTGCATTCGTTAAGCATGGGATAGTAGCAAGTTGTACTGAGCACCAGGACTGACACCAGCTATCTTAGCCCAAGCTAACCTAACGGTGGGTATTTCACACAGATGTTTCGTTCTTTATTTGGTCATGTATATCATTACCCAGCAATTGCTCTTGTTTACAAATATCACACAAAATGTGGCTACAAATGTGTACACACTTCTAGTCACCATATTGGGATTTTAGGATGGTGGTGCCTCATAAACCTGTGCAGCATTGTCAAGGTCTCTGACTGTGGCTTTCTTTGCATGCAATAATCAATTTTACATTTGCTGAACAAACAGAAAGCTCACAAAACTCTACAACACTAACTTCAACATTGAGTATCTGAGTTGAAATGTAAATCTAACATTTTGAAAGTTAAAACCTACTTCAGAAATTGAGAATAGTCTCCTTCTTTCACTGGTTTTGGTGTTTACAATGACACTGCATCTGGTTTTCTACAAAGTGAGGGAATCATCCTATACCCATGAGAGACAGCGTTGCTTATGACATCTGCGTCTGGGCTTGAAAAATTGACGTCCAACATCCTAGTACTTAAAATTTGCTTTATACTATTCTGTAATGTGTAATGCAGTTGTCAAGGAGCTGTTGTGTTATAAAGCAATGTGTATACTTCACTCTAATTGGTGAATACAAAGCAGTCAAGTATTATCCAGTCAGAGAAGCATCTATTAACTTCTGTTCTCTGGCTTCTCCTGCTAAGCCAATGTTGATTAATTACTACTTCATCAACGATGAACCTTCTGGACCAGCTTCCCATACAGCACTTTGTCGGAGGCCTTGCTAAAATCCATGTAGACAACACCCACTGCCTTGCCTTCATGAAATTACCTGGTAACCTGGTAACCATTAGACATAACCTACCACATATAAGTTACATTGACTATCCCTTATCAGGGCCTGCCTATCTAAATACTTATATATCCTGTCCCTTTGAATGCTATCCATTAATCGACCTATTACTGATGTCGGGCTCACTGGTCTATTATTTTCTAATCTGTTCTTAGAGTCAAGCTTGAACAATGGAACAAAATTAACTACTGTATCCTCTAGTCCACTGATACCTCATCCATGGCTAAGAGTGCTTTAAGTACTTCCGCCAGAACCCTTCCAATTTCTGTGCTAGTCTCCTACAAGGTCTGAGGGGACACCTTGTCAAGCCCTGGGGATTATTATCCTTAATTTGCCTCAAGACAGCAATCACCTCCTCCTCTTTAATCCAGGTATGGTCCATGCTCTACTGTTTTGTCTCAGTTTTTTTTGACTCTGTGTTCTTCTCCAGAGTAAATACAAAAAACCCATTTAAAATCTCTCCTATCCTTTCCGACTCCATGAATAGATGGCTGCACTGATCTTCAAGTGGACTAATTTTGTCCCTTGCTGATGTTTTGCTCTTAATATACATATCCCTTTGATTGTCAAATGAGCCAAAGCTCATCCAGCTTCAGCTCCATTTTTCTAAGGTCTGTAAGAACCTGTAACTGATGCACTTCATGCAGGTGTAGACATCAGGGCCACTGGAGGTCTCCCTCTCTTCCCACATCCTAAAATGGTAGCACTCCACTGTCCTGACTATCATTCATGTGACACATTAACACATAACAGTTCTAAGTGTGTTCATCTGTTCTGAGTTGATAAAATTATCGGGTGAAACATTGCAGAGCTGATTAACCATGAAGGCAGCAAAATGAAAAAAAGATGTAGATAAAAGGATACAGGACAATGAAAAACATTGAAGAAAAGGAATTATTGTTACACTACTACTTTTGCATAAATATAAATGTTCTTTAATGCAATAACATATAAGTAGCAGCATACTCCAGAAGTCAGTTTATGATCTGTCTCCTGAGCATTCCAACACCACCTCAGACTAGCTTGGCTTCACAGGATAACTCCTGTTTGATGTAAAGCTCTGCTTAAAAACATCTTCAGATTGCCCGGAGGGCCTCTTGGATGCTGTTAAACAGTAGTACTAAGGTTGTTGCCTTTCATGCAAAAGTTGCCTTTGCTGCCCAACTTCTTTGAGTGTATGCATGTTTATGCAGATCTCTGCTGGTGGGCGAAGTGTGAGTTACAGCTGGGCGTAGCCTTTGAATAACAGGCAATACAGCCCACAGCTCTGTTTCAGACTTCAGATATGGTATAAATCACGAAGTCATAGAGCACTGAGTTCCTTAAGGTTGTTACAGCCGGGAGTGGTCATGGGAACAAGCTCCCAATACCTATTAAATACTCCCAATGGTGTGCATCTCAAATAGCCTCTGACAACCAAGTCCAGCTCCTGGCCTTCATGTGTGGCTTAGATACTAAGCGTGGCAGAACCATCTCTACTAACAAGAGAAACAGCAAAGGCGGGTTACTGTGCCTTAAAACCAGCCACTTCGGGCAGATGGAGCATGTCCGTCATGGCTGACAGCTCATTGAAGAGGAGGAAAACTCTGATTTCCTGCCTTCGCTGCTTTGCAGCTATATCCACTCACGGGGAAGGCTTTGGGTGTAAACTCCAAGGGAAACATCTGGAGAGGGAGTCCCTAATGCAGTCCTATGTAGAATTCAATGCTGACTGGTGACTCCTGCGATGCTGTGGGTGCCAAACTGTATTGGTCTCTGCCGTTCCTTTGGGTTCATCAGAAGCACGGAGTGGGGGTGCTTGCTACATGGCACCAAGTTGCTCTCCATATCGTATTGCCCTAGCTTGTGTATCTAGACAGCTAGGATGCAACATCCATGGTTGATCCTGACTGATGGAGGCCTCATTATCTGATGGAGCACTGAAGTAGGTCCTTTGGCCCATCTAATCTGTGTTGAACTGTTATTTTGCCTGGTCCTATTAACCTGCACCTAGACCAGAGCTCTCCATACCCCTGCCATCCATGTATTTATCCAAACTTCTCTTAAATGGTGCAATCGAACCCACATCCACCTCTTCCACTGGTAGCTCGATCCACATTCGCACCATCCTCTGGGTGAGGATGTTCTCTCTCACATTCCCCTTAAATATATCACCTTTCACCATAACTTATGACCTCTAGTTCTATTCTCATCCCGCCTCAGCGGAAAATGGCTGTTTGCATGTACTCTGTCTATATCCCTCCTAATGATAGTCCTCCTTGCTGTCCACTAGGGATGCCAGCACCATAGTTCAACATAAATGTGAACTTGTAGATGGCAGAGTTATAGGAAACAGGTCCAGAACAAGCCCCAAGGACTAGCACGGGCTTCAGAGGTCAAACAGTCTATTATAACTGAAGACCATAAAATAAATGATAGGGGTAAGAAGAAATATAGTTCAGGGTCAGTCAGTTACCCATTCCTGAAATTTGCCCATTACATTTTAAAGGAAACACTCCAGGCCTTTCACAAAAATATTCAAAACCCAAGGGTACTTTGTAAAAAGAAAATTGGTCACACTTTAATCTCTGAGGACAAATATTTTACATTCCTGTAAGTCAGTAAACCACAGGCAGTTCCTTCCTGCCACCCTCTAAGCACATTGTCCTTTGAAGCCTCTGATTTTTTATTTGGAATTCCTCATTTTCACGTGCATGGGCCTGTTTCTCAAGAGTTAAGTTTGGGAGGGAACCAGAAATATGGATGGTAATTAGAAGTTTATGGTCCATTTTGTTTGAAATGCCCTTTTAAAAGAGATCTATGCATTTGCAGTTATTCCACCCCAAATGTTGGTATCGCTCAAGGACTGGGAAAACAATGAGGAGAATTCAATTCTTACTTCAGGTCTTCAGATGCAACCTTGGTGGTGCTCCTCCTGGTCACGACACAAAACATGAGCTCAGGTTGACTGGGTAAAGACATCACTGACAAAAACTTCTCATAAATTATGGCTGCCCTAATAAATTCTAGGCAATATAACCATGTCCGTTGGTTTTATGGGAAAATTGCATTCCCTTTCGGATATGGGAAGCAGTGTGCAATGCAGATCTGTTGGTATCTCAATGTATAAATAGAATGCGAAAGGGAGAACGACATGCAATTCAGAAATGAATGAAATGCTCTGACTAAGAAAAGGAAAATTATACCAGAAATAAACCTAAGGGGAAAGCAAGAGGAGCAACGGTAAATGGGTAGAGTATTGGCATTAGTTACAGAATAAAAGGAAGGAAAGAAAGCAGCAGTGGAAGTACTCAACTTAATTTAGCTTGTTACCTGCCAACGACATCTCAGATGCACAAACACTTTGTTTTCTAGGTTAGTAGACCCAATGCAGGACATGACTACTGATTGACATCCTGAGTGGCCGCACAGAAGTTCCAGTGGATTTTCTACCACCCTCCCCACCCCCACCCCATCCAGCACTGCTTCAGTCAGATCACATTAACGTTGGCTTGTGACAGTATGGTAGACAGTCTAACAGTTGTGAATAAGATTCCTCAAAATAATTTATGCAGTCTCTGACTTGAGGAAAAGCTTCTAAAAAAAGCATCAGGCTCTAGTCTTTAAAATACTTTAGATTGTAGGTGCCAGGCTGCGGCGCACAGTTCTATTTCATTTCCTTGCATATCCTCAACGTTCTCTGATGTCACCTTGACAGATCCCCACTTCCAGCAGTGCGGGGTTTGCTGAAATTCTGCCTTCAAGCTGGTTGTCACAAAGGAGTTCCAAAAAAAAAGTGTCACAGATGAGCTGTGCCTTTCCACACTACCTCTCCTCAGAGGGGATATGCTGCACTAACATACTGAAATGGTAAAGTGGTCATGGCAGCTCGTAAGTGAAGCAAATTTTGAAACTATTCTTCATGTAAATGTGGCAGCTGATATTCAGTGGTGCTTGCTTTCAGCTGGAATGAATAGTTATTGTCTTCACAGACATGGGTGGCTTCAAAATATGTTCCCGACAGCGCTCTCCCCACTTGCATTTGAACTCCTTTGGATTTTGTTCTATAACATAATTCCTTTTCACTGCCCCGGTATTTTTTGTACAAGTTTCGGCCTTTAGTGGAAGTATTTGTTTCACTTCTCTACATAATGGGGCTCTTTTAGGTGCCCTTCACCCTTTATGTAGATGCGAGCTGAAGACGGACTGAAAGCGCTGCATTCCAGGCTGCCAATGGAGCAACGGCTGCCAAGAAATAAACTGCACAGGGTTTCAGTGAAAGGCACAGGTGTGTCACACTGTGGGTGTCGGAAATGGATCAGAAGAAATAGACTGACTTGTATCACCCGGTTTCATTATCTCCTACATAATTAGGCCACAGCTTAGATAGAACCTAACTTGTGCCATATGGGCTAATGCTCTAGTGAAAGCGACCGCCTGCAACGATGGCAGTCTGTCACATTGAAGAATGTCAGTGAAATACTAAGCATAATGCACATGTTAGTGGGAAAGAATCAGTTTTAATATAAAAAACTGTGCATGGTACTTAAATTATACTATTATAATTACTTTTGCAAATCTATTTGAGTTTTCTTGTTATATTTAATTTATTTTGAGGTAATGGACTTAAATAAATCACGCCAGTTTCTTTAGATTATTGGACGCATTGCGTTGAGCTGGTGACTAGTTGGGATAACTGACCCGCACTTTACTCACTGGTGGAATTACAATCTGTATTAACATATTGCTAGCACCATTCAAATGGCAGCATTACTCTTCACTGTGTTTTAAAATGGGGATTTGATAAGCATGAACAGACATGGGGAATGTTGTGGAGATGGTTTGGCTTCACACCTTTTGGTTAATATTCAGCCCCCATGATTCAGTTACTTATCTCCAAGCTTCAGGAGTGCTATACAAGCATGCTGGGTGTCACTATTCGGCTCTGAAATGTGATGACAAGTATGGCTATTTGTCTTCGAGCTGGTGCAATAGAACAGAGCCAGGATGGCAGGATTACTGCAAGACAAACTGAGCCTCATTGTGCCTGGTTTCCAGGCAGAAAATGTGCAAAGATGCTTATTTTAACAGAGCTTGAGCAATGTCAGAGACATCCAATGCTTTATTGGTTTTGGCACCGGAGAGGTGTTCTTGATAGTTGCCTAATATACCCAAGTGTCTTGATTACAATAAAAATGCCTGATTCAGGACCCGAACCAGAAGCAGGCTTCTTTTATATTCACAAATATCAGGTTTATGAATGATCTGCAAACAATGACTCATCAAGGGATCAATGAAACATGCCAGTTTAAAAGCATATTGAATCAGCTGCCGTCTGTTAGACAAGCTGATTGGTTCCAGGATCAATCCACTTTACTTCCCAGCTCGCTCTGAAGTGGATCCTGATCTAGTTCTAGGATCAATCTCCTTGAGTTCCCAGATCTATCCCACATCCTAGTTTCAGCTGCTCTGGATCCAATCTCTCTACTCCTCTATACCATTTCTCAGTTCATTCTGCTCCACATCGCATCCCTCTCTGTTCCAGGTGCCCAGCTGTCCCTGCTTCTGTTCCTCATTCACTCCGTCCAAATTTGTGTACACTCTTCTGTTACAATAAGCCTTTGCGGTATTTTGCTTACACGAGGTTATTAGGTACGTATAAAGTGTAACTGTTGCCTCTAATGAGTAGGCAATGAGTATAATTTGTAGATATCACCAGTAGTGTGTAGACATTGAGTATAATGTACAAGCAATTAGGGATTAATTTTAAGTTAAAGGCAAAGCTTAAGTGTAATAATGAAATGACTGAATAAGATAAAAATGTATTGCTCTGGAAGCAGTTTGGTAAAACACATACCCTGCTGTAAGCATTGATAAAATATGAATTTAGGCCTTAAAAATACTGCCACAATAGAGTACAAAAGACTAATGGTGAAAATAAGCCATGTTTATTGTTGAAATATTAACACAACAAGGACAACAAGATAAGAACACTATGTTAGGATAGGGGGACAAAGTAGAAAGGAAGAATTGATAAAATAATTTCATCATCTACAGGAAATTATTGGTAAGAGAATTGATAACACTGGACAACAACGAGTTTGTTTCCTGAATATTTTCGGGTACACCTTATCGTTTGGCCTGCAGATCATGAAAATCACCGTGAAATTTCCCTATCAGGCACCTTCTGTTTTCAAATTGCCTATATTTGATATGTAAATTCATAATTCAAGTCAGAATAACCAATGGCTAGATTAAGGAATGCATATTTGTTGGTCCACCAATCAAACAGGTTATCAATGTCAAGCAAGTTGAAGAATTTTGAGTGGCACCAGAGAAAATCCCATGGAAGTATTAGAAAGAGATGACATAGGGTTGGAAGGTGTTGAATCATTATGGATAGAGCTGAGAAACTACAAGGGTAAAAAGACCCTGATGGGAGGTGTATACAGACCCACAAACAGCAATAAGGATGTGGCCTACAAATTACAACAAGAGATAGAAAATGCATGCCAAAAGGGCAATGTTATAATAGTCATGGGGGACTTCAATATCCAGGTAATTGGGAAAATCAGGTTGGTGCTGGATTACAGGAGGGGGAATTTCTAAAGTGTCTATGAGACAGCTTTTTAGAGCAGTTCATGGTTGAGCCCACTGGAGGGTCAGCTATTCTGGATTAGGTGTTGGACAATGAACCAGAATTGATTTAAGAGCTTAAGGTAAAAGAACCCTTAGGGGTAGGTGATCATAATATGATCAAATTCACCCTGAAATTTGAGAAAGAGAAGCTGAAGTCAGATGTAACAGTATTACAGTGCAGTAAAAGAAATTACAGAGACATGAGAGAGGAGTTGGTCAGAATTGATTGGAAAAGAACACTGGCAGGGATGACAGCAGAGCAGCAATGGCTGGAATATTTGGAAGCAATTCGGAAGGCACAGGATATATACATACTGAAGAATTAGAAGTGTGCTAAAGGAAAGATGACACAATTGTGGCTTTCAAGAGATGTCAAACCCAACATAAAAACCAGAGAGAGGGCATATAATTGAGACAAACTTAGTGGAAGTTAGAGGATTGGAAAGCTCTTAAAATCCAGCAGCAGGCAACTAAAAAAGTTATTAAGAAAGTAAAGATGGGAAATGAAAGTAAGCCAGCCAATAATATGAACAAGGATCCAGAAGTTTCTTCAGATACATAAAATGTAGAAGACAGGTGAGAGTGGATATCGGACCATTGGAAAATTGTGCTGGAGAGGTAGGAATGGGGGACAACAAAATGGCGGATGAACTGAATAAATATTTTGCATCAGTTTTCACTGTGGAAGACACTAGCAGTATGGTGGATGTTCCAGATGTCAGGAAGGGATGAAGTGTGTGAAGTTACAATTACTAGAGAGAAGGCTCTTGGGAAACTGAAAGGTTTGAAGGTAGTTAATTCACCTGGACCAGACAGTATACACCCCAGGGTTCTGAAAGATTTGGCTGAAGAGATTGTGGAGACATTAATAATGATCTTTCAAGCATCACTAGTTTCTGGAATGGCTCTGGAAGACTGGAAAATTGCAAATATCACTCCACACTTTAAGAAGGGAGAGAGACAGAAGAAAGGAAACTCTCGGCCAGTTAGTCTGACATCAGTGATTGGGAAGATGTTGGAGACGATTATTATGGATGACGACTCAGGGTACTTGGAGGCACATGATAAAATAGGCCATAGTCAGCATAGTTTCCTGAAGGTAAAATCTTACCTGACAAATCGGCTGGACTTCTTTAAAAATAACAAGCAGGATAGACAAAGGAGAATCTATTGATGTTGTGTACTTGGATTTTCAGAAGGCCTTTGACAAAGTGCCACACATGAGGCTGCTTAACAAGCTACGAGCCCATGGTATTACAGGAAAGATTCTAGCATGGTTAAAGTAATGGCTAATTTGCAGGTGGCAAAAAGTGGGAATAAAGCGAGCCTTTTCTGGCTGGTTGCCAATGACTAGTGATGTTTCACAGAGGTTTGTGTTGGGACTGATTCTTTTCATGTTATATGTCAATGATTTGGATGATGGAACTGATGGCTTTGTTCAAAGTTTGCAGATGATATGAAGGTAAGTAGAGGGGCAAGTAGTTTTGAGGAAGTAGAGAGGCTACAGAAGGACTTAGATAAATTAGGAGAATGGGAAAAGAAATGGCAGATGAATAGTGTCAGAAGTGTCTGGTCATGCACTATGGTAGAAGAAATGGAAGTGTTGACTATTTTCTCAATTGAGAGAAAATTTCTTGGTGTTCACCTGGTGGAGAATCTCATTTGGTCCCTCAACACCAGCTGCACACAAAGAAAGCCCAGCAGCGTCTCTACTTTCTGCAAAGGCTGAGGAAGGTCCATCTCTCACCCCCCATCCTCATCACCTTCTACAGGGGTTGTATTGAGAGCATCCTGAGCAGCTGCATCACTACCTGGTTCAGAAATTGCACCATCTCGGATCGCAAGACCCTGCAGCGGATAGTGAGATCAGCTGAGAAGATCATCAGGGTCTCTCTTCCCGCCGTCACGGACATTTACACTACACACTGCACCTGCAAAGCAAACAGCATTATGAAGGACCCCACGCACCCCTCATACAATCTCTTCTCCCTCCTGCCGTCTGGGAAAAGGCACCGAAGCATTCGGGCTCTCACGACTAGACTATGTAACAGTTTCTTCCCCCCAAGCCATCAGACTCCTCAATACCCAGAGCCTGGACTGACACCTTGCCCTATTATCGTGTTTATTATTTATTGTAATGCTTGCACTGTTTTGTGCACTTTATGCAGTCCTGGGTAGGTCTGTAGTCTAGTGTAGTTGTTGTATGTTGTTTTTTTCCTCTGTGTTGTTTTTTTACGTAGTTCAATCTAGTTTTTGTACTGAGTCATGTAACACCATGGTCCTGAAAAACATTGCCTCAATTTTACTATGCACTGTACCAGCAGTTATGGTCGAAATGACAATAAAAGTGACTTGATTTGACTTGACTTGAAAATTCAAAAAACTGAGGTGTAAAGAGATGAGGATTCCCTAAAAATTAATTTGCAGGTTGAGCCTGTGATGACGAAGGCAAATGTAATGATAGCATTTATTTCAAGGGGACTAGAATATAAAAGCACGGATGTAATATTGAAACTTTATAAAGCATTGGTGACACCTCACTTGGAGTATTGTGAGCAGGTTTGGGCCACTTAACTTAGAAAGGACGCACTGAAACTGGAGAGGGTTCAAAGGAGATTCACAAAACTGATTCCAGGATTGAATGGCTTGTCATATGAAGAGCATTTGATGGCTCTGGGCCTGTATTAACTGGAACTCAGAAGACTGAGGGGTGACCTCATTGAAACCTATCAAATGATGAAAGGCCTTGATAGAATGATTGTGGAGAGGATGTTTCCTATGGTGGAAGAGTCTAAGACCAGATGACACAGCCTCAGAAGAGAGGGGTGTCCTTTTAGAATGGAGATGAGGAGGAATTTCTTTAGCGAGAGAGTGGTGAATCTGTGGAATTTTCTGCCACAGAGAGCTGTGGAGGCTGGGTCTTTATGTATACTTAAGACAGAGATTGATAGATTCTTGACTGGTCAGGGCACGAAAGGATATGGGGAGAAGGTAGGAGATTGGGGCTGAGAGGAAAACTGGATCAGCCATGAAGAAATGGTGGAGCAAACTTGATGGGCCAAATGGCCTAATTCTGCTCCTATATCTATGGTCTTATGGAATATAAGATGTTGCTCCTCCACCCTGAGAGTTGCCTCATCATGGCACAAGAGGAAGCCATGGAGATGAAGGAGGAAGTGAATGGGCAGGTGTAGCACTTTGGCTTCTTTCAGGGACAAGAACCAGACAGGAGATTAGTGGGGAGGGATGAATGGACAAGGGAATCATAGAGAGATGATCCCTGTGGAAAGCAGAAAGAGAGAGGTGGAAGTAAAGATATGTCTGGTGTTAAGATATCTTTGGAGATGATGGAAGTTGCAGAGAATGATGTGTTGGATGTGAAGGTTCATGGGGTGGTAGATAAGGACAAATGGAATTTGCTTTTAAAGTTTAGCCTCAATGTTATCAGTCCATCTTTGAAGCAATTAGGGAAAGTTAGATTATTCTGAACTTCTATTGTTCGGGAAAAAGCGAGTGATGATGATCTGATTGGCTATTTCACAGCTTGACTTTGGAAAAGATCATTAGATGATGAAATGGCCGAGCAGACTTGATGGGCCAAATGGCCTAATTCTGCTCCTATATCTTGTGGTCTTATGGTCTAATGGAAGGCATTCAAGGATGCTGTTGAAATTTCTCTTGGCAACTACAGAGCACCAAACTACGTGTAGCTGGTTGACAATATGCTTCAAGCCTACAAGTGCAACATGTCATTAAAGATTAACTTTCTGCATTCCCATTTGGACTTTTTCGCTGCAAATCTTGGCACTGTCAGTGATGAGCATAATGAAATGTTTCACCAGGAATTTGCAGTCATGGAGAAGCAGTATCAGGGCAACTGGAATCAATCAATGCTGACTAATTATTATTGGACACTTAAGTGAGAAGCCTCAGACACTGACTACAAACGAAAACCAGCGACAAAACATTTTTAGCTTAGTTGAACTATTGCAAAGTGTCAGAATTGTTATGCAATTAAATGCATTATATTCGATAGAAATTATTTTCTTGTTTTTCCAAATTCTTACGTGATACAAGTAGTCTGAAATTATATTTGTGTTCTGCTTCAAGCAGTCTATCATAAGCAGAAAAAAAACTCTGAGGAAGCAACACTTCTGAAAAAACTGTTGTCCAGTGTAAGAGGAACAGGAAAACAAATGCAAAATAGAAGTTATATTGTTTTAATGGGGGAAGTAAATAATTATAAAACTGTTAAAGATAGGACATTTCTTTGCTTCAACCTTCATAGAAATTTTGTTTCCAGGAAGGTTTATAGGACTCACAGAGCTTAACAACAAGAGTTAAAATGTAGTGTTAGCAGGTTTGCAGAAGTAGGCCTGTAGGCACGACCAACTACCCAGCTAATTTATCCAGGACATACTTAATGTGTGATGTACTGTTGGCCATGATAGATTGCTGGGCAATGGGAAAGGCAAGCGGCACCAATATTGTTATGATAAATAAGCAGGATGCAGGCATGCTGTGATGCGCATAAAAATAAGGCAAAAAAATGTTTCTAAAAATGGCAGAGAAAACCAGTTGAGGAAAGTCTGACTTTGAGCTGATCACCGCTAACTTCAGTGTTACACTCCAGCAGATTCAGAGAAGTTAAAAGTTGTCGAAATATAATGAAGAAATAACAGTTGTCTTGCCAGTTTGATTCACTGTACAATTGAATCAGAATGAGTTACAACTTATATTGATGACAGATGTCCAACCTATTAGAACAGAATAAAATAGAACTGTATTGTCATTGCTCAAGACAACAAGATTGTGGCACTACTCCAGTTTGTGCAAAATAGATATCCACAATGCATACAGTATGGCTTAATTTAAAAAAATCCAATATTTACGTGTAACAAGTTGTCTGAATAGTTCATGACACTCAAAGACCATTGGCAAGCCGGGGTGTAGCATTATTCAGCCGCACAACAGCCCTCAGGAAGAATCTGTTTTTCAGTCTTACTGTCTTGGCCAAGATGTTTCTTTTTCTCTTACTAGATGGCAGGAGATTGAACAGACAGTGTCCAGGATGGGATGGGTATTGTAGAATCTACTTGTTAAAATAAAGCATCTCTGTTAATCTGTCATTAATAAAGGTTGTAGCTTACTCTAACCTATTTTCCAGTTTATCCTGCTTTACTGTTTGGGAGACTTGAATGTACATTGGTACCCACAGTGCATGTTAAGGTGCTTTTGACTATTTGAATTCTACATGTCACTTAATTGCATGGAATAGTGTTTTCCCCGAAGAAAGACAACTATGAACCACTTTAAAAAGTTTTCAGTGGTGAAGGGTCATTGAACTGAAATGTTACATTCTCATAGACGTTGTCTGAGCTGCTGAATATTTCCAACGGTTGCTGTTTTTATTTTAGATTTCCATATTTCAGTAGTTTTATGCTATTATGGGCTAGGCTAAAGGTATTGTAACTTCAAAAAAGTCTTAGACAAGCATTCGAGTGGCACTGGTTACCTTTTCTTTAAGGAGGCTTTAAGAAAAACTTTAAATAATTTAAACTGTTCACCTGGTAAATGCTTGCCATGATGGATCAGCGCCGTTTGGTGGCACTGACACCAATCATCGTGAAGTGCTTTGAATGGCTGGTAATGGCACGTATCAAAAACTCCATTCCTGCCACATTGGACTCTCATCAATAAGATTACCGACAGAACCGTTCTACAACAGATGCCATAGCATCTGTCATATACCTGGCCCTGACACACCTAGAAAACAAGGTCACCTATGACAGAAGACTGTTTCTGAATTTCAGCTCAGAATTCAGCCCCATGGTCCCACAGAGGTTGGTGAACAAACTCCTGCTCAGTCTAAGTACAGCATTGTGCAGCTGTGATTATTCTACTGGTGTTAGGAGTGTTTAAAAAATATTATTGTGCTTTTTTGATATCCAAAACAACAGACTTCCGACAGCTATGAGGCACAACTGCACCTCCCTCACCATCATCCTCAAAATGGTTGCCCGCCAGGGCTGTGTGCTGAGCCCGTTGTTGCACACTCTGCTCATTCACGACTGCACAGCCAAACACCTGAGTAATCACACTGTCAAGTTTGCCAATGACACGGCAGCGGTGGGGCTCATCACCGACAACGATGAGACCGACCTACAGAGAGGAGGTAGAAGAGCTCAAGGACTGATGCCAGGCAAAGAACCCCTTCCTCCATGTCAACAAGAAAAGAGATGGTTATCAACTTCAGGAGAACTTGCTCCACTCACACTCCTTGTTACACTGACCACCAAACAGTAGAAACTATGAGCAGTTTCAAACTCCTGGAAGTGCTCATCTTGCACTAACTCTCAGAGTCCCAGAACACATTATACACAATCAGACAAGCTCATAAACACCTCAGGAGTCTGTTGAGAGCTGGACTATGTGCACCTACATTCACATCATTTTACAGATGTGCAGTGGAGAGCATTCTAACAAGATGCCTCACTGCATGGTACAGAGGCTGCACTGCAGTGGCAGGAAGGCTTTACAACAGATAATGCCCAATATCAAGGACATTATGCAGAAAGGTACTGACAGAGGGCCAATAACATCATGAAGGATTCCACTCACACAGCTGATGGACTGTTTGTCCCACTCCCATCAGGGAGGAGGCAATGTAGGATTCACACTAGGACCACCAGACTCAAAAAAGAGTTACCAAGGCCTGCACTCACAACCCATCCCTCCGTATCCCAACCACCACTACCTTATCATTTCCTGTCAGTCACCTTATGTGTAGGCACTCCTGTGCATAGCTTCACTTTATGGACATACAATAAATTTATGCATATAGGTATCCTATGTATTTATATTTATTGTGTTTTTAAAATTAATGTTGTGTTCTTTACCTTATTGTTTTTTTGCACTGCATCGGATCAGAGGAACAATTATTAAATTCCCCTTTACACTTATGTTCCAGAAATAACGGAAGATTTTGAATAGTGTGCCTTTTGGGGGATCTGGTGAAGGGAATATGCAAAATGTATCTGGCCGTGGTGTACAGGAGTGAGACAGGTCAGTTCATCGAGTGGTGTCGCAACAACAACTTGCACTCAACACCAGTAAGATAAAGGAATTGATTGTGGACTTCAGGAAGGGGAACACACCAGTTCTCATTGAGGGATGAGCAGTGGAAAGGGTGAGCATTTTCAAGTTCCTGGATGTCAAAATCCTGGGCCCAACATATTGATGGAGTTACAAAGAAGGTGCTATAGCAGTTTAGCACAATGCCATTATAGCTCAGGGCTTTCTGGAATTTGGAGTTTGATGCACCATCAATAACTCTCGGAGACGTGAGGCGAGATATAGGCTTTTATTGGCTGGAAGAAAGAACAAGCAGCAAGTGACCACCGCACAACATCCTGGAGACTGGGGAAGGGGCTGTGCCTCCAATCGCTTTTATACCGGGGTCTGTGGGAGGAGCCACGGTCTGTGGGAGGAGCCACAGGAGCGGTCAGCGGGGGTGGGGGGGCGTGTCCAGACAGGTATATGTAGTTCACCACAGTGTTCAATTCTGGTGTTGTTCTGTAAGGAGTCTCTGCACATCCTTCCCATGGAATGCAAGGGTTTTCCCCATTTGCTCCGGTTTACCTTGTAGATCTTCTAGATCAGGGGTTCCCAATCTTTTTTATGCCATGGACCCTTATCATTAACTGAGAGGTCTGTGGATCCCAGGCTGGGAACCCCTGGTCGAGATGTACAGAATTCCCACCACAATTACAGAGTAGATCTTCAGTCAGAGCAAAAAGGAGGTTGAAGAAGACACCGCTGAAGAATTTTCCTGTGGCTGGGAGTACCACATTTGAGTCCATTCAAGATGGCCACAATTGTGGTGTTTCTGTGGTACCCCAGCATGACCTCTTCCTCCTTGACATGGGAGCTGAGACAGTGAACTTTCTCTCCATCAGGTTTTAGAACATTGCAGGACAACCATTGAATTGGGAGTCCTTATTGTTTCTCATTTGCACTGATGCTCAATGCCACTAGTTATAAAGTCCAAGATTCCGTGTGTGCACTTAAAATCATATTGTTAACCTTCAAAGATTTGGACATGTAAACACCCATGTCTTGCTGCTCATGCCCTATGATAGAATTATACTCTTTCCTTAAATCACTGCTAGGTGCTCCCTGTCCTATTATCCTCTGCGTAGGGCTATTTCAGGGGAGAAGAGACAATTTCGAATAAGGTTGGAGGCAACAACAAATGCACGGCAACTCTGGCAGGGTCTGCAAGACATTACTTCCTACAAAGCGAAAACCAACAGCATGAATGGCAGCGATGATTCACTACCAGATGAGCTCAATGCCTTCTATGCGCGCTTTGAAAGGGAGAACACAACTACAGCTGTGAAGATCCCTGCTGCACCTGATGACCTTGTGGTCTCTGTCTCGGAGGCCGATGTTAGGCTGTCTTTAAAGAGAGTGAACCCTCTCAAGGCAGAAGGTCCCGATGGAGTACCTGGTAAGGCTCTGAAAACCTGTGCCAATCAACTAATGGGAGTATTCAAGGACATTTTCAACCTCTCACTGCTACGGGCAGAAGTTCCCACTTGCTTCAAAAAGGCAACAATTATGCCAGTGCCTAAGAAGAATAATGTGGGCTGCCTTAATGACTATCACCCAGTAGCACTCACATCGACAGTGATGAAATGCTTTGAGAGGTTGGTCATGACTAGACTGAACTCCTGCCTCAGCAAGGACCTGGACCCATTGCAATTTGCCTATCGTCACAATAGGTCAATGGCAGATGCAATCTCAATGGATCTCCACACGGCTTTAGACCACCTGGACAACACAAACACCTACGTCAGGATGCTGTTCATTGAATATAGCTCAGCATTTAATACCATCATTCCCACAATCCTGATTGAGAAGTTGCAGAACCTGGGCCTCTGTACCTTCCTCTGCAATTGGATCCTCAACTTCCTAACCGGAAGACCACAATCTGTGCGGATTGGTGCTAACATGTCCTCCTCACTGATGATCAACACTGGTGCACCTCAGGGGTGTGTGCTTAGCCCACTGCTCTACTCTCTGTATACACATGACTGTGTGGCTAGGCATAGCTCAAATACCATCTATAAATTTGCTGATGATACAACCATTGTTGGTAGAATCTCAGCTGGTGACAAGAGGGCGTACTGGTGATGAGATATGCTGACTAATGGATTGGTGCCACAGTAACAACCTGGCACTCAATGTCAGTAAGACAAAAGAGCTGATTGTGGACTTCAGGAAGCGTAAGATGAGGGAACACATACCAATTCCCATAGAGGGTTCAGAAATGGAGAGAGTGAGCAGCTTCAAGTTCCTGGGTGTCAAGATCTCTGAAGATCTAACCTAGTCCTAACATATCAATGTAGTTTTAAAGAAGGCAAGACAGTGGCTACACTTTATTAAGAGTGTGAAGAGATTTGACATGTCAACGAATACACTCAAAAACTTCTATAGTTGTACCATGAAGAGCATTCTGACAGGCTGTATCGCTGTCTGGTATAGAGGGGCTACTGCACAGGATGGAAAGAAGCTGCAGAACATTGTGAATCTAGTCAGCTTTATCTTGGGTACTAGCTTACAAATTTCACCTCACACGCCAGTGATAATAAACCTGATTCTGATTTTCACTCACCTGGGTCATCTGTCTGAGAACTGTCCCGGGATATTGAACGGAAGTTAAATTCTATTGTATTTGCTTGTTTGACACTCTTCTATAGATTATAAAAAGCATGAAATCTCAAAGAGTTCCTTTCCTGAGAAGTGTAATACAAATAGAGGTGTGGTACACAGTCACAAACAAGAAAAAAAGTCTGCAGATGCTGGAAATCTGAGCAACACATAAAAAATGGTGGAGGAACTCAGCAGGCCAGCCAGCATCTATGGAAAAAAGTACAATCAACGTTTCAGGCCAAGACCCTTCTACTCTTCATCTTTTTTTTCTCCAGTCCTGTTTAAGGGTCTCGGCCTGAAACGTCAACTGTACTTCTTTCCATAGATGCTGCCCGGCCTGCTGAGTTCCTCCAGCATTTTGTGTGTGTGTGTGTGGCACACAACTTACTCAGTGGAGGGAGAGTGATAAATAAACCTTCCTACCTGGTTTACCTATATTAGCAGGTGAACCAGGTAGGTTTATTTGGAGCAGTTACTCAGCATTATCATTTATCAGTCTACCTACCAGGTAGTTTATTCTACAAAAGCTCTGGAACTTTTAATGAAGATAATGAATCAACTTATTCCTGACATTTTGAAGCATGAAGAAGGGGCAGTATAATTTAAGGAGACTAATCCTAAATCTATTTAATCTCACCTTAAAATAATCTAGATCAACAGCAACAAATATTTTCATACTGTTTTAATTACACAGTAGTTACGAGCAAACAGCATTGCAACACAAATATTTTGTGAGGGCTCAGTCAAAGACATCAATATCGCAGAATATTTTAAATTCAAAACCAAAGAATAACACTGTACAGACACAGGTCCTTTATCTCATTGTCAAACAATGACACATAAAGAACATCAAAGTTGCTCGGGAGGATTTACAAGCATTTAAGGTTGAATGGCTTTGGAGAGGCCTTTAAACAGAAGCATGTTATTCAAAGTACGTACTTAACTGTGCAAAAGTCTTAGGCAAATATACTGTATATAGCTAGGGTGCTTCAGGCTCTTGCACAGTACTGTAGTAATTTTATGTATATTGCTGCCACAAAAAAAAATCTAATTTCATGACACATGTGAATGATAAAAAACCTGATTCTGATATGGGTCTCTGTTGTGGACTGCGTGTGGGAAGGGGAAACGGAGAGGGGAATCATGGTTGGATAACGGGGAAGGGAGAGGGGAGGGAAGCACCAGAGAGACGTCCTGTAATGATCAATAAACCAATTGTTTGGAATCAAATGACCTTGCTAGGGGCCGCGGGGCTGGTTGTGTCTGTATCTGCACCACCACCCTTTGCCCCTGGCACTCCTTCTCTGCCTCACACCCCTCCCATGGTGCTCCACCCTCACCACTCCCTACATCCTTTGCTCCTATCAGATTTACTAATTTGCTCCCTGCTCCATGCTGATATATACAGTATTGCGCAAAAGCCTTAGGCAACATTGCTATATATATATATACATACATACACACACACACACACATATATATATATATATATATATATATGCACACACCTAAGACCTTTGCACAGTAGTGAGTGTGTGTGTGTGTGTGTGTGTATATACATATATAAACTTCCTTTATATGCTTATACTGTCTGTGCTGATCAGCCAACTTAATCTTGTTTCTGGCTCTGACTGGTATTGATTTTATGTTAAATCATGTTAAATAACCAAGCACATCAAAAGCAGATAAATCCTGCTAAGTCCTTGTGGGTAGAGTTAAAAAAGTGCAGGGGTAAAAGGACCCCGATGGAAGTTATATACGGGCCTCCGAACTGTAGGCTACCGGGAAGGAGAAGCCAAAATTGGATGTATCAATATTACCGTGGAGTAAATGGAATTACAGAGGCATGAGAGAGGAGCTGGCCAAAGTTGATTGGATGGGGACACTGGCAGGGATGACGGCAGAATTTCTGGGGAAAATTCTACAGACGTAGGTTAGATGCATCCCAAGGAAGAAGTAGTATTCTAATGGGAGGATGATGCAACCATGACAAGGGAAGTCAAAAACAACATAAAAGCTAAAGAGAGAGCACACAGTATAATATTGCAAAGATTAGCTAGACAGTAGCGGATTGGGAGGCTTTTAAAAATCAACAGAAGGCAACCTAAAAGGCATGGAAAGAGAAAGGATGAAATGTGAAGGTAAGCTAGCCAATAATCTAAAAGAAGATACAAAATGTCTTTTCAGATATATAGTATAAAGAGTAAAAGAGAGACAAGGATGGATATTTGACCACTGGAAAGGTAGTAATGGAGGACAAAGAAATGGCGGAAGAACTTAAAAAGTACTTTGCATCAGGTTTCACTGTGGAAGACACTAGCAGAATGCAGGAAATGTGAGAGTGTCGGGAGTAAAAATGAGTCATCACTTTTACTAAGGCGAAGGTGATCGGGAGGCTGAAAAGTGTGAAAGTAGATACCATAGGTCATCTGGAGCGGATGGACTACACCCCACAGTTCTGAAAGCGGTAGCTGAATAGATTGTGGAGGCATTAGTAATGATCTTTCAAGAACCACTGGATTCTGGAATGGATAATTGCAAATGTCACTCCACTCCTTAAGGGATGTAGAAGAAAGAAAATTATAGCCAAGTTAGACTGACTTCAGTGGTTGGAAAGGTGCTGGAGTTTATGTCAAGGATAAGATTTTGGAGTACTTGGAGGCACACAATAACATAGGCCAAAGTCAGCATGGCTTTCTACAGAGGAAAACGTGTCTGCCAGATGTGTTGGAATTCTTCAAGGAAATAACAGGCAGGATAGACAAAGGAGTCAGTGGATATTGTTCATTTGAATTTTTAGAAGGCCTTTGACAAGGAGCTACACATGAGTCTGCTTAACAAGCTAAGAGCCCATGGAATTACAGCAGGAGGCAAATAGTGGGAATAAAAGGGGCCTTTTCTGGTTTTCTGCTGGTGACTAGTGGTCTGCCGTAAGGGTTGGTGTTTTTCACGCTATATTGCGGCTTTTCACACTATATGTCAATTATATGCATGAAGGAATTGATACCTTTGTGACCAGGCTTATGAATACAGGAGGAAGAGCAGGTAGCGTTAATGAAGTAGGTTTCTACAGAAGGACTTGGAAAGATTGGGAGAATGGGCAAAGAAGTACCATATGGAGTGCAGCTCAGGGAAGTGCATGCTCATGCATTTTGCCAGAAAGAATAAGTGTGTGGACTATTTTCCAAATGGGGAGAAAATCCAGTAATCAGAGGTTCAAAGGAACTTGGGAGTCCTCGTGCAGGGTTTCCTAAAAGTTAACATACAGATTGGGATGGTGGTAAGAAAGACAAATATTAATATTTAATATTAATTAATATTCATTTTGCGAGGACAAGGATGCAAAAGCAAGGATGTAATGCTGAAGCGTCAGACCTCACTTGGAATATTGTGAGCAGTTTTGAGCCCCTTATCTAAAAAAAGATATGCTGGCTTGGAAAGGATCCAAAGGAGCTTCACGAGATTGATCCCATAAATGAAAGGGTTAACATATGAGGAGCCTTTGAAAGCTCTGGGTCTGTACTCACTAGGTTTTAGATGAATGAAGGGGATCTCATTGAAACTTACTCGAATATTGAAAGGCCTAGATATGCAGATTATGCTTCCTATAGTGGGGGAGTTTAGGGCTCAGCCTCAGAATTGAGGGACATCCATTTAGTACTGAGATGAGGAGAAATTTCTTTAGTCAGAGTGTGGTGAATCTGTGGAATTCATTGCCACAGACGGCTGTGCAGGCTAAGAAGTCACTGGGTATATTTAAAGCAGAGGCTGATAAGTTCTTGATTAATCAGGGCGTCAAAGGTTACAGGGAGAATGCCATTGAGAGGGATAATAAATCATTCATGATGGAATGGCCGAGGAGACTTGATGGGCTAAATGGCCTAATTCTGCTCCTATGTCTTATGGTCTAATGGAAGTCTGCTCAGTATGTATGAAAAGAACCAATGAATAATACATGATCAATGAGCAGAAGCAATTGCTTCAAAAAGGCAACTCAAAAAGCTCGATATAAGTTTCAGAAAATATTTTTGTAGCTATCTTGAATTTACTCCTGGTTGCAAATCTTGTTGGCGCCAATGGGTTTGCAACATACTAATGATTATCTAAATAATATTATTCAACTTGCATAGCATTCTGTTCAATGGCAATGGGGACTATCTGTATCTCTTGTCTGATAAAATTTGCCAGATTTCGCCATCTATATAAGAAAGAAATTCAATAAAGTAATAATCTAATATTTCTAGCATACACTGGCATCTACAGTTTCAACCCTCCTCTTGTGACTCTCTGCAAACACTCTGCAGGTAAAAGCTCCCAGCATGCATTAGTGTTTACAGCATTTAACATACCTTGGTGTTAATCTATGTAAATACCCTGTAGCAAAATCTCCCAGTTTAACTTATACCTTGTTGCCCCCATGCCCTGGCAGAAGTCTGGAGAAAATTCCCAGAACACACTCTTTCTACAGCCTCTCACATATCCTTGTGCGAGCCTATGTAAACCTGGTATCTGAGAACCGAGTTTTGCTAAAAAAAATCTAAGCAGAACTGGGAGCCTGAGATTATAGCTATATAATAAACAGTTTGCTTTTTTTGCCTTAAAGTATTTGTGACTTATTGTACTTGTGCCCTGTCCAATGGGTTTTTCAACAAAAATGTAAGCAAAATTTCTAAACGAAATTTGCAGAAATTCGAGTTTTGAGAGCTACAGAATGAATTTCACTGGGAAGACAAGTTTGATGCTCCTGGTGTGACGAAGCATAAAATTTCACATCTCAATTTCACTTTAATAATTGATATTTCTTTCATATGTATTGTCAGAGAAATGGGAATTTTGTGGTGTTATCTGCACATGGCTGATCTCTCTGCCATTGGCTAATACTATCCCAATAACTTGCTATACCAATAATCAATATTGATAATCGAATACCAATGATCAATGTTTGTGTTGTGGACAAAGAACCCAACATACTTCACAGGAGAAACACAAGCATTGCGGAGAAACAATATGAAGAATTATTGGGACAAGTGACCTTGATCATATGGAAATTCTTAAGAAGCATTTTAAAGGAGAGGGATATTGGGTAGCAGTTAGGTTTATAGGTTACCTTGGTCCTAAGCCCACTCTTTCAAAATGTGGCATTATGAAATAAGTATTGGGTGATGGTAAGTGAAAGTACAACTCTAATAGAAATTTAGACAAAATACAGAGGAAAGGAAACCAGAAATGAACAATTCCTTCTACGTGTGAGAGTAAGCGTTCAGCACGGACTAGAAGGGCCGAGATGGCCTATTTCCATGCTGTAATTGTTATATGGTTATATGGTTAATATCTTTCAGGGCTGCAGGATAGAAGGTGATGTCATTGATGCAAAAGAATGAAGCCCAGAGGGAGTTACGAATTGTAAGATTATTGCCAGATCAAAAGCCAATGCAGATCACAGAGGACAAATGAATGGGACTTAGTGAGAGTTGGGATCCAGGCAGCAGAGTTGGGATGAAAGCTGCTTTATAGAGGATGGAAAATGGATGTCCAACAATATTAGAACAGTTAGATTTTGCGATAGCAAAGAAATAAATGAGTGTTCCAGCAGTAGAAGCTGTAGAAGGGGTGCAGGCAATTCTATGGGGATGGAAGTTGATTGTTTAAGTGATGGATATAGTTGAAAACTCAAATTGGATCAAATTGGAAGCTAGTGTTAGCTGAGCCTCCCACGACATATTTCAGACAGCTCCTGGAGTGGTAGCAATTTTGCTGTTCAGCTCTCTTCTTGGACACTTGCAGATCTCCTGCTTCCAATCACTTTCATTGGCTTCTGGTCCAGAAACGGTTTGATTTTAAATTTAACAAATCCCCCCAGAGCTTCACTCTCCCTGCCACTCTCTTGCATGTTTTAAGGTCTCTTCAATCTAATGGCGAGTTCACTTTAGCTCCAGTAACAAGACCAATATTGGACAGCAACTCTCAAGTAATCAAAATCAGTTTGTATGCCAGTAGTGCGTTTAGACATAAAGCAAAGCTCGTTGAGTTCTAGTCTATTTATTACTGAATGAAGAGTTCTGAATTTTCACTTTTTCAATATAGGCAGATTATTGAGGCAGCACCAGTATTTTTATTTACTGACAAGATAAAAGATATCTGGACTCAAGCCTTACTTTAAACCAAGAAGGCCGCCTACATTCTTAAATATTTACTGTGACTGAATGTGCAAAGGTCAAATGATTACCATGCATGTACGTTACCTTCTTCAGAATATGGTATTTAAGACAAATTATGCAATAAAGCAACAGTCATTCTAATTAAGCTACCATCTGTTTGTATAAGTTACTTTTTATGATCTTAATGATGATTCTGTGCATTTTAATTATGTAGCCACTTCTAATCAGTCTGAAAAGTGACTGCTTGATAACAGGTTTGCCAAAATATATTAGGAAAATTAGACTGCAATGCTTAGTTTGCTATGTCTAAATGCTTAATAATTGACTGAAAAGTAATTTTATAATCAACTTGTTGCCATCTTATTTCCCAGATTTCATTAACATTCATTTTGAAGGATGCAAATAATGTTATCTACTGGGTAAGTAAAGGGGGGAACAATTATTATTTTCTAATTAATTGATCAGTTAATGAATCACAAAAGTGTGTAATGATTTCACCCTTCATGGGACAATGGGCACAAAGCTGCACATAATTTAAAAGGGCGCAGGACCTTCTCTTTTGTTTAGTAGTTGTGGTGAGGCACTTACTGAGGCAGAGTTGTCTGTGGCTCATATCCTAGTAATTAGTTTGAGTTTAGTTACATTACTGGACTATAGCAGATTCTTGAAATGGTTTGGGGATAGTCAGCTCAGCAGTTTAACTGCGTAAAATCTTGATGTTTTAAGGATATTAAAAAATTATGTGCATATTTTACTGCCAAATATCTAAATTGTGCTGATTAAGCAGAACTGCTGTGATAATGAGGAAATCCAGAGATAAATGGCATAATGTGAAAAGGACAAAGGGAATCATTATAAAAATCCTATAATTACAACCTTCCTCAGCCTATATCCTGGGGTACTCAAAACTTCCAAAAGTGGATCCCTTTTATAAGCCACTTTGATATACCATGGCCTCTAATCTGATATTCTTTTAAGACTATTATTCATAAATCACCAATAAAACAGATTCACTTGCTTTTATATCTGAATTAAAAACTGGTTTGCATATATTCAACAGAAGTGGACCCTAAAGTGGCATGTAATATTTTACTACATATCTTTTCTCGTTTTGGCAAGATTTTCCTGTGTTTCAGAGATATAGCTGATTTTGTTCCAGATGTACCTGTAAATCTCTTTGTTGTTTTCATAATCAAGAAAGGACTGAATTGATTTGATTTCACTTGGTTTGTGGTTTAAATTAAATTTTCAACCATGTTAATATTTTTCCACTTTTGACAACAAAATTAGATATTTTTTTATTTATATCAATCAACTTATAACTTTTTATGCACGCGATCTACACCTCTCCAATTTGATCTCCTGTAGTTGAGAGGCAGACATACTTGACCTGTAGCAAAGTGTCATGGAGTCCCCAAGTGCATTTCACAAATCTTCACTTTCTTTCCTTCCTTAGCTGGTTGGAAATTTCTTACCTTCAGCTCAGCTGCTTTAGAATTGAAGGTGATTTGAATCTAAGCCTATCTACACTGTATCCATGCTCTTTGGCTTTATGTATCAGTGTTCTGGTACAGTTACTACCCCTCAACTATCTGGCTCTTAAATCAAAGGGGATGACTTCACCTACCCTATCATTGAAAAGTTTCCACAACCAATCAGCTCACTTTCAAAGACTCTTTATCGCATGTTCTCAATATTTAATGATTGTTTATTTATTAATATTATTTCTTCTTTTGTATTTGCACAGATTGCTTTCTTTTGCACTTTAGTTGAAGACCATAGTTAGGCAGTCTTTCATTGTTCTTGTTATGGTTACTATTCTATAGATTAATTGAGTATGCCTAGAAGAAAATTCATCTCAGGGTTGTATACATGTACTTCGATAATAAATTTACTTTCAACTTTCAACCTTGGTATCTAGTCTCTGAAGAGGAACTTCTAAATTTATTGTATATTCAATAAATTGTCAAGTAATCAGACATCTCTAAATATTTGTGCTCATAGTAAATGGGCTTTTTCCAATTGCCTTCTCAGGATGTGGATGTTGAAGCAAAAGATGGCAGTTATTTTCCAACCCTCGTTGACATTTTGGACTGAATGGAATCCTAAGGCTATTTTAGAGATGATTATTGAATTAACCCCATTGGTTGGTATAAAGTCACACATTGGCCAGACAGGGTAAAATAGCCAATTTCATTCCATTTAGGACATTTGGGTCAAAATGTCTGATTCTATGCATGAGCGAATCATACTGGTTTTAATGATCTATTATTAATACAGCTATAAACTGTAAGAAGAAATATTGTGTACTTGACATACAATATTGTTGGACTGGTGCAGAAAGGGATAATGACCAAAAGCAATTAATTTACACATTGGTCAATACCATGCCTTTGGCGTATTGTGCAATAACCTTGCAATTTCTTTAGCATTTGTCTGTCTTTTACGAGGCTGAGTTGCTAGCTGAATGCTCAACCCAGCATGGTTGGAAAGTGAGCAAGTAGCTGCCTGGATTCGAACCCAGGACCATTCCCCTTGAAGTCTGGTGCAGATGCCACTACACCATCGGCTGGCCTGAACTCCATCATAGGGAGGAAATGAATGAATAGCGATGAATGTGTCATGATGCAAATGACCTGACTAATAAATAATCAAAAGGGACCTCCTCCCACCACCAGCTCTGCAAGAAATGACTTGAATAATAAAAAAGACTAATGTTTATGACAATCAGTAGGTAATAGCCAGATAGGTATTAAGTGTGAAACTTCACAAAGAACAAAGAAATAGAAGCCAGAGTCAGCTATTGAGCCTTCATGACTGTTGTGCCAAAAGAAATGCCCAAACATTTCCACATCTATCCCAATAACTCTTGATTCCATTATTACCCAGAAATGTTTCAATCATTATTTTGAAGTAATAAAATGGCAGAGCCTCTGTGGTCCTCCAGGCTGAATTCCAAATGGTCACTGTCCTCTAAGTGAAGATGTTTCTCAGCATTTCTGGTCAAATCTACCTGTCCATTATTCTGAATCTGTGCCTCAAGCCATTGGGAAACATCGTTTCTGCATTAACCTATCAAACTCTTTAAGAATGTTGTATGTTTCAATGAGATCTCCTTTCATTTATCTAAATATTAGACAGTACTAGTTTACGCAATCTCTCCCAAACAGGACATAGAACCATACAGCACAGTGCAGGCCTTCAGCCTATAATGTTGTGCTGATATTTTAATCTATTCTACGATTATTCTAGCACTCTACCCCACCCCCCACACAGCCCTCCATTTTTCTATCATCCATTTACCTATGTAAGAATTTTGTAAATTCCTGCCTCTACCACCACCCGTGGCAGGGGGTTCTATACACACACCATTCTTTGTGTTAAAAACTTACCTCTAACATTCCCCTTATACTCTCCTCCAATCATCTTAAAATGATACCCCTGGGTATTAGTCATTTCCACCCTGGGAACAAGCCTCTGACAATCCACTCTGGCTATCCCATGTTGTCTACTCATCAACTTCATAACTAATCTAGTAAATTTTCAGGTAAGGAGACCAAAACTGTATAAAAAATACTCCAGTTATTGTCTGGCCAAGGTCCCTTGGTCCTATACAAATCCCTTGTGGTAATTAGCATTTATCCTCTTTGTCACTTATTGCAACTGCAACTTGCCTTTATCACACCTGGGCCCCATTGAATAGCAAGACGATTCAATCTTTCATTTTTTATCAGAATCAAGCTTAATATCACTGGCATATGTTGTGAAATTTGTTATCTTTGTGGCAACAGTACAATGCAATACATAATAATAGAAAAAAATGAATTACAGTATGAATATATACAGTACTTTAAATAGTCACGTTAAATAAGTAGTGCATAAAAATGGAAATAAAAAAAAAATAGTGAGGTAGTGTTCAGGGGTTTGATGTCTATTCAGAAATCAGATGGCAGAGGGGAAGAAGTTGTTCCGGAATCGTTAAGTGTGTGCCTTCAGGCTTCTATACATCTTTCCTTATGGTAACAATGAGAAGAGGGCATGTCCTGGCTGACGGGGGTCTTTAATGATAGACATCACCTTTCTGAGGCACTGTTCCTTGAAGGTGTCTTGGATACTACAGAGGCTAGTACCCATGATGGAACTGACTAATTTTGCAGCTCTCTGCAGCTTATTTCAATCCTGTGCAGTAGCCCCATCTCTCCATACCAGTGATGCAGCCAGTTAGAATGCTCTCATGAGTGTTTCTGATGACATACCAAATCTCCACTAACTCCTAATGAAATATAGCTGCTGTCTTGCCTTCTAGATAGCTGAATTGATGTGTTGGGTCATGGTTAGGTCTTTTATCAAGTTCTTTTCCATTAAATGCAACAACTTCACATTCTTCCACATTATATTCCATCTTCAATGTCTGCTCCTATTCACTCAGTATGTCCATTTGCCCTTGAAACCTCTTCACATTCTTCTCTACACTCATAATCCCATCTACTTTTATGAATGAATCAATCCATCAATCTATTAGTTAAATATCCCATTGTTGACAATATTTAATGCTCCACTTGTTTGAAGCAAATTTCTCTACTTACTTTTCAGTCTTGGAGACAGACAGAAAAGAGATGAAGTTTCTTGAGGATGTAGATAAAAGACTCCAAAAAGACCCAAATAGATGCAATCCAGATGACAAAACTCACTCCAGTCACACGCACGAAGGCTGAGGCTGAATAGCACAACAGCCATGAAAAGGCTAAGCTCAAGTTAAGTGCCGATAAATGTTCCATAAAATAGAAAGAATGGCAGTTCTTAGGAATGATACACACACGGGATGGAATGAAAGCAAACCCTGTAGATGTCACAATGATGGTTGAAGTGAAAATACTAAGGAACAAGCAACAACTGAGGTTTTCTCCTGGGTTAATGCAAGACACAAATTCCCTCATACCACACACATATCAGAATATCCAACAAGCCTAAGAGAACCACTGAGTGACGATGCTGAATGCATCATCCTATTTCCATAAAGTTAAGGAAGTATTGTGTACAGAGATGCCTATTGCATTTGCATTTCAACCATCAACTTTGACAGAAGCAAGGTATGCCAGCAAAGGACAGCTAGCAGATAATATACATGTGAAAGCTTGCACATTTACATCTAATTGAAGAAGTTTGTTGTAGAAACTGATCACTGATGCTTGAGGCAAAACTTAAGAGAAACCTGCCACAGGAATCAGCAAGAAGTGTAGGGTTTGCTCTTGAGGCTGCTGATTATAACTTTACCCTGAAGTACAGATCTGGGAAATAAATGGTGCTGGTTGATGCACTGTCACGACTATTGCTACTGGAGAAACATTAAATGAGTGAGCGAGGTGTGGAGGCACAGTACAGCGCTAGCAGTTGTAGCGCCAACAACAGCTGCAGCACTGCAGAAGTGAGTGCACACAATTAGGAACAAATGACACTAAATCCTCAAAACAAGGCACCCATTGATCACAGAGAGAAATGTCTAAATCATGTGTACCCAACCTGGGGTCTGTGGACCCCTCGGTTAATGGTATGGGTCCATGGCATAAAGAAGGTTGGGAACCCCTGGCCTAAAGCCATGTCAACATAATGGAAATGCAATATTCACTGACTAAATTGCATTGGTAATAGAAATGTTTATGCAGAGAATGAGTTAAAATAATTTAAAGTACTTCATCCAAGTGAAAAATCAGCTTAAATATTCTTTAAGGAGGGGTAATATACCGTGAAGTAAAAGAGAACTGTATTCTTATCAACAGTTCTACTGTTTTGTCTTGCAGTCTGCACTAGTGTATTGTATTCTGTATAAAGGTTATGCACTGTATCATTCCTCAGCACAGAGCACATAGCATTAGACTAACTGAATCAATAAATTTCTGGTCTGATTCTGGATTCTGACTAACAAAAAGTGCTGTGATAGAAACTAACATTTTATTCAATGTCTATTTAATCACTTGGATTTAAGAAGCCCCATTGCCAGAGTTGCAACTCATGTCTTTGGTTCAATAGTCCTGGGCTCCGAATGTGACTCAATGAACATCATCACTCCTTGTAGTTGAAGCATCATAAGACTTTACTATCAGTATCCTCTGTAAGGAGAGATAAATAAGGAACAGGCAGTGATACAGCTGGTGGGATATGAAATGAGGAAAGATATTGTTCATTTAACCCTGTTCATTTTAGAGTAAAAATGAAATGCTTAAATTTTCAAGTAAAGAAATATCTTATGAAAAATAACCCCATCTTACTCTGCCCCTGTGTGCCTTAAAGAAATCAGTGGGGAAGGAATATTTCTGCTTCTCATGACTTCTGTTATCAGATTCCTTCACAGCTGCTTTACATCTCCACATACTTGAGTCAGGACAACTGGGCAGCAGAGACAGCAAACAGTTCCATGGCCTCCTGGTTCCCATCAGCGGTAAATCATGATTAATCAGCAGGATGAGTGCTATTGACACCTGGGCTGACTTGCCTCGTTGAACCAAGTGAGTTCAAATGCCAATTTAGAATAGGATTTTACCCTGAAGGCTGAGCAAAGGAGATATAGCTGTCTGTTCTCTCAATTACCTTCATCCAAGTAAATCCACCTTATGTGTTATTGGATAATAGGAAGGTATTGATGTTTTTTAGGCATTTTTTTGTTATGTAGAAAATACATTACTTTCATGCTGTTGCTATTCTTAATCAGAAATGGTTTCAAATGCTTTATCAAAAGGATTACTTAGAAAAATAGAAAAAAATATCAAAATAATTCCTTTCAAGACAGGAATTTGAAATTTAATTTTGTTCAATATGTCTGAGACAACAGAAGGCTCAAGGAAATCTAGCACACTCTGATTAGAGGGGATTTAGTGAAGGTATTATTTTTGGTGTTTCCTTTAAAATAAACTACCTGTTAAGAAGTTTCATTGTAGCAGTCAACAATTTTGTAATCCAGCTGTCAATGCCCTGGCTAAAAAGATCCTGCCAGCGTGAGTCTAAACTACAAACATAGATCTATTCCTCTCAGTCTGTTGGTGCATTGCAAAGGTGCATTGCAAAGGAAGAAGCCTCTTTTCTTTTTGTGCATTGGAGGAGTGAAGAAATTCTGCAGATGAAGGAGCTTGTACAGATTATTATCCATAAAATGAGAGGATCAAGAGAATATGAGAACTGTCCAATGGATTACTGGCACTAGCCTACCCATCACTGTGTATAAAGAAAGGAGCTGGAAAAAGGACAGTGATATCCTGAAGGATCCCACCCACCCGGCTTATGGATTGCTTGTCCATTCCCATTGGGGAGAAGGTTATGAAGCATCCATGCCAAGACCAGTCGACTCAAAAACAATTAATTCCTTCATGCTTTCAGGCTGATCGACTTTAACCCACCCCTACCAACCCCCCAGCAGCACTACATAGACATCATCTAGCATCACTTTACATACATAATCAGTTTATAATTATGACAGTTACTTATACATTGTATTTTATATGATTTCTTTTTTTATTTATATTTATTGTGTTTTTTTATTGTGTACTTTATTGTGTGTTTTTTTTGGATCGGGAGTAAGAATCAATTTGTTCTCCTTTACACCTCTGTCCTAAAGAATGACAATAAGCAATCTTGAATCTTTTTTTAAAAAACTTTTTTTATTGAGTTTTCAGATAATACAGAAAGAAGAAAAAAAAACCCTTTCCCCCCTCCCCTTAGCCCCTCCCCCCTAACATCCCTATAGAAAAAGAAAGAAAGAAAGAAAGAAAGAGTGCCTGGATATCGGAAGATCCCCCACATGCTCCATGGAGTTCATAATAACTTTAGTATATATATTTATTTCTTTCCCCAAATAACCAATTATTTTATCTTCAGAGCACCTATATATTTAATCCTGTCTTTTGTAAATAAGGGTGCCAAATTTTCAAAAATGTTTCATATTTATCTCTTAAATTATAAGTAATTTTTTCAAGTGGAATACAGCTGGAAATTTCTTTCTTCCAACAATCTATACTTAAGTATGCATCCGATTTCCAAGTAACTGCAATAGCCTTTTTGGCTACTGCCAGTGCAATTTTTATAAATAGCAATCTTGAAGATAACAGCCAAATTAGAATCAATAGGAAAAGAGTGTAGTTAAAGACCTAGGAAAATGGACAACTTCTGACAGTCGCTTGTGTATTTACTATTTCCTCTTTGTCCTTGAAGCCATAAGGCCTGTTTCAGTAAGTGCCACATTTCCTATTATGATAACCATATTTTAAATAGTTAATTTTCTTGAGCTGCTTAACAACAAAATTTACATCAGCATGGTGGTCATAAAAATGAAGAATTTTATCTTTAGTAACTCATGATCTGCACAGAATTATACAAAGTTTTCAGCCAACTTGTGATGTCTGTGAAGAGTAAGAATTTCAGGTTGTAGACTGTATATATTCACTGATATTAAATTGAACCATTGAACTAGTGCCCACTTGAAACAATTGATTTATCCTTGTTAATATTGCTGCACACAAGTCACCTCCCACCCTTTATCTAAAGAAAATCTTCTAAGCATTTTTGTTACATATATGTTAGATGTTCCTCCAATATTTGTTTCAGTTACTATTGAGTCACATGTTCAGGAAGAATATAAAAATCCTCTAGTGTTTATGGCTGCTAGGTCTCGAAATTCTGTTGTGTAGTTTCTATTTCTAATATGTTGTGGGTCTAAATTTTGCCTATCATTGAATATTGAACCACTGGCTCACTCCCAAGACAGAACATCAATGGTAATAGCAAACTATTAGAGAGAAGATTACTGGACTGAAATGATGATTTCAAGAAGCTCTTTTAGTGCTGGAGTTCATAGTTGAAGAAGATGGGATGAGGTCATGCATGATATGGTATCCAAGGTTACAGCTGGACACATTTATCTCATTGCTTCAAGCATCTCCATATTACAACACACTAACCTTCATCAAAAAACTGATGAGTCTCGGTCTTTTCCTGAGACCTTTTTTTGGGGTAAAATTGATATGCACACTCATTTACTATAGATCTGGCACACAAGCTTTCCTTACCTTTGGCTTAACTATTAATTTATTTATTTAGAGAGGAATGGGCCCTTCTGGCCCAATGACCTGCAGCACACAGCAACCCGCCTATTTAACACTAGCCTAATCACAGGATAACTTACAATGACCCATTAACCTACTAACTGGTATGTCATTGGACTTTGGGAGGAAACCCGAGCACCCAGAGGAAACCCATGTGCTCATGGGGAGAACATACAAACTCCATACACTCGGTGCCAGAATATAACTCCAAACTCCGGAACACCCCGAACTGTAATAGAGTTGCGCTAACCGCTATCCTACCGTGGTGCCCTACAGTCCTTGCCTTCCTGCTGATACAAATCTCTTTACCAGCCACTACATACAACGTGCTTGGGTCTGAGCTGGTGGGAGTGAGTGCACTCTCTGATGGAGTTTCATGTTACTGTCTGAACACAAAAGCTCATCAGCTGGAGCCGCAGGAGTTGGTATTTCTCTGATCTTTGAACCGAGAAAGGCACAAACATTTGATTATGGAAAGGGCAGGGAGCAGGTGAGAGAGCATCATGTATATCATCTAAGCTCATAAACCCATAGTGAGTGTGAGATGAGGAATATTGTGATGTGGGAAGGAACATTCACCATGAGTATCATTGACAATGATCTCCCTGACGTTCTGGTTTATATTCCTTGAAGGCTGTCTGGTCACTAATCCCATAATAAGCTTACCTTGGAACTACTTAATCTTATGGGAACCTCACCAGTTTGATATCATACTCTGTGTCTGTAGAATCTGAGGGGAAACCTTCACACAGAGGGTCATGAGTGTGAAACGAGCTGCCAATGGAAGTGGTAGATGTGGGTTCAAGTGTAACATTTAAGAACAGTTTGGATAGTTACATGGTTGGGAGGGGCTTGGAGCGACATGGTCCAAGTGCCAGTAGATGGGATTATGGGGGAGGTCAAGTTGGCATGGACTAGATGGGTAATAGCCATAATAACCTATGAAACTCCTGAAGATTGTATGGTAACTATGTGCTGATGTGAATGATGATGAGTGATAAAGTCCAGCATGAGGTGAATGCACAGAAATCATGTTGAAGTAGCATTAAATCCAATCACTGTATTTTAGCTCATGATTCTATGCATGGTTGAATTTGTTTCCTATATTCTTAGGGTCAATCCCATAACATCTTTATAACTTTAATGACCCTCGTTGGATTACCTCTTTGCCTCCTCCTTCCTTGGTGGCAGCTCCAATCCGTTCACCCTTTCTGATTGTTTTATTCAGCCTGACAGTCGGGGAAGAATCAGCAGTGTACCATTGTTTACTATGATCAGCTGCTTTTGCTTTGGTCAAAGATTAAAGCAAACTAAGGAACTTGGAAGAGAGTCCCGAAACATGACAATGAGCAGTTTTAATGAAGAGCTCTTTGAGATGAGCAAAATGTCAGGCAACTTTTAACTCTGCTTCATTCCAAGGTTGCCTCGGCATAATTTTCTGCTCATTATTGTGATTTGCATCTACTTGTGCTAGTTGGTTGACATTAAATAGAGAATCCCTCTGAGGTGGAACTTCTAGCAGCTGAGCACTATTATTACCACTCAGCATTGGAGTGTAATTGAAAGTAATCAAGAGCGGGGGAGGAATAAATATAACTGGTCATAAGCACTGAAGGGGAATGGGAAGCAAGTATAAAATTTGGGTTATGGAAAAGACAATGTTTATGGAACAATTATATGGGAATCTTGATAACATATGATTCATTCTAGTTATGTAGAAATATCAGTCATTATATCTAATCATCTTTAATCCCCAAAGGTATGGGGAATAAAGTTCACCTGGAATTTTCTAGTCTGGCTGCTGTAATTCTTAACTCACATGTGAGAAGTGGAGGTAACCAACTCTCCATAAATAGTTACAATTATTCTAAAGTTAGACTCATTTCAATGTGTGTAAGAAATTCTTTCACAGAAATGAATAAAATGTTATATATTTACCTGAACGCGGTGTGCGTTTCTTTTTCAATACGTAGTTGTTTTAAGTTGAGGCTTTCTGCCGGAAAGCTGGAGGTAAGTTTGGGTAAGTAAGTGGTCTCACAGCTCTGGAGACCCAGGTTCTAGCCCCACCTTAGACAGTGTCCATTCTCCCAGTGATGCTGTGAGTTTATCTGTGTACTCCAATTTCTTCCCATATACCAACTATGTGTGTTCCTAAGCACTTGTAATTTGCTCCTAGTGTATGGGTAAGTGAGTGAATCTGGTGATATTGATGAGACTATGGGGGGAAATGGGATTAAAGTAGGATTAGTGTATAAGAGTGGTGATGGATGGAAGGTGCAGTCCTGGTGACCTATTTCCGTGCTGTATTTCTCTGTGAGTCTATCCAGAAATGAGGGAAGAGGCAAAAAAAGTGGAGGAATAATGTGATGGGGAGAAGGCAACAGATTCTGCAGACACTGGAAATCCAGATTAGCACACATAAAGTCCTGGAGGAACTCAGTAGGTCAAGATACATCTATGGAAAGGAATAAAGAGTTGATATTTCAGGTGAGAGCTACATCAGGATATTCCATCAAGTGAAGGTGTTAGGGTAAGTGGACAGAGGGGTTGAAATCTACATTAAAGAAGGAAAGAAGGTAAGGTAGAAATAGAGGGAATAAGAGGGGAAAGTTGGAGAGTTCAGAGAAGTGCATGAAGGGAGGGAAAGACTGCAGCATGAGTGGGGAAGACCAGGAAAGATCAAGAGAAGTGTATGAGAAGATAAATGATTAGTGAGAATATGAGGCAGAAAATGTGAGAATCTTCTGCATCCCTGAACAATTTTCCTCCAGCTCTGCCCTTTGCCACATGCAACAATGAGAAAGGAGCTAGGAGGGGTATCCCTGGCACAAATTTTCACTCATTTCTTTACCCATTTTATGAGACAGAGTAAAACTAGACAATTGAAGCTTATGAATTGCTGTTTGTAAACATGCGCATCTTTGAATGCTGTCAAAATTAAGCATGGACCTATCTCTCGTTGCTTTATTATGGCAAGGTTGTGAACTTGAGAAAAATAAGAATTTGCTTTTTCACAAATCACATCTTTTCATTTAATTGAATCATGAAAACTTAATAATCAATTCTGTTTCATTTAAAATAGTCATAAATTTATTTTTCAGTACAGTGCTTGAGGGACCATGAGGTGAAGAAAGGAAAGGCACCAGAGAGATACAGCTTTTAGTCAAGAGTCCTTAAACTAAATGAGTAGAGATGGTTCAACGAACTGCTTGAAAGAGAATAGTTACATCTACTCCTGCAACTTCTACATTTATTACTAGCCTTTAACAGAAAGGCATCAGATAGTTTGACAGTTGCATTGGTTTTGATTTATAGAATGCTTTGCATTTTAATAAATTATAACATTTGTACAAAGTTTAATCTTGGGCAAAATTAGTCTGTTAAATTATGGTAATTAAAAATGGTTGCTGTTTACTAGAAGGTGCAATTGAAATCATTCCAGTGTTGGAATAAATTTCCTTCATTTTATTTGATGTATTGGAAAGTTGCCTACCATAAAGTTAACTGATAAGAGCAAATAAAAATAAATGAATGAGCTGTTGCTCACAGACTGGATAAACAATAAAATCAGTAAAAAATGGTTGGACATAAAAAGGGAAACAATCTTGAGAATCCACGACTTGGTAGAGTTAGAAATCAGTGGAAGGGAGAAATACTGGTTAACTGAATTTTATTGTACTTTGAGGTAATAGTTGTTATAATGAATGTGAAAATAATCAAAGAAAACAAAGTCACCAAAAATATACAAATCATTTGAAATTTCACCAGGTGAGTACATAGGAAATTATGATGATATGAAGATTCAGTTCTAATCATTGTTGTGTATTTAATGTTTGAGTAATCTTGTGTGTGTGTGTGTGTGTGTGTGTGTGTGTGTGTGTGTGTGTGTGTGTGTGTGTGTGTGTGTGTGTGTGTGTGTGTGTGTGTGTGTGTGTGTGTATATATATGTATATATATATAAATAAAGCATTCTTGTTTGTTTAAATAATTAATTAAGGGTTATGTGTGTAATGACCTGGTTCACATCTTTACTGTTTCACATGTAAAAATACATTAATTGCATATGTCATCATGCTACCATGCGATATGTGCGCACTTCGCTTAAAGTAAACGCAAAGTTACACCCGCATTCTTGGACTCCCCATATCTTCCTTGAATTAGTTTGATGTTTTGAAGTCACAAAACATAACAATCATAATATTACTGTTAAATGAATAAAGGTTTTTGAATTGTGCTTTTTGCATACATTAGAGGAAGAGACAGCTGGCCTTGTGGAAACATACGAAAGCCGGAAATGAAAAAAAAACAAGTAAGATGTTAGTGCAAAAAATATCAGCAAGGAATATGAGATTTTATTAGGAAAAACTAGATACTATTACTTCCCAGCATGTAGTTAAGATTGGACCTAAAATGGCATTTTCCATATACATTTAAAATATATCAATAGGATCAAACTAGATTAACAAAGGAATCACATATTATGGCATGCCTGAGCTGAACAAGGAGGGAGCAGTGCCAAATGAATGTGTCAAAAGCATTTAAGATGTCAAGAGAATCAGCATGAGTCTCAACATTTTGATTTAAACCATTGGCCCCATGCTAATAGAGAAACAGTTTGAGATCAAGGGTAGAGTAACCTGGGAAGAAGCCAAACTCTTGATTGAAGATTAAGGATGTGGAAAAACAGTTTTAAACCATTTCTAGCCACCATAGATCATATTGTGTTGTTAACAAAGGAAAGACTGATCAGACCAGTAATTGATGGATTATGTTTTTTTTTCCAAGTGTTTATAAATGGCCTAAACTAAGCCATGGGTAGAAGAGATGTAAAGCAACTCAAACATTTCAGTGAACACCAGTCTGTTCAATAATAGCCTGAGATATGGAGTTAATTCCTTGAGACCATGAGGTGTCATTTATAAAGTGTAACATCTGGGTTTCAACCCCTTTGTTATTCTAGCAGAAGAATATGTTCTATATGTTCATATTGGGAGTATATCAATGTGATACTTAGATTTCATCCTGGCTTCAGGAAGTCAAGGTCTGCACTACATATTAATTATTCATGGAGGTTTTGTCACTGTCTTTTAAATTAGTGATTGGTTGGATTGGTAAATTGTCAGTGGAGCCAAAAACTGAAAATAGTTGCTACTTTCCAAATAAAAACAGTACATTATCCCTTTTTGCAGATTTTCTATCCTCCTCTCTTAACGTTTAGCCTTTTGCTGGTTTATATTACATTGAATGCAGTCACCCAATATTTCAGCCATTCATCCCACTACTTGTACGTGAGTATTGGTGGGAAGTGCGTACTCTTTAACAATTGGATATTCAAAGGTTGCAGCTGAAATCAACAGAACCTTAATCCACTGTGCACTAGTGATAAGAAACCACAATGGATTTCTTCCCCAAATACCTTCCCTACAATGCAGAGGCAGGAATGCAAGTATCAAAATTTTCATGGCATTTAAACCAAAACCAGGTGCCATAACATAGACCATTTCCTGATTTTGTGATCTGGTCACTCACAGAGGCACCCAGTGAGGGAATCCAAATTCACCTTTTAAAGCTGACTGCATTTCCTTTTTCCTAATCCTTCATTTCAGGAATGCTGAACAGCTGGAGATTCCTTCCTGGTCCCATTTAATGTGTTACTAATAACAAAGGTATCAATATTTTGTAACTATTGAAAGCGCTCTTCCTGCTCATTGCATCCAGTTCCATAGAATGCATGAATTATGAAATTTAACTTTGCTGTGTCATTTGTTTCTATAGGGAAAGTAGTGGTTATGTATGTTTCATTAAGCAACTTGAGTCATATTGTAACATTAAAGCTAGTGATAATGTGTAGTTTTAAGCTTAAAATAAGTGTGTGTGAATGTCCCACTGTTAGTTTTAAATCCATTAATAGTTAACATTAATTGGTTTGTGATCTGCTTACTTTAGTTTTTCTATCCATAGTAGTAAAATTGTTGCTAACTCAAGTAACAATACTGAAGATAATTTACCGATTTTTTTTCTACATTCTCTTGTATGAGCTGATTCCTTTAAAAAGTCTTGTAGAGTTAGGGATTGTATAGAGTGTAGACAGACTGTGTTCAAAATAATCAATTAAGGATGTTAAATCTAAAATCAAACATTAAAAAGGTGGTTGAAATGAAAACATTAAGTTAGCTGTAAAGAAATGATCTGTTATGAGAACATTTGGAAAAGTAATTCAGAGTTTGGGAAGTAAGACATGTTTTTGTACATATGTAGATAATTAATGAAGCACAAGAGCTGTGAGTGAGAGAGAAGAAAATGATGGAGTCAGAGTGTACACAAGAATTTAATAATCTGAAAATTATTTTTCCTACAATGATCATTTCAGAAGAACAACATTGTTCTGAAGTATGCGACTAATGTGAGAAAAAGCTGTATGAGTCAACAGCAGCCCAAATTAAATAACCATTACCACATTGAGATTTATGAATATTCATAAAATGCTTGTGGCTGAAATAATAAAATATATTAAGGCTGAAATAGGAATACTTTGGCAGAAATTGTAGGAAGCACAATGAATATATGGGTGATACCCAAAGACTGGAAAGTAACTAATGTGCTTCCAATTTTTAAAAAAGGTCAGGAGCGTGATCCTGGGAATTAAGGGCCTGTTAGCTTGACATCTACAGTGGGAAAATTATTGGAGTCTATTATAAAGGAAGCAATTGAAGTCCAACTAGTAAGAGTAAAAGCAATAAAGGTAATAAATCCGAGCCATTGTGGGTTTGTGAAAGGCAGGTCATGCCTAACAAATCTAATAGATATTTGGAAAATTTAACAGAGCTGCAGACAGATATGGTGCCTTTATATCCTGACTTTTAGTAAGCAGTTAATAAAGCCCTCAAAAGAGACATCGGACCAAAATGAAAATGTATGCTATTGCAAAAGAAGTTAATTAATTTGGCAGAAAATACAAATCTGAGAGTATAAATAAGTGGTAATAGTTTTCGTTGGGCACTTGTGACTAGTGGAACATCCCAAAGGTAGAACAAATATAACATTTGTGGTCAGTGCTAATGTCAGTTATGTTACAAAGCTGAGTATATCAAGGAGTGCAATACTGTTCAAAGATATGGATTGAGAGCCAGAGATCTGTCCAAGCAATGCAAATTATTTTAAATATTGAAAAGATAAAACAAGTAGTAACACATCTAAGAATACCGGTATGTCCACTATTTCTTGCTGGGAGCTCTGGCGTCAAAGGTGTAGTTGGGGAGTGAACAGGCAAAATTTAACGGAATAGATAATTGTGTTTTGTAGCTCCAAAACAAAATTAATTGAAAGAAAAACAAAGGATCCAAGAATATGAGTCAAACTTCGTTTTTCACTTTAAGCAAGCCTCTCGGACAGCCCAGCCCTCTGAGTCCATTCCCTCTGAGTCTGTTTTCTCAGACTCCTGGCGAAATTGCATATACTTGCTTTAAGTATCACATGGTAGCATATTCGCATATTTTGTACATATAACCATAATGAATTATTTAAACAACAAAGAATGCTTAATCAAACTATATTTACAATATCACTCAAATATTACTGATATAGTAAATCCACAATGATGAAGAGAAAGTTCTTTCTTGGAGACCAAGATGAATTTCTCATCCTACCCCTGGCCCAAGACACAAAGTTGTGAAGACTCTCACTTGAGCTTGTTACTGTGTTTAAGCAGCCAAGATTCACGTGACACAGAAAACCCAGGTGCCAGGAGCATAAGGACAATAATACTTAAAGTAAGACTGGCAGCCGTATCATCATGTTTCGAAACCAACATGTTTCTTGCAAGAAGATGCATCCTGCTTCCATTAAAACTTGAGATGGATGCATTCCAAATTGCTTTGTATTTTATCCTCTTTTCTGACGCACTTAGCGGAGTGAAGAGTCAACCTGAAGTCAGAGAAAGTTCACAATCAAAGAATTCAGCAAGATGGGTATTATAATTACAGTTAATTACCACATTCTACAGATGATGTATCCAGAGTATCCTGAGCAGCTGCGTTAATGCCTGGTTCGGAAATTGCACCGTCTCGGATCGTAAGACCCTGCAGTGGATAGTGAGGTCAGCTGAAGGGATCATTGGGGTCTCTCTTCCCACCATTACAGACATTAACACCACATGCTGCATTTGCAAAGCTAACAGCATTGTGAAGGACCCCAAACACCCCTCATATAAACTCTTCTCCCTCCTGCCATCTGGCAAAATGTACTGAAGCATTTGGGCTCTCGCAACCAGACTGTGTAACAGTTTCTTCCCCCAAGCCATTAGACTCCTCAATTCCCAGAGTCTAGTCTGACACCAACACACACACACACACACACACACACACACACACACACACACACACACACACACACACACACACACACACACACACACACACACACACACACACACACACACACACTCTCTCTCTCTCTCTCTCTCTCTCTCTCTCTCTCTCCCTTTGCAATGTTTGCTCATTTCTTTCTCAATTCCTGATAAAACATTGCTTACATTTACATCATTTATTATTATATTGTAATTTGCCCTTTACTGTGTCTATTGTCCTTCTGTAGCTCAGTATCCGGTTGTAACTCCATGGAAGATTTTATGGCCTGACATAGACTGGCATTTATTAGAGGTATAAAGGAAAGAAAAATATAAAACTGATTTGGTAAGTGTATTTAACTATCATGTGATGGAAAAGTATAGTGATTATACTCAGATTTATATGGATGGTGCTAAGGAACCTGAAACAGGAGTAACAGGGTTTGGGGTGGCTATTCCAGCAAAAGAAATTGCAATCAGCAGAAGAACATCTAATAAGTTAGGGGTGTATACAGTGGAGATGTTGGCAGTGTTGGTTGCGTTGCGATGGGTGGAGAAAGCTAGACAAGTCAAAGTGTTGATATGCTCGGATTCATCCTCTGTTCTGGCAAGTTTAAGGTATTTTCACTCAAACAGCCGGCAAGATGTACTTTATGAAGTCCTTCAGTCAGTCACAAGAGTTGCAAATCAGAGAGGTCAGGTAAAATTTCTATGGGTTCCAGCACATGTAGGGGTGAAGGGGAATGAAAGGGTGGATGAATTGGTAAAGAGGGCATTAAAGAAAGAAAATATAGAAATTGCACATTTGTATCAGTAAACCAGAGGCTAAGTGTGTAATCTGGGAACAAAATCATCCAAATGTGGCAAGAAGGATGAGACAGAGAGAGGAAAGGGAGGCATTTATATCAAATACAAAAGAGTGTTACAAGTAGGCAGTGGATACAGAAGAGAGGAAACTGTGTGGACTCGGTTAAGGCTGGGGCACTGTGCACTAAATAGAACATTGAAAATGATAGGGAAACACCAGACAGGTTTGTGTGAAGAATGTCAGGAAGAGGAGTCAGTAGAACAGGTAATTCTAAGTTGCAGGAAGTATGGGATACAGAGAGAGATGATGAGAATTAATCTAAGGGAATTTGGGGTGCAGGAATTCACATTAAAAGGGTTACTGGGCATGGGTGAGAGGGCACAGGTTAAGGTACTTTTAGCTTTTGTAAGGGATACAGGGGTTTTTTATAAGATATGATGGATAAGCAGGAATAGGGTACAAGGTTGGCCAAAGAAGGAAGGATAAAGTATAGATTAGGGTGTGTGTGTGTGTGTGTGTGTGTGTGTGTGTGTGTGTGTGTGTGTGTGTGTGTGTGTGTGTGTGTGTGTGTGTGTGTGTGTGTGTGTGTGTGTGTGTGTGTGTGTGTGTGTGTGTGTGTGTGTGTGTGTGTGTGTGTGTGAAGGGATTTAGAATGTGTCTATCGTCTGATCCACACTCCAGAACAGAAGGTGGCGGTAATGCACCATTAAGCTGGGTGCCAACCGCTGTAAAACAAGAAGAAGAAGTGTCTATCGTCTTGGTTTATTAATTATTGTACTGTCTTGCACTGTTTTTGGCACTTCATGTAGTCCTGTGTAGATTTTAAATTTAATGTAGTTTTGTGTTGTTTCACATAGTCTAGTGTAGTTTTGTGTTGTTTCATGTAGCACCAGGGTCCTGGAGGAACGTTATTTCATTTTTACTGTGTACTATACCAGCAGTTATGGTTGAAATGACAATAAAAGCAACTTGACTTGATAATACCAAGGCTACTAGCAATATGAATTATACTTTAGAAATTATACTAAGCAATCTAATTCAAGAATTAACTTGGAGAAATAAATTTAATAGCCAGAGTAGGCTAAATTTAGAGCTGTGAATCTCTAAAATGGGCACACAGGATTGGAAGCCATCAAGCATTAGACAAGAACTTGGGAAATAATTAAGAAACACATTGAAAGGGATATATTTTGGGAGAGAAAGTGGAGTAAGCATGGATGATGGGTCCCAGAGAATGATGCCAAAACTTTTGAAATCTCCTTTACCTATGGTCAAGTGAAAGAAGAGGCAGGGAGGATACACCCAAGAACAACGTCAGTGGAGTAGAGGCAGTAGGCTGGGGCATGGACTGGTGAAAATCCAAAGATAGAAGCAGTAGAACAAGAAACAAACGGGGAAGTTGATGCTTCAAGTGACATAGAACCAAACAACTGTTTGTTGGAAGCTGAGTTGGGAGAGGCTGCAGAGTAGGAAATTATTGGCAACGTTAAATGAAGAAAAGTTGTTGTTATCAGAACATGGGATAGGGCTCCAAGAAGACGAAGGAGGCAGGAGAAAAACGGTGGTGCACCATGGGATCTTGCAAAAATAAACTATCCTACCAGTGATATTGTGGCAACCCTGTATGTTTAATAGGAAGGGGCAGAGAGCAGTGACTTCAGGACTAAGGGAGCAGCATCACTGGCAGGGACCAAAGAGCATAGATTTGCTAATATTTTGCTTAACAGAAATAAACCTGGCTTAAAAGAAACAGAGCTCAAAGACTGATGACCACCTGGGATCTGTATAGATGTGTGGACTATTGCCTTTCCTATGGAGGGGTTAAGTAGGAGGGAGGAAAAGATATTGATAGTATGAAGGGACTTAAGATGGAAGGTGTTCATGCAGTAAGCATAAGCTCCTGCATAGAATTGTTCAAGGAATGAGCAGCCTCTGTGTTGTTTCTGTGAGGAAGCAAGGGCTTTGTGTAGCAGAATTGAGAATGAAAAGCAGAAACTGGACCAGTGATATTGATATGACAGTCTCTGAAGCATGAAAACCTGTGGCCCACAAATGGAGCACACTAACAGAAGGATGCTTTAGGGTTGTTGTGTAACCATAAAATATAGGAATGGAATTAGGCCATTCAGCCCATTCGTACTGCAACAATGACTGCTTTGACTAGGCCTATTGGAGACAAAGTCAGGATGCAAGGAGAACTTGTTGACTTTCCAAGAGAGAAGCAAAATCACACTAAAAGGTTATTATCACACTTCATTCATGTCAGAGAAATTGTACAGAAAGGGCTTGAATTTCTAGGCCAAATAATTCAAAAAGGGAAATGGTAGTTAGCTTAGATGAGATGCCACAAGATTAAAGGGTGGATCGGAGATGCAACTTTATAAATCTTACTGCAGTCATTTCAGTTTGGGCAGTGCCATGCGTTAGAATATCAAATGAAGGAAATAAGTGGCAATGATTAACTAAAAAAGAACCACTAATCATGACAGTGGTCCAGAATATCACTAGATTCAAGCGTAGCAAGAACAATAGTCTTGAGGTTAATGCAGATTACCTTTTAAAGATAAAAGAACTACACATTTCCTAATATCTGATAAGGTTTGTCCTGTCGTTTGCGGTGGTGTCATTCTAAAGGACTTGAAAAAATCTCACCATACCCTAGTCTGTCCCTGATATTTCGACAAATTATCAGAAATCTCTTGGTTTTTTAAAAATTGCATCTGGATCTGGGTTTGGCTAGCTAGATTCTGGTTGGCTTTCCAAATATCTTTATAAATTTATTTTAAATGCTTACATGACATGTTACTTTCTACATTATAGTTATTGATCAAAGTATTAGTTGGATTATTTTCAAGCTTATATCTGCTCCCCCACCCCACCCAACAGCTGCACTAACCAAGTTTTAGCTTCACACTTTTTTTCTGGGCTTTGTCTTCACAACTGTTGATATGGTGATTGGACCTTAAGTGCCAATGAAGCTTTAAACCATTCAGGTGAAAGCTTAGAATTGAAGGCACGGTATAAAATACATGCAGTCATCTCATCTTAGTGCCATTCAGCTCTTTCCTTTGACTCGATGGAGACAAAATTTGAGTGAGATGTCTGATATCCAGCATCTGATCTTCAGCTCATTAGACCATAAGATATAGGAGCTGAATTAAGCCATTTGGACCATTGAGGTTATTCCACCATTTCATCATGGCTGATCCATTTCCTTCTCAGCCCCAGTCTCCTGCCTTCTCCACATAATCCTTCATGTCCTGACTAATCAAGAACTTATCAAACACTGACTTAAATATACCCAATAACATTGCCTCCATATCTGTCGATGGCAACAAATTCCACAGATTCATCACTCTCCGGTTAAAGAACTTCCTCCTCATTCTTGTTCTAAATGGGCGTCCCTCTATCCTGAGGATGTGCCTTCAGGTCCTAGACTACCGCGCTATAGGAAACTTCCTCTCCACGTCACAAAATTGAGGCCTTTGAATATTTGATAGGTTTCAATGACGTTGCTCCTAATTCTTCTGAATTCTACTGAATTACAGGCTCAGAATTATCAACTGGTCCTCATATGGTAACCCTTTCATTTCTGAAATCATTCTTGTGAACTTCCTCTGAACCCTCTTCAATGTCAGCACATTCTTTCTTTGATGAAGGGTCCAAAACTGATCACAATACTCTAAGTGAAGCCTGACCGGTGCCTTATAAAGCCTCTGTGTTTACATCCTGGCTTTTATATTCTAGTCTTCTTGAAATGAATGCTAACATTGCACTTGCCTGGCTCACCACCAACTCAACCTGCAAATTAACCTTTAGGGAATACTGCACCAATTCCCTTTGCATCTTGGATTTTAGAATTTTCCTTCTATTTAGAAAATAGTCTAACTCTTGCTAACTCATGTCTGACTTGTACTTGGCAATGCATAGATGTTAGGGGTCAGCTGACCTCCGACTCAGAGCCTGCTTATATTCCATACTAAACCACCAGCATGAATTAAGCACATTTTGGTTTATTTGCCATATAGAAAAAAATCATCCTTTTTCTCCACTATGCTTACCACAAAATTATTTCCTACTGTTTCTGTCTGACTTAACAGCTTTCACTTTGCTAGATGCCACTGTCTGACTCCTGGCACTTGTCAATGCTCTCTGCTCCTTTCTGGATGTTATTTCTCCACCCTGCTGATACACATTTGAAGCTTCTTTTTGCTCCCTATAGCTGCACCTGTTCCTCTGTATCCATTAGCTCATACAATTACAGAAAGTCTGCTGCAATATAGACATTCAAATTGAGGATAAGAAGCAGCAATTCCTTTGTAACAGAACATGGCCCATGAGGTATGATTTAGTTCCTTTGGTCCAAGTCTACAGCTAAAGTTTCACGTATTATTATCAATTTAAATAAAATTCCCTTAATTGAATCCTCTTTCATGCTTTCTTTGCTCAAGTGTTCTGACTTTAGCCTAACTATTTGCTTATTTCATTAAAGGTCACATCTTGATTAAATAAGCAGCAGTCTAAATTCCTCACTAATATGACAGCAGCAACTGATGTAAGGATGGGTTAAAACAAAGTGAAATAGAATGTCAAATTATTTCATTGCATTTTACTCAATTTAGTCCAAATATGAAAAATAAAAGATTTGTGCTAACAAGGCTGATATAATGCCTATGAAATAAGAAGGGTTTTAGCTGTAAAGAATAAAGAGTACGAAGAGAGTTAGTCCTGAGTTACTAGAAGTGCAAAATACAATGTATGATTTTTACACCCAATCCCCTTAGTTTCCCTTTCTTGCTTTCTTGATCCTTTCACAACATGTTCTATTCCACAGCCAAGCTGGCACCCTGCTTCCAAGCCTTTGCCAATATAACCTGCAAGTGTAGTGAACAGGCTGAGAAACCCTCTGTCTTATTTACCCTCCATCCCTGTGGATAACCATTTCACATCTCTTGCCGTGTCCAACTGACGGCTTGGATGAGATCAGTAACTTACCTGGAGGGGAATCAAATTCCATGCACTTCATAACACGTATTAGAGTACTGTACCATCGTGTGCTGTATAATTGGAGTAATACTGTGTATTTGTGAGCAGGGTTATGGAGCGTAGAATTTCAAACAAACAGGTCATCTACAAATGGGAAACAGTTGAGAAGATTGTAAATTTTCAGATGATCAGATGGGAAACTTTCATATCCAGGATTAGATTGGAGCTATTATACTGAAATGGAATCTCAATGCAAAAAAAGGCAAAAATTAAATTTTTATCTTGAAACCCATTTATTTAAAGTTTATCAGTCTGTGGGCTCTAAATGTAGATGTATCCATGTCCTCAGTATGACTCTATTATAGCTTGATTTGGATAAAGCTTATAACAATTTGGTATTACTGTATCTAAAATATTATTTATTCATAGGCAACTTACAAATTAGATTAGGGCAGAGAGCTTTAATGAATCTTAGCTGATGTTGACATTATTTAGTATTTCATTGTTTGGAGAAATTATTACAGTCCTTGCAGGTAATATGTAGTATGGCATCAGATCTTGGTTGAAAAAATTAAAACAAAAATTGAATAGTTATAAAGCAATAATCTTCTAGCCAAATACTGATCCCTTCATTGGCCATTTACTACTGCAGCAACTTCTGTAGAGATCCAAGCAAATACAATACAAGGGAATTGAAGGCAAGCCAAACAATTGACGACCTTTGCCCTGCAGAGTTAGTTTTTAATCAGAGCTTCAAAGTATTCAAAAAACCTAATCATTTCTTGAAGAAAACATGCATTCTCATCTTTAAAATTTAACCCGTCTTCACCCTAAGCTAAGCACTGCAGAACCAATAATAGTGTCAGCCCTGTTTCACCAGGGTAACTTCAGTCACAAGACCTGAGCAGCTGAGTGTGAAGGGATCGGTCAAAAGCCAAAGTAAGGAACGATCCAAATGGCATGGCCAAATCATCATTTCAGTTCAGCAAGCAGTTTATCATCATGTCAAGGAAAGAACTGTTTTAGTGAATTCTAGTAAGCACTCATTTCACCTTAAATAATTGTTTTCAAAATTTTTACTGTAAAAAATGGCATCAGTTGGCAACTATAAGTTATAAGTGGGTGTCATTCCAATGATGGATATCTGTGAAGGCTGGTATGTTATATGTATGCCTTCACATTCACAGTAGCTCTCCTATGTGACACATTACCTAACACCTTTTAAAAATCTATTCTCATAAAAATTACTAATCATCCCAATAGTGAATGAAAACTTGTAAAAGCAATTAAAAACAAATTCTGTTGGAAAAAAATAATAGAAGTCAGAGACAAAGGAGAAGAAAAATGGGAATTATATCATAACATCAGTTCTTTGCCATTATTGTTGGTCAGGTTGCCTGTACTGGAGGCACAGTATTAAAATCTGCTGATGACACAAAAATGAATGTGGTTAATCATGAGAAGAAGTGCAAATGATTTCAGAGGGATATACAGAAAAAAAACTCTGTTAAGTGGGCACACACAGGGCTTTTCTGATTTTGATCAGCAGATTTTCTGGACTACTGGATGTTATTCCACCACTTTCTAAAATGTATTTCATTATCAATTCCTCAGACGTTACAATGGTATAATAAATTTTCCAGAGAACCCAGTGAGTTTAAAGGGAGTACAAGACAAAGGGGTCTGGTGAGTCTAAAGGGAGTGTGAAAACCAGGACCCCAGTGTATTAAAAGGAGATCACCACAGACAGACAGACAGATAGACAAACATACTTTATTGATCCCGAGGGAAATTGGGCTTTGTTACAGCTGCACCAACCAAGAATAGTGAAGAAATATAGCAATATAAAACCATAAATAATTAAATAATAATAGGTTAATCATGCCAAGTGAAAATAAGTCCAGGACCAGCCTATTGGCTCAAGGTGTCTCACACTCCGAGGGAGGAGTTGTAAAGTTTGATGGCCACAGGTAGGAATGACTTCCTACGACGCTCAGTGTTACATCTTGGTGGAATGAGTCTCTGGCTGAATGTACTCCTGTGCCTAACCAGTACATTATGGCGTGGATGGGAGTCATTGTCCAAGATGGCATGCAACTTGGACAGCATCCTCTTTTCAGACACCACCGTCAGAGAGTCCAGTTCCGCCCCCACAACATCACTGGCCTTACGAATGAGTTTGTTGATTCTGTTGGTGTCTGCTACCCTCAACCTGCTGCCCCAGCACACAACAGCAAACATGATAGCACTGGCCACCACAGCCTCGTAGAACATCCTCAGCATCGTCCGGCAGATGTTAAAGGACCTCAGTCTCCAGGAGGATTCCAGTGTGCTAAAAGGAATGTGGGAGGCACAACCCCAGTACGTCACAGGGATTATGGAATGCACCGGTGTGTTATACTGAATATGTGAAGCAAACATCTGGTGAGCTTGAACCCAAATCATCGTGATTTCAAAACAATCAGATAGCAGGTTAGCAGAGTTTTACTAATGTTAATGGATTGGAAAGATAAATAATGATTAAAACTTAATATGAGAAAACTTGAGGTGATGCATTTAAGAAGGGAGAATAATAACAGGGAGCAAAATGCAAAATAATGCAGATCCTGGAAATGTGAAAAAAATTATCAGTGAGTGTTGGAAATGCTCACAGAATCAGGCGGCATCTGTAGAGAGAGGAACAGGAAGATGTTGCCTGACCAGCTGATCCTCTATTTTTGTCAAGGTTGACATATACAGTATTTGAAAAACAAAACTTCTGAAAGCAGCATCTGAAAGGCGAGGGTTTGCTGGATTAACCATTAAACACAGGCAAAGTGTGTACTACATGTGAGGTTTTAGCTTCAATCAATTGTCACAAAAGAGTGAGGATAATTCTAATCCCTTACAATATTGGCAGGATGCGGTCAGAATGCTAGACCAGATTATGGTTTCCTTGCTATTGGAAAGCGGTTGAGACCAGTGAGAGTGTGCATGACTTATGAAACAGGACAGGAATGGCCATTCAGATCCCCAAGGCTGTTCCACCATTCAGTATTATCATGGCCTCAGCACTTTGCAGCACTCTCCCCATTCCCCTTGGCTCCTTTATAGTTCCAAAATCTGCCAGTCTCTGCCTTGAATATATTCAATAACTGACTTCATGGCTCTGCAGGATAGGGAATTTATGATGAACGGAAAATAATTTCCTCCTCATATCTGTCTTAAATGAAAGACCACACATTCTTAAACTAAGCCTTTAATTTCCACACAGCATCTCAGCGTTCATCTTGTCAATCATCTTCAGGCATTGCAATAAGATCAGCTCTCATTCTTCCAGACACAATGGGTACAGGACCAACATGCTTAAACTCACTTCAAACACACTTCATCCCAGGAATCAACTTATGAACCCTCTCTGCACTGCCTCTCATGCAAGTATAAGATTTCTTTCATAGGGAAATCAAAACTGTTCATAATTCTTCAAGTAACGTCATATCCACGTCTTGTAGCATTTGACCTTACTTTTACACTCCATACCTCTAGTAATGAAAGCCAATATTCCATTAGGCTTTGTTTTTGCTTGGCATAGCTGTGAATCAGCCCTTTGTGTTTTATATACCAGGATGCTCAGATTCATGTGCTCCATGGACAATTTATTAAGTACACCTGTACATCTGTTCATTAACGCAAATATCTAATGAGCCGATCATGTGGCATCAAGTCAAAGTATAAAAACATGAAGATGTGGTCAAGAGGTTCAGCTGTTGTTCAGACCAAATGTTAAGAATGGGAAAGAAATGTGATCTACGTAACTTTGACTGTGGAATGATTGTTGGTGCCAGACAGGGTGGTTTGCATATCTCAGAAACTGCTGATCTTCTGGGGTTTTCATGCACAGCAGTCTCCAGAGTTTCCAGAGAATGGTGCAAAAAAAAACCATAAAACGAAAAACAGTGAGCAGCCGCTCTGTGGCAAAAATGCTTTGTTAATGAGAGAAGTCAGAGGAGAATGGCCAGACTGGTTCAAGTTTGCAGGAAGGCGCCATTACCTCAAATAACCACATGTTGGCAGTGTGGATAACAGATCTCTGAGCATGCATCACATCAAATCTTGAAATTGATGGGGTTCAGCAGCAAAAAACAATGAACATACACTCAATGGCCACTTTATTAGATACTTTGAACTTCGAACATGAGGTACCTTGTCTCACTTCATTTCCTATCCAGTAGAAACTAGGGCTGCTTGCACTTAAACTGAAATGGTTGAGTTATTTGTGTTCAATACTAAGAATAATTTTGATTAAGTCACATGTGAAAATCTTTAAACACAAAAGATTCTGCATATACTGGATATCCAGATTAACACAGACACACAATGCTGGTGGAACACAGAAGGTCAGGCAGCATCTAAAGAGGTGACATTTCTGGCTAGGACCCTTTATCGGGACTACAAAGGAAGGGTGAAGAAGCCAGAATAAGAAAGTGGGGGAGAGGAAGGAGTATAAACTAGAAGGTGATAGGAGAAGACAAATGGATGAGGGAGGGGGAATGAAGTAAGAAGCTGGAGGGTGACTGGTGGAAAAGGTAAAGGGCTGGAGAAAAAGGAGCCTGATAGGAGAGGTGAGTGGACCATGGGAGGAAGAGAAGGAGGATGGGCACTAGGGGTGGTGATGGACAGATGAGGAGACAAGAGTGGAGACAGAATAGGGAATTGAAGAGGGAAGGGTGAGAGGGAAATACAGTCGTAAGCTGGAGAAATTGATGCTCATGTCTAGACTTGGAGGCTACCCAGATGGAATAAGAGGTACTGCTCCACCAACCTGAGAGTGACTTCGTCACAGCAGTAATGGAGACCATGGACCGACATGTCAGAATGGGAATGGGGATTGGAATTAAAATCGGTGGCCACCAGGAGATCTTGCCTTTTGCAGATGGAGCAAAGGTGCTTGAAAAAGCAATCCACCAATCTACATTGGATTTCACTGATGTCGAAGAGGCCATATCGGAAGCACAGGATACAGTAGATGACCCCAACAGATTCGTAGGTGAAGTGTTGTCTCATCTAGAAGGACTGTTTGGGGCCCTGAATGGAGGTGAGGGAGGAGGTGAATGGTCAGGTGTAGCACTTCTTCTGTTTGCAGGGATAAATGCCAGGAGGGAGATTAGTGTGGAGGGTTGAGTGGACAAGAGTATCATGAAGGGAGCAATCCCAGCAGAAAGCAGAGAGTTGTTGGAGGAGCCAGATAAAGGTGTGTTTGGTGGTACGGTCCTGTTAAAGATGATGGAAGTTGCAGAGACTCTAGGAAGTGCTGGATGCGAAGGCTCGTGGGGTGATAGGCGAAGAAAAGAGGAACTCCATCCCTGTTAAAGCGGTGGGAAGGAGGGGTGAGCTGGATGTCTGGGAAATGGAGGAGATTTGGGTGACAGCAGCATCACTGTTGGAGGAAAGGAAACCCCATTCTTTGAAGAAGGAGGGCACCTCTGATGTTCTGGAATGGAAAGCCTCATCCTGGAAACAGGTATGGCGGAGATGAAGGAACTAAGAAAAGGATATGGCACTTTTGCGAGAGACAGGAGGGAAAGCTTTCTATCCTTTGCTGAATGAACAACTGCACGCATTGCAGGAGAAGGAAAGAAAACAAAACCCTTTCTTTTCCCCCTCCCCCACACCAGTGCCTTCGATGGAGTCTTCAGTCAAAACTTCTCTATTTCCCGCTCTTCTGCTTTTACCCTGTCCTCTGCCCCATCCTTAGACACAACAGGGATAGAGTTCCCCTTGTCCTCAGCTATCACCCCACCAGTCAAGGTGTCTGTCATATCATTCTTTTCAACTTCCACCAGCTACAATGCGATCCCACTACCAGCTACATATTCCCCTCCCCATTCTCTTCTGCATTCCGCAGGAATCTCTCTCGCATTTGACTCCCTTGTCCATTTATCCTTCCCTAAGCACCTACCCCTGTACTAGGAGGTGTAATACCTGTCCCTACTCCTTCTCATTCAGGACCCTGAACAGTCCTTCCTGGTGAGGCAGACATTCACATGCAAATCCTCTGGCCTTAGAGCTCTCAATATGGCCTCCTCTACAGCTGCATGACCAAACCAGGTAACTGTTTCACCAACCACCATGACCATCCCAGTTGCCAGCCATTTTAACTCTGCTCCCCATTCCCACACAGGTATGTCCATCCTCGATATCCTTCAGTGCCAAGGCAAGGCTAAATGCAGGCTAAAGGAACAACATCTCATATTCCACCAACTTTGAGTAAACTGCTCTCCCTCTCTACCTTTTCTCTCCCCTATTAGTCTATCCAGTTCACCCTAGTACCCATCACTCTTTCTACCTCTTCTCTACCCAGTTCCCACGCACTTCTATCAATGGTTCCACTCTCCCACTCTTTCCATCTGCCCTCCCCACCTCCCTCAATTGATTCCACATTCCACCTCACTCTCCTATCAACTCTTTGTATTCTCCACCTATCACCACACAGCTTCTGACACTATTTCCACTCTCCTCTTCTCCACTTGCCCAACATTCCTTCCCTCCTCTGCATTCACCAGCTTCTACTCCACCCTTTCCCTCTATCTCTTTAAACCAGCTATCGTGCCTCTACTTGTCTTTATTTATTTGGACACAGCACGGAATAGGCCCTTCCAGCCCTCTTAAGCTGCTCTGCCTGGCAACTGCCAACAACCCTGAATCATGGAACAATTTTCAATGACCAGCTAACCTAGCTGGCAGGTCTTTGACCATCTGTGGGAGGAAACTGGACAACCCAGCAAAAACCCACGCATTCCACAGGGAGGATGGACGGAGACTGCTTACGGAGGATGCTGGTATTGAACTCTGAACTCCAAAGCCCAGTGCTGTAGTAGCATCGTGCTGACCACTACACCACTGTGGTGCACTAATCTTTCATTCCAGTTGAAGGGTCTTGACACAAAACCTCAACTGTTAATTTCTCTCCATTGACACTGCCTAACCTGCTGAGTTCCTCGCAACATCTTTGTTTTGTCAGCTTACAGCTTCGCAGTCTCTTGTATCTCGAGAATTTTTTTTATTCTGTTCAGCTGAACTAGAAGCAGTGGTGTAAAATTGAATTTTAAAATGGAAATTAATAGTTTTTAAAACTAAAGATCAGCTTTATTGTTCACATGTATAGTGAAACATCGAAACATACAGTGATTTGAGTCACCTGCACAAACCAAATCAGCTAGGATTTTACCAGAGCAGATCAGTGCCAATATAGCATGGTCACAACTCATTAACCCGAACCTGTGTATTGGACTGTGTATTTTGCAGTATACCGTATGTAGAATTAGTTGAGAAGGATGACTGTTGCTTCAAGGACTGGGTTACACAGATAACTGTTGGCTGGTTTGCAACATTTTTTGTGGAAGATTCCAGAGCTTCAGTCTCTGAGGAGTCTGGTTACTGCTTCTGAAGTCTGTGTGAATTTGTACAGCAACTCAACTAGCATTCAAACAAAGAGCCCAGTCACTTCCACTGCAATGGAAATGTGATACTATGCAAAGTCCAGACTGCAGAAAGCGAAACTGAATGAGTCTGAGAATATTGGAAGGCACTGCAAGTTGAGAGGGCTGACCTTATGTAACAGATTAAGTAACAGGATGTGCAGTGGAGCTTGCATTAAAAAGTTCTTCCAAGGGCAGGCAGGACGCATTAGAAAGCTATGACGACTATGGCAAGAGGCAGGAAGTGCTCAGTACTTGAAGCAAGTGGAGATATTTTATCCATGCCAAAAAAATTAAAGAGATAGCGAAGGAAACAAAAGCAATAATAAGTTAATTCAAAAGCATTAGAAGTTTATATACAGTAGTCCAAACAGATAGGGGTAACAATGTATACTACTGAACTTAGTAGCATCCTGCAGGCTAGACCATTTCATAAAGTTGTTGAGAGTTACAGACATCTGAATTCAGAAATCTTACACACAGAGCCAAAATCTCTGGAAGGCAATTTGTTACCATATTGTCAAATTAGAGAATTTATTGTGATACAGTAATTTTGGGACACTCCCAGACTGCATTGAGGATTAATTTCCTGAGCAGGCTCACAGATAAGCTCATTCAGACTGTGTTTCACTTACATGGAAGATCACCTTTGATAAGGTATGCAATATTGCGTCCAAGAACCAAGGGAGTTCCGTTCAGTGCAGGAAGCAGATGTGCATGTCGATGGATCTGCACACATCAGCAGCATCTTCTTCTTTGGGACCAAGGTGCATAGTAGTGATTAATGGAGAATTCTGTCATAGTTGTTATGGGAACCACGCGACACAGCTTGGTCCATTTAGAATACCTAATTGTTTTGGTTATAATGAACTGGGGCATCCTCTGCATAATAAATACAACAAGATACTGCAGAATAGTGTCCACGACATGTTTGAGAATCCTTGCCTCCTGTGATGATTGAGGAACTCAATGGATTTTTGAATATTGAATTTGAAAGTAAAAAGGCCGCAAAAACAGCACTGAAACAGAAATGGAGGACTAATGTCAAAGATCACTCCTTATTGTTGACTTCACCAGCAATGATTCCATTTAATGTAAAATAGGGTACAAAATAACACACATCCTATATCTACTTATTAAACTACTGTGGGAGGAGCCACAGGAGCAGTCAGACAGGTATATCTAGTTCGCAGTCAGACAGGTATATCTAGTTCACCACAACTACCCAGTATATTTAGCTACAGAAATATAATTTCAATGTATTTTTGACAGGGCATTGAAGATCAACACACATGATAGCACAGGAAACACAAAGGATTTTCAATTGCCTATTTTCGATCAATCATACAGACTACAGTGTCACAGTAGCACCAATGTTGACTGAAGAACTATGGTTGAATTTCTTCAGTCAATAACAAAGAAGTAGTGATTAACCCAGTGAGAAAATAGTTCTCTGTGAACTTTTTATTGGCATGATAGATAAAACATGAGGAGAAACCTTTGGCAAACTTTAAGCAACAGAACCTAGACAGGCAAGGGTTCAAAAAACTTGAAGCCTTTTAGCCTTGAATATGTTATCAAGTTCTGTTGCCCTCAGCAATGTGTTTTCTCCTATGGTCGCCTTATTTATTTAGCGATACAGCATAGTAACAGGCTCGTCTGGATCAATGACCACCGTGCTGCCCAATTAGACCCATGTGGCCAATTAAACTAATAACCCATACATCTTTGGAATGTGGAGGAAATTGGAGCACCCGGAGGAAACACACACACTCATGGGGAGAATGTGCAAAGTCCTTGCAGACCATGCCAGAAGTGAATGCAGTCACTGGCGCTGCAATAATGTTACACTTCAAACTTTGGTACCGTGCTGCCCTATCCAAGGACTTTGCATCTGAAAGTGTGGTAGAAACATGTAAATAGGAAGTATCTGGGTGAGCACTTGAGTCACTAATATTTTGTAGATTACAATCTAAGTGCTGGTAAAAGGGATTAGTGTTGATAGACAATCGGTATCGACATTGTCAGGGGCAAGCCCTGTTACAGTGCTCTATCACTCTATGCCCATTGTCCTTGACAAAAATAGAAAACATCAGCATGGTCATTGCAGAATTTGTGGAGCAAGGTTGGAACAAAGGCAGTCTTAGAAATTGGACAAGTTCACACTTGTTGATATCCTTCTTCCAAGCCAGTTCCTTAGGGATGAGGATGATTTATTTCCACAGTTCTGTGGGTTCTAGGCCATTGATACTATTATGGGGCTTGCAGACACAGAGGCACCTATCAAGGTAGATCTGAAGCTAGTTAGGGAAGGTATACTCACTCGCTATATAGGTGAGGTAATAAAACCCTGGGGAAGATGACGTGCATCATTGTTCAGGATGGTAGGAAATTCAGCCTCTGTTGATTGTGGCAGACTGCAGAGAGAGAACAGTCAGCTAAAGACTGGATAACTTAAGCTGTGCTTCTGAAAGTTCCTTGAAAGGATACTTGAGCCTGATCCAGAAAGACAGTGGTGTTAAGGACCAAGTCAAGATCAAATGTGGTATACACAGCACCCTTTAGCGGATCCACGATGGAGAGAAATGGGGAGAGAAAAAAGACTAAAAGGGTCAAAATAAATGATGGGAGAACATAGAGTAATATGAAACATTTATACTGCACTAGAGAATGTATTTGCTCTACTTTCACAGCAATGCAAACTTTTGATGTGAGAAGCAGCCGCAGGTAGGAGGCTGACCTTTGACTATAAATCTGACCTCCCGAATTTACCCAGTGTTGAAAGCACTTCTTGCTTTATTAAGGATACTAAATAAGTGAATCACATTAAGTAATGTCACCTAACTGGTTCGCACATCCCGAGAGACTATCTTTTTCTCCAAATCTAAGGATGTCTCTACATATCTGCAGACAGCTATGTGGGATGTGGAGAAAAGCTAGAGTACCCAGAATGAAGTATTTATTCATTCTGTTGTGAGTTTAATTTGTATCTATGAGGAAAACAGTACAATTTCTTGACATTTGGTATGTATCAGCAGTGGGGTAAACAATGTCTTTATAAAACTAAAGTGATGAAACTCAAATCTCACTTTATTAGTTAAGAGCTTTTAACTGTTTGGACTCCTTACCTGTCAGAATCAGAATCAGGTTTAATATCACCAAGATATGTCATGAAATTTGTTAACTTTACTGCAGCAGTACAATGAAATATGTGATACACAAATGTAGAGAAAAAATTGAGTTACATTAAGTATATATGTCTATTAAATAACTAAGTCAAAATAAGTAGTGCAAATAACAGAAATTAAAAAAAATAATTAGTGAGGTAGTATTCATGAGTTCAACGTCCGTTTAGGAATCGGATGGCAGAGGAAAAGACGCTGTTCCTGAATTGCTGAGTGTGTGCCTTTAGGCTTCTGTACCTCCTTCCCAATGGTAACGGTGTGAAGAAGTGTGACTGTTCAACCATTTATGTACAGATAACGGGGCCATATTTCCCACAATGTTCTTCCTTTATAGATCAACAGAATAGATTTAAAATTGTTTCCCACCCTCCCTAACAACTCCCGGGCATTAATCAAGCATTGACGATTCACCAGCAGTCTTGGAATCATCTGGTTCTCACTCTGAACTCGGCATGTTGACATTTATCAAGTCAATTCCAGCTGCTAAACTGGAAACATTGCATTAATACCCCAGAACCAAAGCATGTGCACGGTGTATCTTCTTTGATCAGGAGTGGCAGAAGTGGAGTTTGATTTGACTGTTTTACACAAGTTGATTCACACAGCATTCACACCATTACTGGCAAATGCAAGCTGTGAAAATCTTAGCAGAACAAGAGCATCACTTGGGGGTGCAAGAGCAGTTGGCACCAGTCAATATTTTCTTTAAATGGCTGGCAAGTAGGCAGATTAGGAGTGAGATGATCAAGGCTCTCTGCTTACAAACAGGCAAAATATAGCTTTTCTAAAGAGGCAGGTGATCCGTGCCTTAAGTGCAGTTGTACAATTGTTAGCTAAGAACCCTGCTTAATTATGATAATACTTAGACACCAGCTGACAAATTACATGGTACTGTTTCCATTTGTAGTGCTGTGAGAGCACCTAAAAATGATTTAAAGATACAATTCACTTTCTAGGTATCTATTTTAGAAATATATATAATACTAGAAAAACTTGAAATGCTGAAAATACTCAGTAAGTCAGGCAGCATCTGTAGAGAGAAATCTGTAGAAAGTTAACATTTCAAGTTAAGATGAACAAGGTAAAAGAACAAAGGACAAATGATTGAAGTTCAGTGATGCATGTTATTTGGATGCTACAGATGCTAAATTGGTTCCAGTAAGGCAAGGGTTCCCAACCTGGAGTTCATGGACCCCTCGATTAATGGTAAGGCTCCATGGCATAAAAAAGTTTGAGGTCCTTGCAGAAAGGAAAGCAAATCATGCATGCACTTGCTTTAATGTTTGCTGGATTGAATAGGGTGTTGGCCCATGTAATGAACCATCTGTTTGTTGTACATGGAGTTAGTCGGTCATGACTTCAATCAGTGTGAAAAAGTAACTTGATGTCAATGCTCCTATATAAAAAGAATGGTAACAGTACCACACAATGTGTTAGCTAGTGTCTAAGCATTGCCATATAATTAAGCAGGGATCTTCATTGTTAATTGTACAGCTGCACTTAATGCACTGATCACCTACTTGTGTTGGCGCGTGGCCTAGTGTGCAAGGCATCAGACCAGTAACCTGAAGGTCACTGGTTCGAGCCTCAGCTGAGGCAGCGTGTTTGTGTCCTTGAGCAAGGCACTTAACAACACATTGCTCTGCGACGTCACTGGTGCCAAGCTGCATGGGTCCTAGTGCCCTTCCCTTGGATAACATCGGTGGCGTGGAGAGGGGAAGGCCTGCAGCTTGGGCAACTGCCGGTCTCCCATACAACCCTGCCCAGGCCTGTGCCCTGGAAACTCCAGGCGCAGATCCATGGTCTCTCGAGACCGACGGATGCCACCACCACCTACTTCTAAGAAAAGCTATATTTTGCTTGTTTTTAAGCAGAGAGTCATAACCATTTCATTCCCAACCTGCCTACTTGCCAGTCTCTTAAAGAAAATAGTGACTGCTCTTGCACCCCAAGTATATCCTGTCAATAAAACATAGTTGAACCTAATCTAGCTGATTATCTCCTCATCAGTCAATTCTCAATATTCAGCAAAGGGATGTTGTTCATGGAGCCATCAAAAAGCTCCTACTCCTGAGTAACCTATCACCAATGCTCAGTTTATATTTTGTCATGATCACATGACTCTATGTTAGTCCAAATAGTCTTATTCCAAACATGGGCAACAGAGTTGAACTTAGGAGAGAAGATGCGAGCAGCCACCTTTGGAATCAAGGCAGCATTTGACTGAACATAGCAGTGACTAAACCCCTGTCAATTGGAAGTCCATTGGAATTAAGGAGAAATATTGGAATGGTTAGAATTGAACCCCACATGAAGAAATGATTTCAGTGATTGTGGAACTCAATCATCCCAGCCCCAGGACACCTCTGTAGGAGTTCCTCAGGGCACAGTCATGGTGTCAGACAATTTCAATTGACCTTCCATCATAAGGTTGAAGGTGTGGATACTTGCTGATGATGGCAAAGTGCATTTCTACCCCAGTTCCTCAGAAAATGAATATACCTTGCTCATGAGCAACAAGACCCAAACGATATTCAGTCATGTGGAACTTCTGCACAACAGAGTGTTGGCATTAAATTATTTCTAAGAAGAGAAAGTTTAAACTGCTCTTAAAATACAATAGAAATTCTATTATCCCTTAACTCTATATTAATAAAATCTTGAGGGTGAGCATTAACCAGAAATTAACTATACTAGCAGCTTAAATAATATGGCAAAAAAGCAGAGCAGAGACTGGGTGTCTTACAGTGAGTTACTCACCTCCTGCCTGCCCAAACCTTCAGTCGCAAGCCAGGCGAGTGATGGATCATGCTCCATTTACCTGGTTGTTTGCCACCCCAGCATCAACCACTCCAGAACAGTTTGCTTGATTGGCACCAATCAACGGCCATAATCTTCGACCACCAGCAGTGTATCATGGCTGCACTATCTACAAAATGCGCCCTCCCCAAGTGGCCTGCATAGATCTACCCACACAAAATGCTGGAGGAAGTCAACAAGTCAGGCAGCATCTACGGAGAGGAATAAACAGTCGGCGTTTTGGGCTGAGGCCCTTCATCGTAACTTATATTTATCGTTTTAGATTATGTTGTTTATCTTCGAAACCCACAGCCTTTATGGCCAACAAGGGCAATAGTAACAAAGCTATCTTCAGGAGGTTTTGTGCATCTCACACTCCATCCAGACTTGGAAATGCTCCATTTCTTCACTGGCAGTGGAACCTCCATCTAACAGCAGTGTGGGAATACATCCATCAGAAGAACTGCAGCAATTCAAGATGGCAGCTTACCACCGCCTTCTGAAAGACAATTAAGAATAAATAATTGGATGATGAATGCTGACTTTGCCAGCAATATTCCATCCCTTAATTGAGTAAAAAATGAAGGAAATGTGAGAAAGAAAATTGTTTTGGCATGACTTCATCTTCAACATTTTCTACCCTAGTGCTGACTACAAACTCAACAGTGTCAGAGCGGTTCGTGTGACGCTATTACAGCTCATAGCGGTCCAGCGCTCGGAGTTCAATTCTGGTGCCATTCTGTTAGGAGTCTCTGTACGTCCCGATGGAATGGATGAGATTTCCTTGGTTGCTCTGGTTTCCCTACACAGTCCAAAGATGTGTGGGTTAATTATCTGGTGATTAGTTTAAGGTAATGCAGAGTTGTGGGTATGCAGGGGTGGCAAGGCTCAAAGGGGGCGGGATCATTAAATAAATAAATAAAGGCTGTTCTAAAGACAGTGAACACGATTTCTTCCATGAAGATGCTATAGCCATCACAAACTTGAGAAAATCTGCAGATGCTGGAAATCCAAAGCAACACACACGTATGTGTTGCTATAGCCATGACTGTCCACCTTCCAATAGGAGAGGATGTCTCTGTTTGTGTCCTGAAGGAGAGGTGGAGTTGTATCAAAAATTGCCATGCTTTGCTTGTGACATTCAGAGTTGAGTAGCTTACAATGTACACAGGCCGTGAAATATGGAACGGGTGTTTGTATCAGCTATGGCAGACCATTTGCAGCTTTACAGGAGACCTGGTAGTAATTGTTGGTTGGTTAATGTGGTGAATTGAGGAAATGATACATTTAGCATTCACTGAGAGATCACAAAAGCATTCGTCAGCCCTGCAGCTAGGTTTCAGTGCTTGATTTTTTTGAGTTGACCAGCAAGGTTGTCATCTACCAGGGTGAGTCGAGAGACCCTCCTAGTTCCCTGCAGAAAGAAATCTACCTCCTACGCATATCCGTTACCAAGGGTGCCTGTGTAACCATGTTGGAGAACGATTGACCCTGATCAGCCTTTGGTGCTGCACCATTTCTAGGCCAGCTTCAGTTCCGGGTGACCTGCCAGGCCTACTGTAGTTACAAGGCACCCTGGCTTAAGACGTGTACTCTGGCTTCACTTCATGTAAGCAGGCTTTAAGCGGTATTCACTGCTCACAAAATCAGGACCCCTGCAGAGGAGGTTAGCCAATGACTTTGCCAGATGGGACTGAGATCACCTGATTTAACCTCCATATTGTTAGTGATATGCTCAGAAGTAGCATGATAGATTAATACCACTATCTAACTTGGACCTGGTCAGAATCCACCCCCTTGACTCAAGGAACATTACTGACTGTGTACTTTAAGTTCCATCAATTCCAACACAGAGACTCCAAGAATGGAAAAACTGACTTCAGTTGTAATAATGTGATTACTTCACAATTACTAAGTTTTTAATTTTAGACATTTTAAAATTAAGTAATATTTGGACTTGTTAAAGTGCATTTATAGAAAAGTTAGGTTATACTTCTTTGCTATTCACTTGATGGGGTTCTGAAAATGTAATTTTATAGTAATTGGCAGAGAACCAGATTTTTATTCAAACAGTGCCTTTCATATTTCTGTCAGAATGTCTCATAATTAAATACTTTTGAAAGGTACAGTAGTTATTAATGCAATGTCGAAAACTTTGGCAGCCAATTTGACCACAGGAGCCTCCCATAAGCAGTAATGCAATACTCTTTTAGGACTGTTGAGAGATTATAAATATTTGCCAAGACAACAGGATTAATTCTTCTGCCTTCCTTCAAAATCATGCCAGAGAATATTCTGTGTCATCCTCAGAGAGAAGCTGGAGTTTTATGTGTTGCAGTTCACCCGAAGAGCTACAGTGTTATCCCTCAGTATTGCATGACTTTGAAATACAAGAAATAGGAGCAGGAGTCGGCCACCTGACCTGTCGAGCCTGCTCTGCCATTCAGTAAGATCCTGCCTAATCTGCCTATGGATTGAGCTCCACCTTCTTCCCCCATGACTCTGAATTATCCTGCTATGCAAAATTCTGTCCAAATGTTTTAAATACATTTAACGATGTAGCCTCTACTGTTTCCCCGAGCAACAAATTCCATAGGTTCTGTACTCTCTGGAAAAAGCAGTCTCTCTTCATCTTTGTAATAAATCTATTCTCCTGAATGTTGAGGCTATGGCCCCTAGTTCTGGTCTCACTTCCCAGTGTAAACAACTTTGTTGCCTCTATCTTATCTACTCACCACTGGCCACCAACCAGAGAAATGCCTGTTTATCCCAACTTCTTGCATTCTTTTGGCTAACTAATCCTCTACCTATGCTAATGCGTTATCCCCCCCCCCACCACCCCCCAACTCCATGTAATCTCATCACAATCTATTAGGTGGTACTTTATCAAATGCCTTCTGGAAATCCAAATATGCAGGATCCACCTGTTCCTCTCTATCTACTGGGTTCATTATATCCTCACAGAACTCTAGTATATAATGAGCACAATGGATAGAGGAGCACAGGTGGATGTTGTTCATCTGGAAATCCCTTGGACTTCCTGCTCAAGTCTCTGACATGAGCTTTCTGACCCAGAGAGGAGCGCTTTGCCAAACAGGCTATAACTGTTAAATTGTACCAATGGAGATTAAATCAGAAATATCCTTTGTCTGGCTTGTTAAAGTTATGCATTGCTTAATTTCTTACTAATTTATGGGGATTTTGGGGCTGGCTGATATAAGTACTGTAACATATACAGAAGTTAGGTATAGTTTCATTTCTGTATTCACATGATGATTTTAATTCTGCAGTTTAGCTGTCTCTAGGAAAGCAACATCAGATAGAAATTTAGATCCAATACAACTCACACCAATACTTATACTAACCGAAGACTTGAAACATCTAATGTGTGGCTAACCAATAGAAACATAGAAAACATACAGCACAATACAGGCCCTTCGGCCCACAAAGTTGTGCCGAACACGTCCCTACCTTAGAAATGATTAGGCTTACCTATAGCCCTCTATTTTACTAAGCTCCATGTACCTATCTAAGAGCCTCTTAAAAGACCCTATAGTATCGCCCTTTACCATCGTTGCCGGCAGCCCATTCCATGCACTCACCACTCTCTGAGTAAAAAACTTACCCCTGACATCTCTGTACCTACTTCCCAGCACCTTAAACCTGTGTCCTCTTGTGGCAACCATTTCAGCCCTGGGAAAAAGCCTCTGACTCTCCACACGATCAATACCTCTCATCATCTTCTACACCTCTATCAGGTCACCTCTCATCCTCCTTTGCTCCAAGGAGAAAAGGCCGAGTTCACTCAGTCTATTCTCATAAGGCATGCTTCCCAAACCAGGCAACATCCTTGTAAACTTCCTCTGCACCCTTTCTATGGCTTCCGCATCCTTCCTGTAGTGAGGCGACCAGAACTGAGCACAGTACCCTAAGTGGGGTCTGACCAGGGTCCTATATGGCTGCAACATTACCTCTCGCTCCTAAATTCAATTCCACGATTGATGAAAGCCAATACACCGTACGCCTTCTTAACCACAGAGTCAACCTGCACAGCTGCTTTAAGTGTCCTAGGGACTCAGATCCCAAGATCCCTCTGATCCTCCACACTGCCAAGAGTCTTACCATTAATACTATATTCTGCCATCATATTTGACCTACCAAAATGAACCAGCTCACACTTACCTGGGTTGAACTCCATCTGCCACTCCTTAGCCCAGTTTTGCATCGTATCAATGTCCCGCTGTAACCTCTGACAGCCCTCCACACTATCCACAACACCTCCAACCTTTGTGTCATCAGCAAACTTACTAACCCATTCCTCCACTTCCTCATCCAGGCCATTTATAAAAATCACGAAGAGTAAGGGTCCCAGAACAGATCCCTGAGGCACACCACTGGTGACTGACCTTCATGCAGAATATGACCCGTCTACAACCACTCTTTGCCTTCTGTGGGCAAGCCATTTCTGGATCCATAAAGCAATGTCCCCTTGGATCCCATGCCTCCTTACTTTCTCAATAAGCCTTGCATGGGGTACTTTATCAAATGCCTTGCTGAAATCCATATACACTACATCTACTGCTCTTCCTTCATCAATGTGTTTAGTCACATCCTCAAAAAATTCTATCATCAAGCTCGTAAGGCATGACCTGCCCTTTACAAAGCCACGCTGACTACTCCTAATCATATTATACCTCTCCAAATGTTCATAAATCCTGCGTCTCAGGATCTTCTCCATCAACTTACCAACCAGTGAGGTAAAACTCACTGGTCTATAATTTCCTGGGCTATCTCTACTCCCTTTTTGAATAAAGGAACAACATCTGCAACCCTCCAATCCTTGGGAACCTCTCCTGTCCCCATTGATGATGCAAGGATCATCGCCAGAGGCTCAGTAATCTCCTCCCTTGCCTCCCACAGTAGCCTGGGGTACATTTCGTCCGGTCCCGGCGACTTATCCAACTTGATGCTTTCCAAAAGGTCCAGCACATCTTCTTTCTTAATATCTACATGCTCAAGCTTTTCAGTCTGCTGCAAGTCATCAACACAAACACTAAGATCCTTTTCCATAGTGAATACCGAAGTACTCATTAAGTACCTCTGCTATTTCCTCTGGTTCCCAACGCATTTTTCCACTGTCACATTTGATTGGTCCTATTCTTTCACGTCTTATCCTCTTGCTCTTCACATACTTGTAGAATGCCTTGGGGTTTTCCTTAATTCTGCCCGCCAAGGCCGTCTCATGGTGCCGTCTGGCTCTCCTAATTTCCTTCTTAAGCTCTTTCCTAGTAGCCTTATAATCTTATAGATCTCTAACATTACCTAACTCTCTGAACCTTTTATAAGCTTTTCTTTTCTTGTTGACTAGATTTATTATAGCTTTTGTACACTACAGTTCCTGTATCCTACCATAACTTCCCAGTCTCATTGGAACAAAGTTTTGATCAACTCTAACTTGACGTCACACACAAAGTGCTGGAGGAACTTGGCAGGCCAGGCAGCATCTATGGAAAAAAGTAAACAGCTGACGTTTTGGGCTCAGACCTTTCATCAGGATGTCCAGCATCTGCAGATTTTCTTGTGTTTGTGTTGTCTAACCTAGCATCCCAACTCTTGTTCCTAGTGCCTCACCCGACATGACCATGAGACCATAAAACGTAGGAGCAGAATTAGGTCATCTGCCCCATCGAGTCTGCTCCACCATTCAATCATGGTTAATCCTTCTTTTTCTTCGCCTCAACCCCAGTTCCTGGCCTTCTCCCCGTAATCTTTGATGCCATGTCCAATCAAGAACCTATCAATCTCTACCTTAAATACACCCAACATCCTGGCCTCCACAGCTGAAGGTGGCAACAAATTCCACAAATTCACCACCTTTTGGCTAAAGACATTTCTCTGCATCTCTGTTTTGAAAGGGTGCCCCTCTATCCCGAGGCTGTGCCCTCTTGTCCTAGACTCTTCCACCATGGGAAACATCCTTTCCACACCTACTCTGTCTAGGCCTTTCAACATTCAAAAGTTTTCAATGAGATCCCCCCTCATCCTTCTAAATTCCAGCGAGTACAGACCCAGAGCCATCAAGCTTTCCTCATATGATAACCCTTTCATTCCTGGAATCATCCCTGTGAACCTCCTTTGGACCCTCTCCAATGCCAGCACAACTTTTCTAAGATGAAGGGCTAAAAACTGTTCTTAATACTCAAGGTGAAGCCTCACCAGTGCCTTATAAAGCCTCAGCATCACATCCTTGTTCTTGTATTCTACAAAGCAAGATGATATGCTTTTTTACCACCCTGTCCACCTGTTGCATTTCCCCCAGATTCTTTGTCACAGTTCTCCTTATTGCCTTGTGAGCTATGTCAGACTACATCTACCATTCTTTATTGTGAATCTCTACACTGTATCCTTTATCAAAGGAGCACAAAGCATAAATTATGGAGAAGCTTTAAAGGAAATTATTTATGCCATGCATTCTTCTGATGGTCATAAACTTTTTAAGTGTTATTTTCCAAGTTTACAACTTTATTCCACCATTTGAACAATTTACAATAAACATTTGCTCATAATATGGTGTGTTATATCACATGGAGAATTCTAGGTAACTTCATGTGCTAAAAACAAAGGCCTGGTTAGACTTAACACAGAACAGGATTTATTAATGCTAATCATTTTTACTGTAGGAACAGAAATAGATCTATTTGCTGTTACGAGTGCGGAATTCAAATGAAAATTTGTTTTAACCAAGCGTTGTTTACAATGCAGTTTACTCCCTCCAACAATTCCCTGTAGCCCTGTATAACGTAATCTCCAGGACTCAGGTCAGAGAACATCGCCACCTCCTGCCCATTGCCGGTATTAGTACACAGAGCAAGTCATGCCACAACTACAAGCATTTTGGTTTAGTATTCAGGACAATAAAAGTGATGAAAGTACATTTATAGTCACATTGGTGTCGCAATATTCAACCTAATAACAGTGCTGCAATTGTCCTGAGACTACTCTATGTACAAGGATGATTCTAACTGTAGGGAGGATTTATTTGACATGATAATAACATTGTATTCGATAATGCACATAATCTTTGACCAAAAATCTGACATCATATTTAATCTTGCACTAGATGAGTGTTATTCAATGCCATTAGCAAATGTTCTAGCTCAGTTCAAAGAGGTTTATACTTCAGATTTGAATTGTCAAGGAGAGGGATCATTCAATTTACCTTTCGTCATAGACTATTGTTATTATAATCCAAATAATGAATTTCAATAATTATTTAAACCTGTGAGGGCAATTATCAATATAAAAATTCACCAACATCTCAGCATAGTATTCAATGAGATGAGGAAAAGATATTTTAAAGTCTAAGACTTTAGACACAACACCAAACTCAAAGTTCAAAGTATATTTATTATCAAAGTACGTAATGTCACCCTGTATAACCCTGAGATTCATTTTCTTGCAGGCATTCACATTAGAACAGAGAAATACAGTAGGATCAATGAAAATCTACACACAAAGACTGACAAAGCCAATGTGCAAAAGCAGAGAAACTGCGCAAATTAAAAAAAATCAAGTAATAATAAAAAATAAATAAAAAATATGGAGATCATGAGTTGTAAAGTCCTTGAAACTGAGTCAATAGGTTGTGGAATCATCTCCGTGTTGAGGTGAGTGAAGTTACCCACTACTGTTCTTGCTTGCCCTCCTCTATGGTTTGGAGACCAGGATGAACATCACCAATAAGAGAAAGTCTGCAGAAGCTGGAAATGAAACAACACACAGAATTCTGCAGGAACTCACCAGGCCAGTCCTGATGAAGGTCCTCGGCCCAAAACGTTGACTGTTTACTCTTTTCCATAGATGCTGCCTGGCCTGCTGAGCTCCTCCAGCGTTTTGTGTGTGTTGCAAACATCACCAATTCTTTCATAACAAATGCATCAAAATCCACTGGCAGGACCAATGAGCTGGATGCAGTGTCTTTCTCAAGGCTAACACTCCCAGTATCAAGACTCTGATCTTGTTTAACCCCTGCAATATCATCTTTATGCCTAACACCAGACATCCAAAAACAAATACATTACTCCGAGCTCTGTAATAATTTGAGATCTTTTGAAGCACTTCAAGGACGTTCTCACAATCCCTGAAAGAAATGCAGCAACCGCAGCACGTTTTGGGAAATACTATGCCGGAATCAGTGAAAATGGAAAGGAATAATTAGGGAATCCAGAGGGAAATGATAGCAGCATGAGGAGATCACATGCAGTGAAAGGAGAACACAACTTACCCAAAAATCTACCCAAGTAAATACCATCAGGCCCACCCCTGGCAGAACCTACATTCCTGCATAAAATTCTTCAGCCATCACAAAACCCAGAAAACTAGAGTGAAAGCAAGTTATCCTCAACTCCGTGGAACTGCTTAAATCTTTGACTAAGAATTGAACATCATGTTTAACCCTGCATTAGATGAGTGCCCATTAGTAACTGAATCAGAATCAGAATCGGATTTAACATCACTGACAGATCTCATAAAATTTGTTGTTTTGGAGCAGCTACAGAGTGCAATACATAAAATGCACTATAAATTACAATAATAAAGATAAATAAAAACATAAAAAAATAGTGCAAAAAGAGAGTGTTCCTAAAATATTTAGTGTGTGTGCTCCTGTGCCTCCTCCCTCATGGTCGTAATGAGAAGAGGGCATGTTCTTGGTGGAGGGGGTCCTTAATGATGGATGCTGCCACTTTGAGACATCGCCTTTTGAAGGTGTCCTTGATAATAGGAAGGCTATTGCCCATGATAGAGCAGGCTGAGTTTACAACCCTCTGAAGATTTTTCTTCCTTTCCTGTGCAGTGGACCGTCCATACCAGTGGGTTATGCAACCAGTAAGAATGCTCTCCTTTGTAGAAATTTGCTGGTGACATACCAAAGTTCCTCAAACTCCTAATGGAAAATAGCCGACCAGTCAACCAGCCTTCTTCATAATTGCATTATTATGTTGGACCCAGGGTAGATCTTGAAAGATATTGACACCCAGGAACTTGAAACTGCTAACTCTTTCCACCTTGCTGAGGACTAGTGTGTGTTGCTTGACTTTCCCTTCCTGAGCCTGGACCGACACCTTACTGCCTTATTGTCTTGTTTATTATTTATTGTAATGCCTGCACTGTTTTGTACACTTTATGCAGTCCTGGGTAGGTCAATAGACTAGCGTAGTTTTTTTTCTGTTGTTTTTTTTTACGTAGTTCAGTCTAGGTTTTGTATGGTTTCATGTAGCACCATGGTCCTGAAAAATGTTGTCTCGTTTTTACTGTGTACTGTACCAGCGATATGGTCTAAATGACAATAAAAAGTGACTTGACTTGACTTGACTTGAAGTCCACAATCAATTCCTTGGTTTTGTTGATGCTCAGAATAAGATTATTGTTGTGACACCAGTCAACCAGCCGATCTATTGTTTAAGTTCATTCCAAGTGTCAATATCTACTGATATTGAAACTTCTTGGTCAATTATTTGCCCTTTGAAACGGGTCAGTTATCACACTCTCAACAATAAATAATTAAAAATATATCTATCATTATAAAACGTACCTGTAATTGAAATTGGACTTCCAAAATTGGTATTTTGGTGGTCCTCTGACACCACCATAATTGTTGTGGAGTTTGAAAAATAAACTGCTCTGGATAGACTACGTTGACAGCCCAGGGATTCCATTTAATCCTTGGTTATATTTCAATATAATGAAAACACAAGTGTTCAGTGTTAAGAACTCCTTTGTGTTTTTAAGTGCCTCCAGTAGCCTAAGCGTTAAATTTGTAAACTATAAGAGAAAAGAGATTCTGCCAGAAATGCTACACATTAGTGTCACAAACAGTTTATCCCACAGTAGTGATACTTAATGTAGTTATCAATAGAAGTAGAAAATGCCTGGTGTAAGAACAATTAGAGTAGTCCACAGTGACACATACTACAGACATCTGAGCCATGCAAATAAAGTACTTGTAAGTCGAGATGCTCTACATGTAGAAAATCCTACATCACTGATAGTTTGGACTGGACAAAGCTTGACTGAGGGAATTCACACCTTATCGTGCTTTTCCCCTCATTCAATTCACTGGAGAGTTGTGACAGCCTGAGGGCGCATCCGTCAAAAAGCCAAAGCTTACATTTAAATGTCAAGCCTACTGCAAACCTCTTTACACAGTCATATTTGTTCGTCATTCAAAATTAAGACTTCATTCAGATTAACTGTGCCTGGGTTGTGTTTCCCTATTTATTTGAATCAAAGAGCATCACTTTGGGAACCAAAACAACTGCCTTTTTTTTCCTTCCCATGTTTTTAATTAAAGGGGCCGTGTAATCATTTAACAAAAATTGTGTCAGGTAGAGATTTGATATGGCCAAAATTGAGACTCATTCAGGAGCATCTGATATGAGACAGACAATGGAGTCCAGCGCTGCGTTTGCAAAAAAATCATCTCTGCTTCCCTTGAACCATGTTTACAGCAATCAACTGCTCGTCTGCCATATTTTCTTGAAAAATGACACAGACCTTTAACAACGTTAAAACAAAAATTTACTGTTCTTCAGAGGATATAGTAAATCAAATTGCATGTCATTAGGAAATGGCAGGTAAAAGTGAGCTACATTTAAGAGCTTACATAAGAAAAGGTGCAATTTCTAGTGCTGTCTTACACACGTTTAATAATTTATTCTATTTACAAAAATTATTTCCTGTAAAGTTGAAATCATTATTATTTAGAAAGAATAGAAAGGAAAATAAAGATCTGCTGCATTTTTTTCATTTGCTATATACATAGAATTAAAACAAAACAATTGTAAGAGTGTAATGTTGCTTTGGTGCTAGAACATCAATCCTCAAAGGATTGATCAATTCTCAACAGGGTAATTTGGTTAAGTACTAATAACATAATGCATAAAGCAGATGATTTTAGTTTGTCATATCTGTCAAACTACAGTTGCAGGGAGATCAGTGAAGAAAATTTGTATGAGAGCAGAATATTGCAGTTGAGGAGATCAGGAATATCACAGACTGTAGTGCAATGCTCCAGCTTGATTGACAGCTACTTTTTCACATTAATGCCCAGGCGTAATGCACAGTTTGTTAAGTTCAGAACTTTGGTATAGTCTAAAAGCAGACATGGAAAGAGAGGAAATGCAATTTGCAAGTCTATTGAATGTGTCTGGAGTCTTGAAAAATCAAAACAAAAACTGCGGGTGACAGAAATTTGAAGCAAAAACAGAAAGTGGTAAATACTCAATGGGTCAGGTAGCTTCAGTAGAAAGAGAAGCAGAATGAAAGCTTCAGGTTAATAACTATTCATTTCCAGCATGGCAGTTATGGAGAAATCTGGAGTCTCGGTGAGATGTAGTGCAGTTTAATTTAAAGCTACCTTCACTGTTGTAATGATTACAATTCCTAGCCTGCTTTATGAAACTTAAGCCATAAGTCAGCCACATTGCAGCCAAGGCTGTAGTCACCTAATTGTCAGGAAATTTATTTCACATTGATGTCTATGGAACTAGATGCTGGAGCCATTCCAACCCAAATTAATCTGAATAAAGTTGATCTATGGTAAATATCAGCACTGTTTATTTCCTTACAGTATTAATTTGTCAACTCATTTCCTGGCCAGTGCTGATACCACAAAGACAAAACATCGAATTATTCGGTTCCTGAATGCGGTTTAAAGACTGTTTAGATTTTACACCGTCTGTTTAAAGCTGAACTAAACAGGCAGAGTTGTGTCGAATTACCCTGCATTGTCTTTGATACTAAGTTTTTCAGCAATGACTTTTGATCAAAATGGCAAAATATGCTTTTTTGACCTTGTAGCTACATAAAATATGAGAAGCAATGGTACCACACAGACTTCCAATACCTGTCAACAAGCAGAATTACAGAAATATAACAAATTATTTGAATGTAGGAAATTAAATTACATGTACATTGTTCTATCGTCCCTTCAATTCCTAATGGCAGAAAAAAATTTGCATTATGCATTTATTTTGGTTAAGTCACCCAGGTCTGAATTGTTAACATGATTCCATGTTATATTTGACTGAAAATGACTTTGATTGTCATTCTGACTAAATAACTGATAATAATGAAGTAAAAATGTTCAATATTTTACATCTATAGCTTATGCACTCCTTACTGCAAATTCCCTTGTTTCTACTGTAATATTTGAAGAGGACATATCTGAATGTTTAAAGAAGGGGATAGATGAAATAGTGTGGGCTAAGGATACATGGAGACTCCAGGGGGAGATGGGAATCCCACAAACACACAAGAGTGAATGATGAATTCCTGCAGGTACGGAGTTTCCTCGCAGCAGGACGTAGGGGAATTTTCAACATTACTTTCCTCACAACTGCCATTCACTAATTGCTTCAGCTTTCCTCCATTTTGTCCCTAACATGAAAACGTTAATGCAAACCAGTCTGATTAATTACACTAATTCAGGCACCTTTGGAAATCTCCATTATAGTGCTACTGACATACAGTTCTACTGGCTAAAAGGTGCAAAACTTAAGCAAAAGGTGGGGCGCAAGCTGCTCCATCGTTTAACATTCATAAGTTTCTTCCCAGTGTGGGATAATAAAGTACTCAGAGCATGTTGAAAATATTTTATGACATTAATTTAAATATGCTACAGCCGTTATGATCCTTGTAACTTTCTTGAGAAATGCCAAACACCCACCTACCATACTAGCTTTCTATTATTCTTCATTTAATTACACAATACAATTTTGTGAACATTACTCAAATTTATTATGTGATTGGGAAAAATGCTAATGTGTCACAATATACAGAAAATTAAGTGCCCTGAGGGTTAATACAGTCAAGAAGTAAAGAAGTGTTTAGGACATGTACACAACATGTGTTTTACAGCTATAATTAAATGAGGTGGACTGGGACTTAATACATATGGACCTAGAATTGGCTAAATTTAGATTAATATGATTTGAAAACTTTCTACCAAATTAGACATTGAAAGGTTAGATTTTGTGAAAGACAATCCACAGGGCAGCTACAGTATTACAATCTACAGCCACTCTTGCAAAACAACAAATCATTTTTTTTTTGTGATGACATCCTTAAAAGAGCAGCTGGCTTTTAAATAGCTAAAACATATAACATTGGAACTAGTTTTGAATAATGGAAAAAGCTGTGAGAGTCTGACCCTTGCCAGAGAAAAAAACATGTTCGAAAAATGGAAGTTTGTCCCTTGGGTAACTGCGTGCATGCCCCCCCCCCCTTCTTCACCCCAACCCCTTTCACCCTGACACCCCCCCACTTTTGCTAAATGCTGCCACCCACCACAGTAGCAACTTACTTATCTTCCAAAAAAACAAAAGTCAATATTTATCCAATGTTTGCTCACTATTGTGGGCAAGCTTGTCTGAAAAGAATTTTCACAAATTCAGGAAACACTTAAGAGGTAAAACCAACATCCTGAGACAGAAGACAGGCAAGCCTTTGACACCAGGTTGGTGGAGAAATGTACTGGAGAAACCTTTGGACAGGAAGGCCCCGTTGCTGGGTCAGGACAAGAGGGAGGTAGAAACAAGGCAAGGGAGAGCAGAACTTTCCATGCTCCATCACTACCAATGAGCGTTTTTTTTCATGGGAAATTAGTTCTCAAGAGTTTAAATTTGCTGAACTGTACTAAAAACTACACTGAAATCTAACAGTAATTGTGTTACAGTAGAGGCTTGCTAATGGGTTCCCTGTTAATATGAATGTTCATTTAAAGGGAGCATTTGCTCAGGCACCAATTAATTCCCCATACATTCTACAGTGTTTGTTCAATAGGAATGATTGGATAAAGGAAATGTTTTTCTTGCCACAGGGGTGTTCCTGTTACGAGCTTTATACTGTTCAGGAAATGATTTAGAATCGTTGATAAAATATAATCTGCAAATTATCTCACGTTCTGTAGTTACTTTTCTAATATGACTGCATCCTTCAAAAGCACGGTATAGTTTGAGCTTCATTGTCAAATTATGAAAATAACTAATGGCTAGGTTTTTCCCCAGATTTTATTAAAAAAACTGTTTTAGATATTTAAAAAATCACTTTTTAATGTCTGTTTAGAAAATGACCCTTGGCAAAAAAATCACGTTGCAAGTTGGCAGATTGTAATTAAAAAAAAGTGATACAATATTGATACTATAGAGCTGACAGTATATTGCAAAGGTTAGTGTTCATTGACATTAGACCAGTTCTGGTAGTTTGCTGCTGGAACTAGATGTAACTACTAATGATTGGAGACAGGAACAATGGGACTAAATTAGAGGCAGGCTGCCATTAATAAAACTGAAAATAAAACTGTTTCTGCACATTTTTTAAAAATGTGCGGTGCTCTCAGAGGTCCTTTCATTTTAACCAAATCAGGGGAAACTTGTCTTCAATGCAGTGAGGCAGATGGAACAATAAATCACGGAAGCCATCGACTGCCTGCAGTGTGCTCACCGCAGCTGTCACTATTTTGTCTCTTTGGTTTTAGCTGACATGGTTTTAGGTCCACTGTGAACCAATCTGGACTTTTTTTTACAGTCATATCCATCAAAATGCGTAGAAACCATCAACCTACTGCAGCGATCGATTCGTTCAGTTATTCTCACGCATAGCCAATGCTGTGCTCTCTAGGTGAGACATGGGAGACGCACCTCATTTTAGCTTTTGCCTGAAGCTACAGCTGTGATTTCAGAGCAATCTTTGCCAGCGTTATTAAAGTTGCATCGTGATGAAGATCAGGCAACCCAGATCGCTTGCTTTGTATCCACCCGTACTCACCCTTCCAAAAAAAAACACACACACACAAGCTGCATTAAGAAACTTGCACAAAAAAAAAACAAAAGGCGTTGTCTTCAAACTTCAGTCTTGCAAAGTAAAGAAGTAGATTTTGTGCATAACCTTAGCTGTCACTATAAAGGTCAGTTCTTGACCATCAGTTACCATTTCTGACCAGTTGGTGGAGCTCTAGCGTCAGTAAACCTGAGGCTGCAGCCGCTTGAATATGACATGTACTGTGTGCCAAACCAACACAGGAAAAAAGATATAACTCCCCGAATTAAAAACCTGAATTAAAACCTGCTGTTTCCTCTGCAATAATGTGAAATGTGATTTCAACAACCAAGAAGTCTGCAAAATATAAATGTCACCTGTTTTTAGTGATGTAAATCCCTGAAGTGGATTGTTACACGTTTTATACAGTTCTCTTTCCACCTTGTAACGGAAGTTAAACTGTGTCCAGTTTCACAGTAACGACCTTTAAAACATATTCTGACTATCACAGCAATTAAGCTATGTCACACAAAATGTTTAGTTTCAAGGAAGTTCAAAAACATTTTAGCAGCTTGCATTAATATATCATATCCTGCTCAAAAGCTGAAATAGTTCGACAAGATCAGGGCATGGTTTTAAGCAAATCATACACAATAATCTAAGTTGACTGGAGTATTTTGCATGGATTAAACATTGTCATATAAAACAATAAAACATAATTGCAATTCTGTGCGGCAGATGAGTGTGTAGGTATATTTTTTAATAGTTTACTGTCACTAACAGCAAATTATTTCTACCAACAATAAGTAACCCAGGTGTCATTTTTCTATAAGTGATGAAGTCACAGCTTTGGGAAGTGTTGTACTTTTTGGCAGCAAAAATGTGACACTTTTCTGTGTAAAATCCATGACACATTTCCAAATATCAGTAGTTGCCTGCACTGCTCAGGGGAGTCTTTCCCTGTGAATGAAATGTAAGGTCACAGACATGCCTTTCTAGTTTCAAAAGTTGCAGGACTGTTGTAATGTGGAGGTTAGTAAAACCAAAAACAAAGGACAGTGCAATATCTCCTCTCCCCTCCCAGAGAAAAAAATAATGTAACAGGAAGAAGCAATCCTTTGCAAAAGTCGTTCGTCTTGGGGTCTCAAAGTTCTGCCCCCTGGCAAAACTGAGATAAAATTACCTGCCACTGTTATTTTCAAAAGGCAAAGGAAAGCCAGTTTTTGCCCACTCTTTCACCTGGAAGATATTCCATCTCTTTTTACAACTCAGTTCAGAGGCCCCTTAATTCCTCTTAAAGATTCTTTTAAGCAGGGGGAGAAAAGTTGAAAGTAAGATATTAACTTTCAGGTTGTGAAAGAGGCCTCAGCTCAGCCTTTAGATGCTGAAGCAACATCTATTCCTAGTGTGAAATCCAATAGCACCATAGCAAGCAAAGCCAGCTAATTAGCGGCAAACAGATGAGAGTCTATTCATAACAACCTATGGTTGGGATGATGAATGTTGCTATGCATCTTGTAACATTTATAAGGATACCGAGAAGGCAAGCAGGGTGTGATAACATGGCAGGAAGCAGAAGAATGATTCATTCCTTCAGAGTCTGCCCCATGCTCCACGGATCACTGACCTGTCCTAAAGTCCCATAAACTGCTAGTCAAAGATGATATTGTTTGGCCTGCCCATGAAAGTCTCTGAAAGGCTGAAGCGGTATGCAAAACGAGGTCCAGTTATTGTCTCTTAAACTGCACTCTAACCCGATACTTCCATGAGTGCTTTTATGTCTGTGCCTTTATAAGTCTGATCTTTGTTTTAAACATAGTGTTATTAAAGAATAATACCAGTACAAGGTCTGAAGGTAATGTCCCTAACCAAACAAAACGGTAATAGATGCGTTATGACAAGAATTCTGTGCATTTACCTCCCAGCTTTAGCTTTCTGTTTTTAATGTGCCTGCTCTGTCATTCTGTCAAAACTTTTATTAGCAATTGCAGATGTCCCTATGCTGTTATAATACATTGGTGTTCAATATGCCCCATTATTGATGTAGTGTAAGGAAATAAAAAAGAAGGAAAATGGCTTTAAGTTAAATTACATTTTTGGGATGTTTATAAAAAATGTCATTTCAAAAACGAATGTGGGGGATTGTTTTTGATTCCTTTACATGCATATTTCCTGAAGTTGTTTAATTTTGTGATGAATATTAATTTGTTGTCATTGAAGGAAAAAGTTAAATATTTTAAAACAGACTATCATAAGAAAGATAATGTAATAGAAGTCAGTGTCCCCCCTTGCCATAAAATACCATAATCCCCTTAACAACAGAATGCCTATTTATCAAGTTTCTTTCCAACATAAAGTTTTGTGAGTTTGAAATTACAGTTTTGGCAGCACAACACAGTGCATGTTAATCTACAGAACTGGCAAACAACACTGTTTTTTAAAGAGTAAAGATTAAAGGATTATAATCTGCAAATTCTGTATTTTGTGATTTTTTTCTGTCCCAGCAATATCTTGTCTGTAATGGAATTACAGTCCTGTTATCTGTGGGTCTTCAGGAGCTCAGTTTGGCTTTAAAAACCACCTTCCCATTTCTTGCCTCCTGCTCCTTCATATGACAGACCTCTGTGTCACATCAGCATGTCTCCCTAACTTGTCCTTATTTCACTGTACTGAGCAGAGGCATTGTTTCAAGCAGGAGGTGACATGTTAATAGCTTAATAGTATAATCTCGCAAATAATAATATGCTGTCACACTGTCTGAGGCAAAATGTTTACAAGAAAAGTGGTAATGTACGATGACAGTAATTTGAATAAAAATGAATTTACTGCTGTTGTCTCATTTGCAGTAAATTTTCACATCTTTCATGCACAACTGGTGCTCCATGACCTCATCTCATTATTGTGTTCTTTGTGGCTGATGAATGCTTTAAAGTGAAAAGCAAGCAAATGAAACAGAAACCTCCAGCTTAATAACTGATTTCAGAAGTTCGCACTGTGGTTTAGATGAATCTCAGTTCATTTGTTCAGGAGACAGATGTGGTGTCAATCTGACTGTTTAATTAATACGAGCTCAAAGCACCCATTAAAAATCAGCCACTCTGATATGATTATGTTTTGACAATTCGGAATTTTTTTTATTAAATTTTGTTCCAAAAAAATTAGCCCTCTTGTGCAGTGCTCATAGGAACCAGAAGCCACTGGACTCAATATTCGAGATTCTTTATACTTAGATGAAATAACGCTCCAGCATATATTGGTAGCATTTTCCTTCCTCCTAGATCGATGGTAACCATCAAATACATGCACTTCATCAAACCATGGCAATTTTTTTTGTAATGAATATACAAGGCCTCCCTCCTATAGACACATTGTACAAATGTCACTGATATGATCTCTGGAGCGGGGTGACATTGTAACTAATGCATGGATTAAAGCCTCTCTGCTCACAGAGGGTTAAAAGATCAGTAATTACTTTACATCTACTTCATCTTCTGGGAGACTCCTGTTGGCCCAACTTATTCTGGTCCGAAACTGCTTTACAATGAAGTTCTGTGTGATTACCTTCTTTAAAAAGAATTCCAGACCCTGCATTCAACTTTTGTCCTTGCTTTTGTGACTAGACATGAGCTGAGAAGCCCTGCATGAGCTTTTAATGAGAGTTGTATTACTTTATAATAGAGTGCAAGTGAAAACGGCACTAATACATGTCCAAAGCTTTACTATGAGTGTGCATACATCAAGACATCCTAATGTATAGGGATTGTGGGTTTGATTTCCACTCAATTACAAAGCAATTTCCATTGCTGTCATTGACATAAATAGAGGGTTTGCATCTGTACAAGTATCCCTGGTAAGCTGTGGTGGTTGGTGCAGCAGTGGTTGTACAGGAGGGACTTGTGGATTTCTTTTACGGTAGACCACAGATTATTGTGTCCATTGCCTTGATTTTCTAACTGCAAATGGCTAAACTCAATCTTCAGCAGCCTGGTCTGCTCTTGTACAGATTCTAAATAAGAGCATCACTATTCCAAATAGAATCTGGTGCTGAGCATAACAGACTCAGATCTTCATTACCATTTATACAAATACAATGAGGCATAGAGGCTATAACTAAAAATGTAACTTATTTAAGTTTAACTACATAGAAAATGCAGACAAAAGAACTATGTTTGTCCATGTATATGGCCATCAAGTACCAATATTCAAGATTCAAGATTGTCTAGTGTCATTATTTAGTCCACGAGTGTAAAGGAAAATGAAATGATTGTTACTCTGGATCTGATGCAGCATAAAAAAACCCATCATAAGCATAAAAACACAATAAATACAAATATAAAAGCAATCCTATAAATCGTGGACACATTGGTAATCATTTTCCAATGTTCTATAGATTCAGGAACAGTTCCTGCTGATTGGAGGGTGGCTAATGTTTTCCCACTTTTCAAGAAAGGAGGGAGAGAGAAAACAGGGAATTATAGACCGGTTAGCCTGACGTCAGTGGTGGGAAAGATGCTGGAGTCAATTATAAAAGAGGAAATTACAACACATTTGGATAGCAGTAGAAGGATCAGTCCGAGTCAGCATGGATTTATGAAGGGAAAATCATGCTTGACTAATCTTCTGGAGTTTTTTGAGGATGTAACTATGAAAATGGACAAGGGAGAGCCAGTGGATGTAGTGTACCTGGACTTCCAGAAAGCTTTTGATAAAGTCCCACATAGGAGATTAGTGGGCAAAATTAGGGCACATGGTATTGGGGGCGGAGTACTGAAATGGATTGAAAATTGGCTGGCTGACAGGAAACAAAGAGTAGCAATTAACAGGTCCCTTTCGGAATGGCAGGCTGTGACCAGTGGGGTATCGCAAGGTTCGGTGCTGGGACCGCAGCTGTTTACAATATACATTAATGATTTAGATGAAGGGATTAAAAATAACATTAGCAAATTTGCCGATGACACAAAGCTGGGTGGCAGTGTGAAATGTCAGGAAGATATTATGAGAATGCCAGGTGACTTGGACAGGTTGGGTGAGTGGGCAAATGTATGGCAGATGCAGTTTAATGTGGATAAATGTGAGGTTATCCACTTTGGTGGCAAGAACAGGAAGGCAGATTACTATCTAAATGGAGTCAAGTTAGGAAAAGGGGAAGTACAACGAGATCTAGGTGTTCTTGTACATCAGTCAATGAAAGCAAGCATGCAGGTACAGCAGGCAGTGAAGAAAGCTAATAGCATGCTAGCCTTTATAACAAGAGGAATTGAGTATAGGAGTAAAGAGGTCCTTCTGCAGCTGTACAGGGCACTGGTGAGACCCCACCTGGAGTATTGTGTGCAGTTTAGGTCTCCAAATTTGAGGAAGGACATTCTTGCTATTGAGGGAGTGCAGCGTAGGTTCACAAGGTTAATTCCCGGAATGGCGGGACTGTCATATGTTGAAAGATTGGAGCAACTGGGCTTGTATACACTGGAATTTAGAAGGATGAGAGGGGATCTGATTGAAACATATAAGATTACTAAGGGATTGGGCACGCTGGAGGCAGAAAGCATGTTCCCGCTGATGGGTGAGTCCAGAACTAGAAGTCACAGTTTAAGAATAAGGGATAGGCCATTTAGAACAAAGATGTGGAAAAACTTTTTCACCCAGAGAATGGTGGATATTTGGAATGCTCTGCCCCAGAAGGCAGTGGAGGCCAAGTCTCTGGATGCATTCAAGAGAGAGTTAGATACAACTCTTATAGATAGCGGGGTCAAAGGTTATGGGGAGAGGGCAGGAACGGGGTACTGATTGTGTATGATCAGCCATGATCACAGTGAATGGCGGTGCTGGCTAGAAGGGCCGAATGGCCTACTCCTGCACCTACTGTCTATTGTCTATTGTAACTGTTGAGTGTGGCCATACAAACATAAGATTAGCTTTTATATGTATAGATTAACTTTATGTACATAAAGTGACACTAGGTGCAGGAATATATAGTAAAGAAATGCAGATTAAGGAGGACACACTGCACTACAGGCTGCACACACATAGTCAATCTCTTAGTATGAAATAGTCTGGGCATTTTTGGGAATACTTAAATTTAGATTTGGATCACCTGGTAACTTCAATCTTCTAACTCGGATTATAAACCCATTCCAGAATTTGGCACACGACCTGCTTTAGTGCAGTTTTGAGGAAGCATTGAATAGGCAAAGATGTTCCTGTCTGGGCAAGGGAATTGAATTCAGTTGCAAAATGCAGTCATTTGTGCATATTGCAATTGGCACTTCGTTCGGCAATGGAGCTGAATATTGGGAGAAAAATACCACCACCAGTAGCTGGTCATTATTTTCTTCATTTTAGAGTGCAGAACAGGCTCGTTGAGCTGCACCAGTTAGCAAGCCACCTATTTATTCCTAGCCTAATCTTAGGACAATTTACAATAACCAGTTAACCCACCAACCAGCATGCCTTAGAACGTGGGAGGAAACCCTTGCACACACAGGAAGCACGTACAAACTTCTTTAAAGAGGATGCCAGAACTGAACCCCGAGCTCTGACACCCCGAGCTGTAATAGTGTTACACTAACTGCTCTACACTACCGTGGTGATCACTAACTCTTGCACATAATTAGTACTAGTAAATAAAGCTGCCTTTCCATCCAATTTTAGATTAAACATTAAGCAGTGATACTGTCTCTTCTCAGCTACGTTATGAAACTATATGAAGTTTCCATAAGATCATAAGATATAGGAGCAGAATTAGGCCATTTGGCCCATCAAGTCCACTCCACTATTCAATCATGGCTGATCCTTTTTTCCCACCAATGTAGCACTCAAAACCTATCCAGGTGTTAACCCTCACAAAGACATAATAACAATATGCATGCAGGCTAATACTTGTGTGAGATTTTACTGCATGCATTGAAGTTGCAGTGTTTGTCTACACAGCAGACCTTTCTGAGGACAGAAGATGTGAAGGAAGAGCCATGTGACTACAAGGCCCAGGAATATGTCTGTGACTTTTTCCACCATTCATATAAAGTTATCTATCTCCATTATGAGTTAACAAGTCCAAAACAGAGTTGTAAAATTGGTTAATACTAGTTCTGAAATTGTATTAAATAGGCTTCCTCCAGTAGCCTAATTCTATTTGGAAGTTTGGCTGATTACCGAGCTTGGCAATCACAAGAGATGCAAACATTTTGCCAAGCACAGTGATCAACCAAACTTCCAAATAGCCAACCTGAGATACCAATATTCCGAATATTCCACAATATTTCAAATATAGTTCTAATTCAGGAATAGCGAACAAGGGTGTGAGTTAGGGGCTGGATTGAATCTCCCACATTGATAGCCACTGATGTCAGGAAATAATCTTTTGCTTGCTTGGTACTTAAGGTTTGCCTGAGGACTCCGAAAAGATAAGTATAAGCTCACAACAATATCTGTACTGTCATTAAAATCAATCAGAGTGATTGTCCCTCAGAAATCTGGCCTTAACATCCTCCGGGTTGCCCTTGCTGCTAGATAATGCTTATGAAACTTGCTTGCACATTGCTGCATTATCAAAGGCAAAGAAAATCTCTGCTGGTAATGTAGAGACCCTCAATTTTTCATCATTGTGAGGTACCTCAAAATAAAATACAATAGACCATAAGACTTAGTAACAGAATTAGGCCATTCAGCCCATCGAATCTGCTCAGCCATTCCATCATGGCTGATTTATTATCCTTCTCAACCACATTCTCCTGCCTTCTCCCCTTAACCTTTGACACCATTATTAAATAAGAAACTTTCAACCACCACTTTAAGTATACCGAATGACTTGACCTCCACAGCCATGTGTGACAATGAAAGCAGCAGATTCACCATCCTTGAGCTAAAGCAATTCCTTTAGCCAAACTTCTGGATTTACATCAGGAAAGGACGTTTGTCCATATTGCTGGACTTTCAGAAGTGCAAGAATACACTCTAGGCATCCATGCTCTTGCAGACACAGCCTGGCATATGTGCCCCCGTTCAAGGACGCTGCCTCTTACGCACACTGTTCTTTGAAATCTGTGCTCCCTCTCCTTCTCCAGCAACTTAAGCCAACATTTTAGGATGTTCTTATTTCTTATCAGTACTCACTAGAAAGATGAGAGTGCACATGTTGCACTGTGACGTGACTCTTTAAGTTCTTCAGAATCAGAGACATAAGGAAAAGATGAGAAGGTTTTTGGTGCCACTCATTCTGTCAGGTGCTGCTCATCTGTTTGTTTAATTATGTGTGGGTAAAGGATCACCTCTTTTTGCAAGAAACTGTCGTTTTTTCTGCCCAAATCTGTACAAACCTTGGGGTAACATGACTCATAAATGAACTTAGTTCAGTCTACTCAAAGTTTATTTGCAGAGTGTTGAACAACTCCTTAGTTACTGAAAGCTGGATCTTCTGCAAGTGGGCGGTACCAGTTGTGATTCAAACCAATGCTAGCAGCAACCAAGATAGTGCAAGCACAGCTATTGATGTTTCTGCAGAGAGCTGGTCTTCAGATGCGCAAAAGACTGGGACAACAGTCAAAGGAGATGATCAGGGCACGCTTTCTATACGGACAGTGGAAGGTACAGATCTGTGCAAAAGTCATATATATAAATAATATATATTTTATTTATATATGTGCGTGTATGTGTACGTGTGTGTGTCTAAGACTTTTGCACAGTACTCTGGTAATTTTATGTATTGCACTGTACTGCTGCCACAAATAAAACAAATTTTATGACATATGTGAGTTGCGATAAACTTGATTCTGATATGGTCTCTATTGAGGACTGAGAGTGGGAAGGGGACAGGGAGAAGAGAATCATGGTTGGACAAAAGGGAAGAGAGAGGGGGGCACCAGAGAGACATTCTGTAATGATCAATAAAGGAATTGTGTGGAATTAAATTACCTTTCCTGGTGTCCCAGGGCTGGGTGTGTCTGTACCCGACCCTGGCACTCCTCCTCTGCCCACACTCCTCCCACGGTGCTCCACCCTCACCTTGCCCAACATCCTTTTCTCCCATGCCGATTTACATAGTTGCTCTCCGCTCCACAATGACAAATTTAAAACCGTGTAAAAGTCTTAGGCACCCTAACTATAATATGTGTCTAAGACCTTTGCACGGTACTTTACCTGGAATGGGTTGCCATGGGTCATAGTGGAAGCAGATATGATAGTGGAGTTCTTGAGGCTGTTATACAGACGCATGAAGATGCAGGGAATGGAGAATAGGGATCATATGCAGACATATGATATTTAATTTAATTCTGTATCATGTTTGGTGAAGACCTCGTGGACAGAAGGACCTGTTCTTCCGCTGTTCTATTCTAGGTTGGATTAGTTTTCACAAAATTCTCCAACACGGAAGTCCATAAATTATTAGCAATCAACTCATTCGTGATGTTGTTTTATTTGGAAAACATATACAAGAACTCCTGATGAAGGGTTTCGGCCCGAAACGTCGTTATTACCTCCTCCCATAGATGCTGTCTGGCCTGCTGAGTTCTGCCAGCATTTTGTGTTTTTTACAAGAACTATCTACAGATTTTCAGATGCTGTGAGGCTGAGCTTCCATGCTTGGTACTTGAACTGATGGAAGAGCATTTGTCTTTGCGTCCCAATCGTCATCAGTTTTGGGTTACGGGGAGGGAGGGTGACAGGAAACTGATGAAGCCGTAGGTATCGTGGCAGAGGTATCTTCATAGTGACAATTGAATGAAATATTTTACAGAGTGGAAATATTTCAAGGTAAAGTACAATGGTTTGCTGGAGCAGATTGTCAAATTTCAATTATCATCAATTTTATAATATTCATAATGGGGTTAGGTGGGGTGTACTCCATTGGAACTCTCTTTGCTGCAATTATCGTTCAACAGAAAACTCAGGGTCTGATGCTCCTGACTGGCTGTAATAATTAACCTATTCTTTGCTACTCAGGGTGAGTCTTGGTGCTAGTAATTGCTTTCTTCTCCAGATATGCCAATTGTAAAAATGAACTATAATTAAGGGATATCTGGAATTTCCCCCAACAACACTGGAGGAAACTATCTTTCCCTGGAATATTCCCCTTTATTCCACTGTAGTGTTAGCTTAATTGGCAGGATTACAACCAGAAATGTATCCAATTTTTGTGTTAACTAACCTCTCATCCATCTACCATGACTGTGCCTCGTGCTGCAGTACTGAAGTTTTAAATACTTCCCTAAGTGAATTAACAAATTTAATGGAAGGATATTTTTGCTACCACAGATGAATTACCATCCTTGTTAATAATTACAGATATTGAATGCTGAGATCCATCTATCTGAAACCTAACTAGCTTATATTGTGTAAACATTAGAAAATCTGCATACTGGGAATCCAGAAGCAAGACACACAAAATGCTGGAGGAACGTCTCAGCCTGAAATATTGACTGCTAACTCTTTTCTATAGATGCTGCCTGACCTGCTGAGATCCTCCAGCATTTTGTGTGTGCGTGGCTTACGTATATTTTGTGTCTGTGGTAAGAAAACTCATCTGCTCTGGATATCAGAACAACAGCAAAAAAGGTTGCAGAGTATGCAGCTTTTCTTTGGTATGGATTGACACAAGTTGACTGTGAAAAGTGTAAATCCTTTTGTGACATTTTCATGAGAAAGTCTAATGACTCCATTCATTAAGAGCTACATCTCCATTTCCACTTGAAACTGACAAAATGGGTAAGCCCCTGTGGTAGAAATCCTGAATGACAGCACTTTTAAGCGAGTGAGGTAAAGGGGTCAATGGGGAACCATTGCTAGCTGTTTGTGTAGATTTTTCTCTATGCTATGGTGCAAATGTACTGCCAGACAAATGAAAGCTTAGCAGAAGGCCCTAATAATATACATTCATCTTGTGACAATCAGCTCCACATTATGCCATCATGCCGATTACAATCTTTCCATTACTGGGAACTATGCCGCTGACATTGTCTTCTTTTGCACTACTTCTAGATGTACTTTCGGAATCCAATTCCTTAACTCCAGACTGTTTTTGTGAACTAGATCTAAAGCAAAAGGAAAGGCATGTCACGGTGAGGCCATGTACCGTTTTCGATTCTTGAGAGGGTCACTAAGCAACAGCCACCAGCATTTGACTGTGCAGTTTGTGAAATTTGGATATTTATGAAGTTAACAGTGAAAATAAGATCCCAATTCCCCCAGGCAAGTAGAGAAAGCTCCCCAGATCCCTGGGAAAGTTAGACGCATCCAGCTTGTACTGCTAGAGAGCATAGATCAGATGTTGTCCATCCGCGGGTTCCATTGGGGCTTAGATACTTTGCACACTAGACCTCTAGGAATAGACAGTCTATTTAAAAATAGAAAGCACCATATTATGTAGTGGCATCAATGAAAAGGGGGGGGGGGGCAGGAAAATAAATTGCTCTTCAGCACATAATCATCACTTTTTATTCTATCATCAACAAATAGGGACTGAGCTTGCATTTCTGAATAGAATAGTCCCAATTAGCCCTCACTTTTATGAATTTTAAGACAATAATAAAGTATGTTGTGTTAGAGTACATAGTAATGAGGAGTCACTGTGCTCATAAAGCAGAAGTATTTTAAAGTTAGTGAAAATAATAAAGGTACAAATACATATCGTATGTATGGAGGAACATTAGATTACAAGTTAATTTACTCTGTGCCTGTTTAGGCTAGAAGTATATTAGATTTTTTTTTAATTTAGTATCACTTTTCCCAAAGGTTATTTTCAAGCATTGATGTACAATTCTTCCTTCCACCAAGTGTAATTCTGAGTTGTTGAAGGGAAACATGCCTACCGGAGAAATGAAATACAGGTTTCTTAACTGCTAACCCCCCACCCCATCCCAGCACCTCACATTTCCACGAGTAAATCACTTTCCTGTAGTTTCACAAGGTAAACGTAAGTAAAACAAGTTCCAGATGTGATGCCGGCTATATCTACGGATGAGGTTTATGTGTGACTCTCGAGGGCTGTGCAGTTCAATTTCCCTTCGGTTAACAGATAAGTCCTTGTGAAAATGGAGATTGCTGAGAATATGTGTGAATCTGTTATTGTGGCTTTGTGTGTGAATGAACAAATGGTTATAAAAGAGTCTGTGTCTGTGAAAATAAGAAGGCCGTGAAAATGGATCTAATAGTGTTCAGCTAAATGACATTGAGGTTTGGGATCTAACAGTATAGCTTTATTTTTGCTGACGTAAAGGAAATTTGTTACACTTATAATATTCAGGTTTTTAATACATCAATTACTCCACCAAAGTATATAAACGAGCATGTTTTGTTTATCAAAACCCTTTCTCAATGTCTTTCAATATATTTTCAAGTTGCTGTTTTGTAACACACTGCTTTAACTTACTATTTCTCCCCATCATTTGAAATATTCTAGAGCTTCCTGATTGACAACGATCAAGTCAATCTACTCAGATAATCAAAGTCAGAAAACTCCTAGCAGCAGCATCTCCTCAATGGCTAACTGCACTGTCAATCAAAAGCTGCTACATCTGTCAACTTGGGTTAAATAGTCAGGTTTTTTTTTCCTCAAAGAGTGTAAAAATTGTTAAGACTTGAGAGCTGTTTCAAATTGATTTTGAATATTTAAGTTACTTTTGTGACAACGTCATGTTGATGTGGCCTGCATAGATTACCTCTTTGAGATTTATTAAAAGGGTTTCTGTTTTTGAATGCCTTCCATTCCCTTTCCAGGATACAAATCCAGTTCGATATTAATTTGTAATGGTAAAATTTTATATTGATTCGCAACTCAAACATGCTTCAGTCATTATATTAGGTAATAAATGTCATAAATTCAAGTGGGCTGAAGTAAGATTTTCAAAATGTATAATTACACTGGATGTCCTTTGGCATTGCTCACAATGGGTTAGGTTGGAACGTAGATTTAATAAGTACAAGCTGAAAATATCAATGTAGCCTGGCACTTATCTCAGGAACACCCAAGAACAGAAACAATGATATACCACATGGGAATTAAGTAGAGAAAGAGACTGAAGAATGGATGAAACTTGCTTCCTTTAGCATCGCAGCAAAGGCAGAGCTGCAGATTATAATGGTATATTTCTACTTTACTGTCTTTGATAATGAATGTTTGCCATTAAGCATTTGACTGATAAAGCCTACATGGCTAAAATGAACCAATCAGAAACCCAGCAATGATGCCACATTCATTCACAGCTAAAGAGCCAGAAATGTTCCACCAATTTTGATATAGTTAGGCTGACCTTGAAGGAAAAAAAATAAGATGAATACAAACCCCTGCTTGCTTAGAATCTATACAGGATTTAAAACAAAACATGGAACTAGTGAGAAAAACACCAGAGTGAAAACAAATACAAATGGTTAAAGAACATCAAATACATCTGACCCTCAGAGCTCTAATGAAGCCTTTGGCCCCATTTAGCAGCAGATTCATTAGTTACAAATGCTACTGAACAACATAGTTTGCACCAGTGTCAACGTGTGTGATTCAATGCAACAAATAATATATCCAGCCCCAATTTGGAGACCTGCTAATACCATCAAAGTTTGGATTTCATTATTCTATTTCTGATGAACATGCATTTGCTGCAGCTTTGGTGAATGTAGCTTGTGCTGATGCTGTAAGTCTCCCAAGATGTCGGGAGCTGCAGTTCGCAACACATCACCATAAGCAAGCTGCTTGCAAAACAGACACCTTTCTGTGAATAAAAAAGAATTGCTGTTGTGAAGATGGTCTGCAAGCTGGAAGCCAATGCCTTGGGACACCAGTTCATGACAACACCCGCAATATATGGACCATTGAACAAACTTATGGTGTATTCCAGTTCCATGTAGAATAATCATTCTACTGCACAAAAAAAAAAATCAAGAAAGAAAAGACATACTGGCAACTCCATTTTTCAATCATTTTGATTTCTTATGAGATATTAATGAATATTCCTGAAGGACACCAACAACCAAACATATCTTATTATAGGACTTACATGTATAGATAGTGCCAGTAACTCTCCTCTCCGTACATAGATTCAGTTATGAGCAGCTTCGTAGCTTTTTTAGTCTCCAAGCACAGCATATTAGCAGGAAATGAACATTATTCCCTTGAAATCTGCTAAGTCTTTGGCTGCTCCTTTCTAGCAATTACATACACTACATAAAATTAATGTTGTTAAGGATAAGATTTCTAAAAAACAAAACTGGATTGATTTAAGAAACATTTTTCTAATTTTTTTTCAAAGGCACAAGCTGTCATAATTGCTGTTTCAAACCATTTTAACTCTTGAGGCTTTTAAAACAAAAAAAATAAAATTGTTTTTCATTGATGGAAGAAAATATTGGATCTTTTGTCAAAAGACCCTCTGCCTTTCAGCAATTAAAATCAGCAGCCACTGGTATGCAGAAAACAAAAATATTACACACAATTTTACTATAGCTTTCCCTATAATTGTAATTCAAAATGTTAACTATGAATAATCTACATTTTCCACAATATCAATGTTGGTTTGTTTTGGCACATACAATCAATAATACATGGTTTCAAAATGTCATTCAAGACTATAAAGCCAATGTTCTGATTACTGTAGCCTTTAAAGAAAAGCTGTGTATCATTCTGTGTGCAATATAAACATCTTTTATGCTGTACATTATAATATTTTAGCCATTCAAATACTTAAGCACAATAGATCACTAAAGTAATTTTAGTTAGTGATGCAAATACTTTGTAATTTCAATTACAAAATTAGAAATTGACAAAATTTTTAATAATGTAGGTTCTGAGAGTTTTAAACTGGGTATAATCCAGTTTGCAAAAGGATTTCGATTTGGTTGTCTAACACCTGCAATCAAAGGAACACTTTCTCCCATTCCCAAACAGATGGTGCAATAAATTTATTAGTTAACATAAATCCTTAATAATACCTTTCTAAAGGAAAAAGAATACTAAGAGAGCTAAATAATTCTTGATTTCTGAATTGTTAGCTTCAGCAGTTCGATGAGAAATTTGCAGGGTGAAATGCATTAAATGAAATAGGAAGGGCAACAAAATAACCCTTCCCATCTGGTAGCCTGGTGTTAAAGTTCATAATTAGACTATCATGGCTAACAGAATATAGTAAATTAGCATGCAAATTACTGCCTATTAAAAGTATTTCATTTACCTTATTTTCTCTATATTCGGAGCTTTCAACCTCTAATTGAAAGTAGATGTGACAAGCACTTATGGGGTTAAAGGTAGCCAATCTGTTATGGCATTGTGCAACTGAAGCCGAAGCTCCTGTCTGAGAAAGTCTTTATATTTAAACATCATATAGCTATGGCTATGTTTCTAGCCTGTAAATATTCACAGATCTGTAAAGTAATAATAGCATTACCACCGCAAGAGTCTTTGGGGAAGAGAAGCTGCCAGTAATAGATTATTTAAACCTGGCCAAGATGGCTTAGAAAAATCCTCGAAGAGAGAAAGGGTCTATCTTGTTTAAAGATGTCTTTCCAAGGATGCAATCTTAGTTGTAAAGATCCTTATTACACTCTTGTACTGCTGAGCCACCAAGTTAACACCGTCAGTTACAGGTGGTACTGTAAACCCAGGCAAAATACCAAACCCCCAAAGTCAGTCACTGAAATCATCTTCAGCTCCCAAATTGTCATAGAAGGAGAATAGCATAGGATGTGTCTTATGCTGTCTGGCCAAACTGGGGCACAGATGGGATAATGGATTTTACAAACAGCAT